>NC_138148.1:22747300-22929800 GCF_964199315.1 Orbicella franksi | reverse complement strand
CGACTGTCAATCATGTAATCCCCCATGTACGCCGTGTTTACAATTATTGTTTCTAACTCAGACAACTGAAACGTAGCGCTATTCATTGAAGAAGAATAGCCATAATTAGTCGAGTTATCTTGATTAGGCTATATTGTTTAAAAATCGGTCAGATGTAAAATTAAATTACCTTTTAAATGTCGGGTTTTTATCAGAACTAAACTAACAGAATAATGTATGGAAAGCCATAAGCAAAACTACAAACCATTGGCGGTCCGAATGTTTATTTACATTGGGTTCACAGAGCTGGTGACACAATCCAATGGTGCGATCGAATTTAGTGATCTCTCTTCGAGGAAAGCAATTTTGTTTATGTTCGTAGTAATACATTTATAGTACGAAAAAACTAAAAAAAACAAACACTCACCTTGAGGATAGAGCTCCAACGTGGACAGATTTCGAAGTCACCAGGCGCGTCGGGTGATCGGCGATTGGTGATCGCAAAGCATAAAAAAATGCTTCGAAAACAAAACCAACTCTCCACGCAAATAAGTGGCTACTTAAAACATTAAAAAGAAGGACTACATGAGAATTTCCGTTCATAAATACCGATAGATTACAGAATTCCACGGGGCGGACGTCAATTTTTTTTATCGCAAAGGATTGCTTGCTATCGTGTGTTTAGTATCCGGATAATCACTTCACGCTCTGTTGATATGCAAACGCAGTTTTTGCTCTTTACTGACGAAAAGAGCATTTCACCACTTTCAAACAATACTAATTGCTCCAATTGTATCTCCATTGTCTGTAAAGGGACACAAAGCGAAATTTTAGAACTCCCGTTTGGGAATTCGGCAAATCAGATCTTAAGAAACCGATGCTGGCGTGAACTTTTGCAACCTCATTCCCAGGTCATTACGCCCGCAAAGCATCATGGGTACCCCGCTTTTCCCGGGCGACGCTTTTCAATGGGCGCAATTCTGTAATGTAAGTGAGTGAGTGATACGTTTGCATGTCGCACTCCCCTCAACAAACTCTTTACTACTCTTCGCGTATACACAAGTTTAATAACAAACTCCAACCGAATGGAATAAAACTAAGCATAAGCCTACAAGTACGCATTGCTGACCTACTTTTATTTTTGATGGCGTTACAGTGCAAACCAGTAATAGAAAAATCAATTTGTTTCTCTCAGAGGGTTAATTTTTTTGTAATCATTTGCTTTGTTTCAGACATTTCTTACTTTGTCATTGTCAGACATGGCTAACAGAGTACAACTTAGCAGCCCAAGAGAAGCTGAACAGTACATATTAAACATGGTAAGATAACAAAAAAACACCTTTAAAGAAGTCATTCAGAGCATTAAATCAAAGGGCCCTCTTGGCTATCTCATCTAATGTCTTTCTTTTTTATGTACTTCTCTACATCATCCTCCCTGAATTGCCACTCCATTTAGATGGGATGCTAGTCCCAGTTTAACCCCAAGCATTTTGTGAGGTTTCATAACAGCTCACCAGTATTTATTTATACCAAGTGGTTAGTTTTAGTCGGCACGCACGTGAGACAATCAATCAATCAATCAATCATTTCATATCTTGGATGAATGGCTTCAATATTATTGGAGTCACAGAAACTGAAATTACCAATTCAAACTCTGTCAATTGCTGTCCAAAAATACCGGGTTATGAATTTGAATACGTTTCTACGCCTCTGTCCTTTGGAGGTGTCAGAATGTTCATTGATGAACAAAGTCTTAATGATGCATTTCAAACAGTCAATACAGTCAAACCTCCACTAACAGACACCTCTCAACAGTGGCCACTTTTTTATTTCCCAGCAGACGGTCCATGTATTCTTTTTTATTTTAACCTCTCTACAATGGCCACCTCTCCACAACAGCTACAGCCGCTCAAGTCACTCCCAACTGCCAAAATAACCTCTTGACAACAGCCAGTCAATTAATGAAACCTCATCAGTACAGTGTTGTTGGTTTCTGTTTCTGTACTGTTGATACATGTATATCTTGATTACATTATTTATTTATATGCTACAATAAGCATTTTTACTCATGCGCAGTGTGGTGCATGAGTTAAGAATTGGGCTCTGTTTCTCCGTTTTGGTGTCACATTTGTGCATGCAAATTTATGCATGCATATATTTACCACGGTCTTTGGAGCTCCGTCCACCATATTGGATTCTTCAAGAAGGTGCCGTTTTTTTCGCATATATTGTGCTTTTTCCCCAATTTGATATGGTGTGAAAGTACCTATCAGTACTTTAGTTCGTTGTTAAGATTCTGAACTGGCATGTGAACATGCATGAAGAAAGTGTTTCTGGAGAGGTAAGCCATTGTTTATGTCGATCGCCATCAGACAATATGACAAGTCTCAAATTTATTAGGGTTTTGGAGATTCAAGGACATATTACAAAGAATCATTTACTAAGAACGTGCTCTGTATACTTAATCTTTTGGTCAAAAAATGCTTCCTGTTCGTGTAAATGGACGTGTTCAACAAAACGGGCAGGTAATAGGCCACGATCAACATACCGTATAGCAATATTCTAGCCTGTCTCTGAGGATTTCAGGACAAAATTTTAGAGTTTCTTTTGTCCCTCAAATCCCAAAAGATACTTGGTTACAAAGAAATTATTTTAAAAGAAAAATAAATGCCAGAACTTGACGTTTCGGCATTATCTTGTCACCATTATCAAATACAGATTAAAGTCGTTCAGTTCAGTTATAGTTATATACCAGCTTAGGTGTTAAGAAAGAATTCTCCAAAAGTTTGAGTAACAAGTGGACTAAAACTTTTTACCAAGATTATTGGAAACTTCTGTGCGACTCTTTTAAATATCTTCTCAAAAGAAATCATTTCTAACAACACCAAGTGTAAAGAATAAATTTTGAAATAATATAGGAAACACTTGAAAGTACTGGTGAAACGATCCCGTGAGAAAATGTTTTTGGTGTTATTTCAGACAACTGTTTATATCTTTAGGTTTTAGAAAATGCAAAAAGGACTGTAATATACTTAATGTTATTCTGGTACAAGGTTTGTGTCCATTAAAAACTGAAATTGCTCGAGTCAACAAGAATGTGACGAACAATATCAGGTAATAAAACACGTGTGTTAAAGTTTTTTTCCTTTTTCTTTTTCTGCTTCTTGGTTAGTCTAGTACACCTTGTATTTTGTATCAATTATTGAAACCTATTGGATTTTTAGCAACATGTGTAAGGATATATCTATCTATCTATCTATCTATATACATGTATCTGACCGATTTTCCAAAAAACATGCCCGCTATTTTGGTGCAAAGTCTTTAACACGGTTTTCATAAATCCAGACATATGTTGGCACAGAATGTCCAAAACTGATCAGGGAATTCCCTAGTTTGACGCTAGATGCTTTAGAAAGATCAACAGAAATTAGACACGCTCATTTTTCGGCCTTTCTGGGTCATCCAGTCTTAATCCATTCAAATAATTATTGGCACAATGTCAGAAACTGATCAGGGAATTCCGTAGTTTGACTCTAGATGCTTTAGAAAGATCGACAGAAATTAGACACGCTCATTTTTCAGCCTTTTTGGGTCGTCCAGTCTTAATCCATTCAAATATATGTCTGGATTTATGAAAACAGTGTTACTGAAATCAAGTGGTTTTTATTTATTTTTTATTATTATTTATTTATCTTTTTGCTTTGCTTATGACAGCCGCTTGTAAATCTTGCCTAGCATTTCTACTTCCTACTGCATGTTTCATTAATGTCGTTGTTGCTAGCGAAAGTAAGTTAACCGTGGCGACTTGTAATTGAACCAGAGCTATTACTCAAATACAAAGAACTCGTGATGGCGTTAATGGGGGAACACTGCCTTGCATTTGGTTAGCCCATGCGACTTCCGGCGATAGCGTGACAAAACAACCTCACTTATCTCCCCAGCACTACAAGCTGAATGACAGACAGCATGTGCTGGATCGGACAAGAGTATCGGTTAGCAAGCGATGTTTAAAGGCGATGAAAAAACAAGCTTGGGGGAAGTCGCTGCGCAGACTTAACCGCACCACACAGGAGTGACCCTTTGTTTATTATGCTGGAATACATGACCAACCTCGTCTCCAAAGGGAGGGAGGGAGGGAAAATTAAACGATAGATTTACAATAAGTAATAGTTACGTTGCTTAGACGAACTCAGAATGGATTCTGAACAGTTTTCCGAGCTTTTATATGGAGACATTCATCTGCTTGTAAGCCAGTAGAAAAGGCTGTGCTACCGAACAGCTTACCCTAACACGTGTAACATCTTAAACATGAATAGTGCTTTAATGATTTGCACCAATGTTATAGTACGTTGTAACGTTCAAAAGGTAACAAAGCTACAATGTTTTAGGTTTAGCTACAATAAGGCTTACAGTTTGCTGACCTTTGGAATATAACTGCTCAATAGCTCTATAGAATGTAATGCCGCCATGAACGGCTCATTCAGAACGTACGTCACGCTCCATTAACTATATTTTACTGGCGTGACAGTAAAATCTCATTTTATTCATCTCTTTTTTTCCTTATTGATCACTAGCCCCCTCCCCTTTTCAATTGGTGTTAAGTTTACCCCAGACTACACTCGTCTGAATTTCAGTTTGCGCGGTGACTCTGAGAAGCAGCCAACCAATCAGCGTTCTGTATTTGCTGTCTAAAGGAAGTCTGCCCGAGGACATCACTAAGTCCAATGAAGGCGTAAGTCTAACAATTTGCCAGCAAGTGTTGTCCATTATCTATGTGATGCCGGCCTGAGATGTGTAAACTGAACGGGTCACATTTAGTCCTGTAACAGTAGGTTGTTGGCCCTGTGGTGATAATGATGTGCAGAGTGAAGAACATGAGTTCAATGGCTGATCATGAGTAGAATTTCCTTGTTTTATCAATTTTAGGCATTGTCAGCTTTGCTAACTATCAGAACTGTCTGTGATTTGCTAGCGCGGAAGAAATTTATTTGTGTGGCTTCTGGGTGATAATTGACGTAACGACAACATGTTGAGTGTTCACTTACTGCTAACTATGGCCTAGTTTGTTTGAAGTTCAATTGATTCTTGATGTAGGAAGCTCTTGTTCAGTCCATTTAGGATGATGCAGTTAAGTATATATATGATAATATTTTAATTCTTGGAAATATGGCATTGCATGTTATAACTTACAAAAAACACCAGGTGCCTACTGAAGAGTACTGTTATTTTATCAAGTTTCAAGTATACTTAAAAATCAAATTACAAATATAATGAAAATAAGGCAAAGTTGATATTTGTTACAATGGCCCAGTACTGGAATATATTCCTAACAACCAACATAAACAAGTGTAACACTTGACCAAAAAATGCCAGAAGAGATTTAGTTCAGAATTGCTGTGAAAAAAGATATTTCATCCAATTCGCAATTCTGATCGGTTGTTAATTCTCTATCTATAATTTTTTGACTCGGCTTGCTTTGTTATTCGCCTGACGATATCCTTGTAGTAATGATGGCATATTGCGTTACAGCATTTACCTTCTCCCCTGCATCGAAATTATCTATATCTTAGATCTATATGCACTTTTTTCAAATTAGCATTTCTCCCGTGTTATTTTTAGTTGTCAGATGGCAAACGTTTTCAAATTGCTTGTCTGACTATGTACGCATTGCATATCTATTTTATATGACTTGCACTCTCTTGTACATGAGTATAGGCTACTAGGAGCCTCTTGTTTAAAAATAAAAATGTTGCACCCCTGAAAAGAAACAGGTGTCATATTACACCCCAACCTCCCCATAATGGCCACCTCTCTACAACAGCGACTTTCCTCTGTCCCCAAGGTTGCCATTGTGGAGTGGTTCAACTGTATATATTAAAAATTGGGCAGCTGGCACTGTCTCAAGATTTGGCATTTTGTTCTAATAATCAAAGGGCTCTTTGAGACAATGACTGAATACAACCTTCCGGCCCTCCCTTCCCTCATCCTTTTGCCTACCAATTGCTTCCCTTACATATTTCACCCCCTTAGCCTCCCGTCCCAGTCCAGCTCTTGTATCATCAGCATGAAACTAGTCACACAACTTTCAGTAAAACTCTAAACATTTTCGTATTAGTCATTTTTTGTAACCTCTGTTAGAGACATGATGTCATTGTTAGAGTGGTCATTTGTTCTTTAAAACTTTGAGAAGTAATCAAATATACAATCTTACATACTTAATTGAACAACTCCAATGGGGCTTTTCAGGAACAGTAAATTTAGCAGATGCCAGCACTTACACAGTAATTACATTGTTAAGACCCACTTCCTATAAAATCGACACAAGTTGAAAAATCTATTTGGCTCATTTGTTGCTCAAAGATTGGCTTTAACTAGAAAACAAACGGACTACAGTTAGTTAGTTTCAGCTGTTTTGAAAAAAAATGCGAAAAATGATTTCAAATTGATTGGGCTCAAAATCCACTTCGGGTTATGCTTATTTTTTTAATAGTTGATCGCATCGCACACCGCACAGCAGCTACTTGAGAATCTTTCAATGGTTTTTATATTCAGTTCAGGTCTTCATGGTATAACTGAACTAAAAATAAAATAAATCATAGTAGTTTTTAGCCCAAAATGAGATCGAAGAGGTATGCCAAATTTGGCAATGTGTTGCAAGCGAATTATAACACTAAAATATCGCCACATTTTTCTATGGGCTATAACTTAAATACCATAAAAACACTTTCTACAGGTTAACTATGTACCTTCCTGTTAGGTTATCAAAAAACATTTCTGGGGAAATGGTTTAAGTAGCCTGACTCGACCTGTGTTTCTGATCAAGTTTGCCCAAAATCTGCCACTGGAATGCAAACAATTGCATGATATGGTTAGACACCCTCAAACACATGCGTTTCCAACAACCTGCTGAAAGCAATCTTTAGAAACATTTGAATGAAATAATGAAAAATGTTCGTTGAATAAGTTTGAATAAATATGTATTTCTTCATTTGCCTTGCAAGGCAAGTATGGTGAGGTATGGGTCAGTTCCAGCCCTGATTGATTTCTTTAGGATGCATTTGGCTGTCTTCACCCCAGACTTGTCCTTGCCATTGGCCTTGCTATTTCCAGGGCTACTAGTAAGATGTTTGAAATCCCACATTCTTACAAAGTCGGCAAACACGTCAGATGCAAATTGCAACCCATTTTTCAACCAGCTTGACTTGTTCAGGAGACTTGAAAAGTTAAGTGCTAAACAGATCAAGTGCAATGGAGCCATTGTATTCCTCCGGCTTTGCCAAAGTTTCAGACTTGCACCTACATTTGCCAAGATCAATGAGATGAAGTCCGAAAAGTGAACACAATCCTCCAAATAATTTGCCAGCAATGTCATAATGGAAGAGCTCCATCACAAATCACAACAGAACAACATCTTAAAGAAAGAGATCAGTGAAATCTACAGCGAAATTCGTAAGAAATGTTCCACTTTCTGCTTCTTGTGTATTCTGAAGACAATTGCAATGCTAGGCAAGCAAGCCTATCAGAAAATGGTGGACGAGCACTCATCAAAAATTGCCTGGCTACTCTACTGGGATGTGGAAGTAGATGAACACATGGAGAACATCTCTTCTTACAATCTCACTTTCTTCGACAAACTCGTTCTCTGTCGCAGTCTGCAATTTTCTATTCCTGAACCTTGCATTCTGCCATTGACATCCAGGCAACTTTTGAGAAAGCGCTTTTGAAACTTAAACCCAAGCTTTCCGACAACAAAAAAGAGCTAGCCGCAGCAACCCTGCGTTCAGTTGCTTTGAATTACATCGGAAGAAGGCCCAAAGCCACCGAAGTGGCTGGTACTATCAATCCAAAAGCTGAAGAAACGGGATGACAGAGTAATTTTTATTTTTTTTTTGTAATTTTTATTTTTTTTTCAACATTTTGGGTTATAATACATACAATACAACACAAGACATAACACTAGTTACAATACTTACAATACGTCATAACTACAATAGATTACATACAACAAATTATAATTACTAATCGTAGCCTAATTATACCTAAAGAATATACAATGCGTTGTTTACAATAGTGCAGCTACCCAAAAACAGAAAAAAAAAAAAAAAAAAAAAAAAAAAAAAAATGACAGAGTAATTACCAAACCAGATAAATGCCCGGGCATTGTCGTTGTGGACAAGTTGGAGTACATTCAACTGTTGAATGAGGCATCTTTCGACAACCTGACAAAATTCTGATCCGTTAGCCTGTAAAAGCCAACCACAAGAGGAAGACCACCAAAATATTATCATCTGCTTCTGGCAAAAGAAAAACGTCTTGAATCAGGTGTGCACAGAATTCTGCCTTAAAAGAAATGGCAGACTTCGTCTGTCAGAGGGCATCTCGCCTGGCCCACTTATATGGCCTTTCCAAAATGCATAAAACAACTCTCACAATGTGGCCAATACTCTCACCATCTGGAACTTACAATTACGCTCTTGCAAAGTGGCTAGATGAAAAGCTGAAACCATTGTCGACTAACAAGTCTACAATCTCTGGTGTTTTCTATTTTGCTGAATAAATCCAACAGTTCAAACTCAGCGAAAATGATTTCCTTGTCTCTTACGATGTCACCACTCTCTTCACAAATGTACCCCCTGACAAAACAATCCATATTCTAGCCGATATAGCTTTCAAAGATAACTGGTTCACCAAAGATGACCTGATAGAGTTACTAAGCTTTGCCACAAAAAAAACAGCTATTTCAATTTAATGGAAACCTGTACGAAGAAGTTGATGGTGTTGTGTTGGGATCACCATTAGGTCCACTTATGGCAAATGCTCTCGTGTTCAGCTGAAGAGAAACTAGCGCGTGAGAACAAGCTTCCGAGTTTCTACAAGAGATACGTGGATACGTGGATGACACGCTGGCTCTGGTACGCGACCTCTCCAATGCCACCAATTTGCTGACATGTCTTAATAAAGCCCACCCCTCCATTCAATTTATGAAGGAAGTAGCAAGCAACGATGGATTGCCATTCATTGGCATGAAAATCATAAAATTGATGGCAGCCTTGAAACCCGTATTCACAGAAAGAAAACAAATAAAGGGCTCCTTCTGCACTCCCAAAGCCATGTTGACAGCTAGTACAAATGGTCACTGCTAAGTACAATGTTAGACCGCACAAAATGCTTGTCGTCTACGCAATAATTCCTTATGCAAGAATGTAAAAACTTAAAAGGGATATTTTTAAAATTAAAATATTGCGAGAAGCTCATTGACTCGGCTATCAATCGCCTCCAGCATCCTACAGACCCAGTTAAAACACTATCTGACAGCCCCATTGGGGTTACGTTGCCATTTAAAGATCAGAAATCGGCTGACGTGGTTCGCAGACAACTTGGCAACCTCGGAACGAAATTTATTCAGCAACTGCAGGCAGTGTTCACAAGCAAAACGATTGCTGATCATCTGAGAGTCACAGAAGAAAAGCCTCTTCTGATAAGCCAGCAAAGTGTAATATATGAATTCACATGTGATTTGTGTAATGCAAATTATATTGGGTACACTTGCCACCACCTCCATCAACACGTAGGAAACAGAAACATTCTGTGATTGGAAAATATTTTAGGGTCAAGCATGCCTTAACACCTGACAACTTAATTACGAACTTTAAAGTCCTTAAGAAATGGCATGGCAAACTCAAATGTTTAATCTTTGAAATGCTGTTGATTAAGAGCAAAAGACCAAAACTGAACATGCAAGTGGATTCCATTCGGGCAAACCTTTTTGCATGAACATTTTCATGTAATGTTTGCCAATTTTTATTTTCTCACATCCTAAGTGCTATAAATATGTCTTACCGTTATTTTTGATTTATTCATTCAACAGTGAGGACATGAAGCCGTCGAAACATCAAGTTACTTTACTTACATTAATTTTCCTGCTTCAATTGAAATCACCACCTAAAATTATATCGTCACAGAAAATCTTGCAAGTGGCTAAAGAAACTCAAAAAAGCTGGGTCGTCATCATTTGGTACGTAGATTTTGGCCAAAGTGAAAAGCCTTTCATTTGTTTTGCTATCACAAATAATAAATCTGCCCTTGGAATCCAAATATGATCTTTCAAGCTGAAAGGCGAAATTATTGTTAGAGAATTGCCACTCCTCCGCTGGTGCTAGAGCAGCAGCTAAACAAAGTTTTATAGTCCCATTGGGATGACCAAGTTGTAGTTGTGTTTTCAGAACAGTGAGTTTCTTGCAGTGGATAAATTGAAAACATTTTTGCTCTTAACCAATTAAATGTTTCCCTTCTTTTCAATCTCTCTCCTCAACCTCGAACATTAAGTGAACATATTTTAAGATCCATAACCAGATAATCTTAAATTGAAAGGAAATCATTCTGGATGAGAATCATGCATTTGAAACCAGCTTGGATTGGAGCTAATGAAATTACAGTGGATCTCATATTTTAGCTTACGAACTACATGTATAAACAAATAACACGAAAACGGTAACATATAAAAGAATCCTTATTGTTAGACTGAAGTCCCAGCAGCCTTGGTAGGTGTTAACATCCATCTTGAACTTGACAAGAGTTCTATTGCCAATCAAGAATTTATGTGTGCATGTTGGAAATAGCTATTGATTCGAACTTCTTTTGAATACAAAAGATTTGCCTAGAGAAAAGTCATTATTTGCAAGTAAATAATGTTAGGTTAAGGTTGCTTAAGCAGGGGTTTCAATAATTTTTGGCACAAGAGGGTAGTTTAGAAAAACAGGTGGGTAGTTTCTTGGAAGGCCCAGAGGGTCTTCCCAAGTAGGTTGATCCGGGGGCATTTTCCCCCAGGAAATTTTGAAATTCTAGACTCTCGCAGGCATTTCAAAGCTCAAGACTACAGAAGCACACAAGCCAACAGAAGCCTACTAAACTGGCAAATTTGACAGCTGAAAGGTAAAACAATTCCTTATTTATAGCTGACCACGTTTTTCCAAGTTCAAGTTCAAGAGTTAAAGAATTCAGTTATCACTTACAATGTTATCATAATTGTCTGTGCCCACATGGGATGGAGTTAGAAAGTCTTGTGCAACTCAGAAGCACAAATTTCAGTATTGGATGAATAAGTATAAACAAGACAAAGATGAACAATTGCAAAGGCTTCAGAAAGCATTACCCAAGAACTCATTTTGGTCGGATCAAGTAAGGCTGTGCAAAACGATCAAACAGGCATGGAAAATTCTCGATACCAAATTTGGAGATCAAAGGAAATTAATGGATACGCTCTTAGCTGAAATTACAAATCTCAAGCCACTAAAGTGCGACTCGAAATCGCTTTCTCACTATGCAGCTAGAACTCTTGGTTTCGTAAACAACATGGAACAAAATGGCTGAGAAGTGACAAGTGCCTCAGAAGCACCCTTTGCGATGTCTCAGCTTTCATCAAAGTTAGATCCAAAAGATAATATTGATTTTGGTTGAGAAATGCAATGCATGGAAAATGAAGAGAACGTTCTGAATCTAATAGATTGGTTAAACAAAGAAGCAAGCATGCGATCTCATGTCAAAAGGGATACCCGCAACGACACGGAAGATCACCGATTTCAAAATCAGCGAAGTCAATCGGACAATCATTCCATGAACAGTGAATTGTCTGGTGATAAAATTTGTCCATTTGGTTGCGAAGCGAAGCATTTACTTTCTGCATGTCCAGTGTTCCAAAAATCAACAGTAGACCAGAGATGGGAAATAGTAAAGTGGAATAATCGATGTCGCAAGTGCCTGTGAAACCATCACACTAATCACTGTAAAAAGCCCAACAGAAACACCTGCAATAAGTGCACGCAACGCCATCATTGTTCTCTACACAACAAATGTATACCCACTGCAGTGAATTCCAGATTAGATCCTGAAGCTGTACCTTTTACTGGTGCAAGTCAAGAGGCCAGTAATCACAACGTTCAGGGCAAGAGAAACGTCCCTGGTCTTTGTCCAGTTCAAAAAGTCAAGATCAAAGATAAAGATGGAAACTTTGTCGAAGCCCTTGCTATGTTCGATAGTCGTTCAAACATAAGTTTCATTTCGAAGAATGTAAAGAAGAAGCTCGGTTTAAGCAGCACTAAAACACATTTGGCCATGAACTTGGCAGGAGGTAATAAGAAGTCAGAAGAATCATAGCTCATTAACATAAGTGTTGTGTCAACAGCTGAAGAGCACATTCAGAAGTCAATGCGAGCTTACGCGATAAATGAGCCTTGCAGTCCAGCAAAAACAGTTTCTTGAAAGATTGTAAACAGCTACCTGCACTTGAAAGCAATCTGAAATAAACTATATTTATCAGGAGGAGCTGTAGACTTGTTGATCAGAACAGACTTTGCTGAATCCTTTATCAACATGGACGTCATTCCTGGTAACGCTGGGCAACCCACTGGAAAGAGAAAGTGCTTTGGATAGTATGTCATGGGACAGTGCTCTGTTTACACTTGTAGTGATAACAATTTGAAGAAAAACAAGTTTATCAAGTCAATTGCAAAACCAACTCAAATGATAGATGGGGGGGTCCAAGTGCACATGCCATGGAAAGACGAGGGTCCCCCAAAAGAGAGTAACTACGATATCACGTATAAACAAATGATCTCTTCCGAGAAAACGTTAAGAAGAAAAGATTGCCTTGAAGTAATACAAGACGAAGTTCAGAAGCCACATGAACAAGGATTCATAAAAGGAGTACCTCCAGAACAGATCAACCATAAAACTCCCGAGTGGTATCTTCCCCAGCTAGCAGTTTTCACTCCCGACAGAACAACCAAAGTTCGGCTAGTATTCGATGCCTCTGCACAGGGACATGATGGAAAGTCATTAAATGATCATCTCGAGAAAGGTGCAAACTATATCAACAGTTTTCCCAACGTGATCATTGCATGGGGCTTTGACAAGGAAGTGTATACTGGTGACATACACAAAATGTTCAGCCAAGTGAAGATTCATCCAGATGACCAAGTGTTAAAGCGTTTGTTACCCCGTTGAAGAAAAAGTCAATACCACGCTTGGAGTTGATGGGGTGCCTCTCGCTTGCAAAATTATACAGTACGTGTAAAGAAGCACTAGAATTCACCGTGATCAGCAATTGCAAGAAAGTGTTCTGGATTGGTTCTCAGACCGTGTTAACCTGGCTTAAAACCTTTCTAAGAAAGTTCAAACCATTTGTCTCAGTGAGAGTGGCTGAAATCCAGGAAACAATAAGCTGAGAAATGTGTAAATACATCAGATCTGATAATAATCCTGCTGATGTCCTGATGAGAGGAACTCCACCAGAAAAGTTGAAGACTTGGCCCGAAGGTCCTCCATTCCTGAAACGCCCGCAACCAGAATGGCCCAAGTTCGAAGAAAATCCTAAGGAAAGTGGTAAAGAATTGTCAGATGAAATGAAGCTGCTCAATAAGTTTGAAGCTGCGAACACCTATGAACAAGTATTTTGTTCAGCTTCATCAAGGGGGTCGAATGATAACCCTATTTTGGAACATCTGATGTAGTCTTGCTCCATGTTCACTAAAGCAAGGAAAACTTTGGTTTATACTCTACGATTTGCCAACAACACAAGGTTGAAAGCAAAAAAGAAAGATGCCATTTCGCCAGAAGAATTGAGAGAATCTGGGCTCTGGTTAATTAAATGGAGTCAACAGACGATCAATGTACTAAGATACTGTTGACAAGAAGCTGATTCCAGCATCAGATGAACAAGGTGTGTTACGTGCACATGGGAGACTAAAGAACATCAGATCATTACTAGATGAAATGTGCAATCCCATTATCCTACCAAAAGGACACCAATTAGTAAATTTACTCCTGAAAGACCTTCACGAAAAGCGAGCACTTTGGGGATACAAGAGTCTCATCTATGAATCAAGGAAGCATTTCTGGATTATGGGAGTGCAAAACATGGCCAAACAGGTAACTGGTAAATGTGTGACCTGCAAGAAGTTGTGAAGACAACTGCTGGAGCAAATGATGGGACAGATTCTGAGACTGCGTGTTGCAGCAGGTTTCCCAGCATCCAGCAACACGGCAATTAACATGTTTGGACCTCTGCACATATGAATTGGCCGGAAAACACTGAAGGAAGTGCAACTAATAATATTTACATGCATGACTACAAGAGGTGTCCATCTGGAGCTCGTAACAGACAGAAGCACAGATACATTTCTCATGGCTTTTCAACAATTTGCCGCACTCAGAGGATATCCCAGTAACTGTTGGTCGGATGTTATTTGAACAAAATATTGCAAGGTTGGGACATCCTTAAAATTCAGTGTCTTATCAGAAGAATTCTCATGCTCTTTCCACTGGGAGTGGAACATACCACGAACTAGCCATCAAAACGGAGTGGTAGAAAGTCTCATCAAATCAGTAAAACAAGCCTTAGACGCTTCATCAAAGAATCAAACCTTTACAGAGGAACAGTGGAGAATGTACCTGGCAAAAGTGACCTATTTGATCAATGGGTGTCCCCTCTATCCTAGCTCTGGCAAGATCTGGGAAAATCCGCCTGTCACACCTAACGACCTCTTGATCGGTCACCGCTTTCCTTCTCCTGTGCCAGAGCCAGAACAGACAGTTAACCTAAGACACCTCATGAGAAGCACTGAGAAATGAGTGCAAGAGTTCTGGAGTTGTTGGATGAAATATTTTGTGCCAAATTTACTGCCCAGGAACAAGTGGTTCAAGAAACGAGATAACCTCCATGAAGGAGACTTGGTGTTGGTGATTGAGCCCACCCTGACGAGAACATGGAAGATGGGCTTAGTAATTCAGACGTATCCCGGACAAGATGGACTCATGAGGAAAGCAAGAATAAAGACTGCTACATCAGTTTATGACCGTCCAATTCACAAGCTCTGCTTAATTGCAACCAAACAAGAACTAGAGTAGTTGCTCAGTCTATTCACAACTTTTAATAGATTTCTGCAGTAGGGGGGAGTGTTTTGACCATTTAATAATTCATTCAATAATTAATCCCAGGAGAATTAAGAAACATTTATATACGTCCTTTGGTGTGTGAGTTTGATAATTGTGTAACCAACGCGAACAGGAGAAGAGCAAACTAGAATTTTTGACTTTTGTCAATATAAAGTACAAAGATTAAAACTCTTCCATTTTGTATATCAACGCCTGGTCTTCTTCTTCTTCACCTTCTTCACAACGAGTTCAAATCAGTGTGTAATAGATTCTTTTAGCTTACCTCTTATGGACCAAACTTTGTCTCAGTCTTCCCAGCAGACAAATCTTGCAATAATTGGTCTGCGCCCGCTTTGAATCTTCTTGCCAACGAGGTAGACCACATGAAATCTAATTTTGGTGGTATCAATGCCAAACTCTTTCTCTAAAACATTTTACATTACCGCTTTGCAGTCCTCATGTTCCTTCTCCTGGAAGTTATTGAAGCGTAGGTTCTCGTGTCATGTATACTGTTCCAAAGCTATGTTATTTTCAACTTCTTGTTTTAATATCCCTTCCAAGTCAGCAATCTTTTTGTTTAAGGCATCCACATCTTTCGAATGTTCCTTCGTCTCCATCTCAAAATGCTCTTTGAGGTCTTTGACTTTGCTCTGGGTGTAGGTCAGGCTTTTCTCTATGTCTTTTATCAACAGTTTTACTGGGTCTATTTCAGTTTTAAATTCAAATCTTAGTTTGTCCAAGTCAGTGTGTAGTTTGACAAATCCTTCTGAAACTACCTGCTTTAGGCAATCCATAGAGTTTTTCAGTTCGTTGTACATGCTGTCATCGCCATTGTTTGCCAAAGCGGCCATGACTTCTTCAGTTTCTGAAGAGCTTGACCCACACTTTGGTTTCTTGCGCTTTCTTCCACCCATAAAAGGCAGCTAAATACACTACTACTTTATGGCACAATCTTTTTTCAACCAAGTGCTAATTCTACTAAAGATTTGGCCGAGAAATCTACATTTTGCCAGACTGTCAATTGAAGCATATGCATGCCATGGCAGTCATCCCAGTCTCTCAACATTTCTTTGCAGATCTTTTGATTGCCATTCACAGAGTTCACCCTTTTGAGTACACCAGTCAACTGTCAGGAACATAGCATGTCACTCAAAAGCAGAGTTCGTCCTCAACAGCAAAAACTCCACTGAATTCAAGTTTTGGAAAGCAGTTTAGGTAAACTAAATACCTAATCTTTGAGGAGTCTCATGAAGTTCTTCTTTCCTGTATACAACAATTCCAAGATGCCACTAGGGTCAAAGTTTTGCATGTTCAAAAACAAGGAGTTCAAGAAATTATGTGTTGATAGCAGTGGCCATTAACAGGGAGAAATGTACTTATCTTTTCTTTGATTGGTCCACATATTGCTTTGATCAGTAAGGCCAAAGAACTTCAGATGAAACTCTGAGCAAGAATGTTTTATGTCATTGAAGTGACCAATTATAACAATACCAACTCAAATCTCCACTCTCCCTTGTAATGTTATGCAGCACTTACATGCTGGAGAGTCGAACACATTTGTGTGGATGTAGCTTTCAACAACCATGCAAGTTCCAATATCTCCAATTTTGTCAGTTACTTGTAATGAACTATTAAGAATATCCTAGACCACATGGATAGTGATACCAAGAAACTTCTTCAGAGTTGCAGTTTTTCCTGTGCTCATCATTTCTTGATGCCTCCCCTTTCCCTTCCCTGACCCCATCCCCATTTGTGAGTATTTTTCTTTGGTAATTTTTTATTTCAGGAACACACAAAATAGTAATGATGGATCTCTCATAATAAACTTCTTTGTAATCCAATCTATGATTTTTCTTTACTGAATTTTTGGTGGCCTCTGTCCACCTTCATCATAGCTGCAAAACTTCATCATTACTTCATTATTAAGGAAGTTGTGTATGATGTCGACAGTCCCTGACAAAAACAAAAAATCACTTAGAATCGCAAGACTTGGGTCCCACAGGAGGTGTAGAAAACATCACAGAAGGTCTAAGTGGTCTAAGCTTGGTGAGTTTCTTCAAAGTGTTTATGAAAAATTTCCATCCAATATAGTTAATGAAAGTGGAAAACCTTAATGCATTCTCTTAATTCTCCCTTCTCTGCCCTTTTCAGGGGTTCAACCCTTCACGGGAGACGGGCATGTCCAGGATAACTTGCATACACATGCTCAAAACGCCGCCATTGCCGCCTGTCAATGACTGGGCAAGTCCATACATGGCACAGGAATTGGAAAAGCATGCCCTGCCCAGATAGCCAATCACATTGCAGAATATAGCCAAATAATAAAGGTTTTAAATTAATATATAGCTTCTCAACTTTTTTTTTCTAAATGTTCCAAATGGAAAATAATACTGAGTAGTAACTGAATAAAGATATCAGGATAGGCTACCAGTCAATTAAATTAATTATCGACTATTACTTTCCAGCTCGCATGCCACTTGCACTTTTATACATGACACCCCATGCTTGCATACATTTAATCTCATTTTAAAGCCATCCAAAGCAATGTGTTCCCTTTTTCATCAGATTGATGAACAAGCGAGTGACTCTGATATTCCTGCCATTACTTGTCCTGTAACTGTTGGTGATGAATCATTGCCAGAAGGTTCCATATCCAGACAGCAGAGCCTTTTTGTTCCACAAGGAGATTCCGAAGAGAGTGATGAAGGCTCCAGTCTAGACAACGAGTCCCAGGTACAGCTTAATCGCTTCTTACAGCTTTGAGACGTCAGTCCAGTACATCACACGTTATCAGTGCCATCATGGAATACAGCCCACGAGCGTACTAAACGCAGATACCTACAGAAAGCTCAACAATGTATATCTGCAATGCTTGATGTCCTGGCACCTGAAAATTCGCAAGAACTGTGGATGGAGCTTTGTGATCGTCATGCTGTAAGCAGAGAGAGTCAGGTTGTGGTCGAAGGCAGAAGTGAAATAGAGATGGAGCTTCTTAGTGCATTTGCTGAGAGCTACTTGAACGCACAACATTGGAGCACCAGACGACAAATACACTCTTTGATGGCAACATTGCTTGACGCCATAGGCTGTTACATGGAAGAGCTGCTCCTCTTCCAAACCAGGAGAAAAAGAGAATGAGAATTGAACGTGTAAAATTAGAACATTTTGTTTCTTTCATAGCAAGTCCATACATAATTCAATATGTTCCTTTTGGGGAAAAACTTCTGAAATTGTCAACTGGCAAGATCATTAAAACACCCAATGTGATTAGAACAATGATTCCAGAGCGCATTTTCCAGCAGTATCAACAATACTGCTGTGAAATCAACTTTGTGCCTATGAGTAAGAGAACCCTACATAGAGTTTTGGGCATTTGTTCTTCATCTGTTTGCAAGTCTCTGCAAGGACCTGATAACTTTTCAGCACAAGGAGCAAAAGCATTTGAGCATTTAGGGAAACTCGTAGACAAGCTTGTTGACTGTGGTAAGACTCAGCAATCGATGAGGGAAATTAAGCAGCAACTTCGTTTGTCGAAGTAGTACCTAAAGGGCAACTACAAGGTGGGTGCATATTTTATAATTATGCGTTGCCTTTGCGGAAGTGATGTAGGAGACTTCTTACTATGATACATGGCTACCTCTTTCTTTCTCTCCAAGTCTTTTTTGTGCTTAATTCATGAAACAAGAGTTTACAATTCACTGTAATATGCTTACACACATGTATACAACGCTGAGAATCGGTTAAGTAATCTTTTTGAAATGGCGATGCGTATATGTTGCTTTGCAAATATGCACTGAATCACGCAGTTGTCATTTTACTTTTTTTGTAGGTACATGCAGTGGAGGCCTCAGAGGTTGCAATCATTGTCAAATTTATGCACTAAGTGATCCAAGCAATGCAGAATTTCGGGGCTTCTGCGACCATCTCCACAATGAGTCGTGTGTGCAGTGTTATCAGTTAGAGGAAGTCATGGGTACCATAGAAGGTGAGTATTCAAGTGCGCTCTCATTAGCAGAAGATCAAGCTGACATGCTGCATACCATCAAACAAACAAGGGATGATATCATTAGCTGGAAAGCCCATCAGCTGCATTCGGTCCACCAAGCTGAGGCAAAGCATTCAGTTTTAGCCAAACTCGACAGCCAATCGGTGCTGTTAGTCCAGGACTGGGCAATGAAATATAAGCCCCGAAAATATGGAGAGGCAGAGTCTGATTGGTTTACAAAGCGAGGATTGCCATGGCACATTAGCATTGCCATAAGACTGTCAGAAGGTTCTGAGCACTTTGAATCGCAGACACTTGTTCATGTATTTCAAAGCTGCGCCCAAGACAGTGTGACTGTGGCTTCGATAATGCTTGACTGCCTCACTACCCTGAAAAAGGAAATTCCAGACCTGGAAATGGCTTACTACAAACAAGATAACTCTGGCTGTTATCATGGCGGAAATTCAATCATCTCAGCTAGGCTGGCTGGTGTGCCGTAGGAGTGGCTGTTGTAAGAAACGACTTCTCGGACCCTCAAGGTAAAAAGGGGGTATGTGATCGCAAAACAGCAACAATCAAAGGGCACGTTGGAAGGTACGTAAACGAAGGCAATGATGTCATGAATGCTTTACACCTCAAAACAGCCATTGAATGGCCAAGGAACCACAGGAGTGAAAGCAAGCTATGTTGCTGCCGAGCCATTAAGCATCTTTAATATCAAATGGGATGGCACAAGCTTACTTAACAATTTTGAGTATGATGAAACTGGTGTAGAAGTGTGGAGAGCATTCAATGTGGGTTCCGATAAAGTAGTGCCATAGGCAAAGTTCGAAGGAGTCATGAAGCAGCCCGAAAAATTGGAAATCCTAGACCCCCCATCGCAGAATGCAAGTAGCACACTGCCGTTCAAGATTGAGACACCAACATATCAAGAAAAGCTCTGTCAAAGCAGATTTCTCAACTGAAAACGAAAACAAAGATCGAAGCAGTATTGGTCAAAATAGGCCGGATGACATGCTTTTCCCGTGTCCAGAGGAAGGATGTGTAAAAGCATAAGGTCGCTTTGCAAACCTCCAGACACACCTAGATACTGGAAAACACCAAATGATGCTCGAACACGAAACTCCCTATGATAGAGCTAAAAGAGAATATTCTTCCAAGCTGACAGAGGGATGCAGTTGAATTCCAAGCATTCAAGTTACTGTCCAGGCAAAGAGTAACATCTTGCCGTCTCATCCAATGGGTTGGACCCTGAAGACAATTAAGAAGAAGGTGCGTTTTACAAAGAAACAGACTGAATTCTTAACTGACCAATTTCAAAAAGGGGAGCAAAGTGGACGGAAAAGTGATCCACAGGAAGTTTCGAAAGCAATGAGCTTAGCAAGAGATCAAGCGGGGGAACGCCAATTTCAACCTGATGAAGTCCTTACGTCGCAGCAGATTAGTGGCTTCTTTAGCCGTCTTTCAGCAAAGAAGCAATTAGAAGTTACAACCGACGGTAACAAAGCAAAAGCTAGTGAAGTCTCAGAAGTGGCCATGGAGAGTGCTGACAAGGACGAAATTTCCACCGAAGCTGAGAGTCATCTATGTGCTGTGTGATGAGAGATGTGGCTATTCAGCATCCGATTGTATTTTTCAACCTTAACGTCTGCGAACTTGTACAAAGACGTACACTCACAACTTTAAGAGCGGATAGGCTAAGAGACATGTGCATCGACCTTGGGCTGGATATTTCTGACATTTAACCTCGGATGAGGAAAAAGCCATACATCGCAAGACTCACACAATTAGTCAGGAGTGTACCTGCCCTTCCAAGCAACTGAGCACTGTACGTTTCACGAATAGCTGATCGGCGGTGCGTGTATAATTTACAGGAGGTGTTGCGTGACAGCAGAGTCCTACATATCGCATTTCAGTCACTCGAGCTCGCCACTGCTTGTGGAATTCACGTTCACTGGATGGGAAGCAAACATAAACTAACGGCTGTGTGGCAAATTTAACCTGTTGTGTGCAATTCAAATGTTCAACCTGTTGTGTGCAGAATTATGCAGAATTATGGCACGATTCATTGGATAGGAAAAGTCGAAATTTGTTTCTCCTGTCTCAGTATATGAAAATCAAGTGCAGTTATTAACATTTTAATATGTTTCTAGTCATTTCAACAGCCAGTGAAGATATAACTGACCAAAACAGTTATTTGTGTACAACGCGTTTAATTTTGTTATTATGCATCTCATTATGGTGTCATACTATTTAACCGAAATACCGCCGGTGCTCATCTTTTGATAGTCAAAGGTCCCAAAGAAGTAAAATCCAAATCGTAAAGAACTATCTTTCAAGGCTTCTTGGTAGTGTTATTGTAAACTTTGAGGCACCACCACATGTATTTTTGCCAAGCTATTCTAGGCCACCTTTGCCTTAATTTCAAAAGGCCGAAGATGTCGTCTCTTAACAGAGACATAGCTCCTCCAGGAATAACACCAGACAAAAACTATCACTTTGTCTCGATAAAACAAGTCCAACTCTATATTTCTACAGCTAGAAAAGTCCTTCTGTTACATTTTTGTTCATATGACAACTGTCTGAAAAGTGCATAATTTCAGGATCGTGCTTGGTGAAATTTAAGCAATTGACCTTTTTTTTTTTTTTTTTTTTGTAATTTTTATTTTTTTTCAACATTTTGGGTTATAATACATACAATACAACACAAGACATAACACTAGTTACAATACTTACAATACGTCATAACTACAATAGATTACATACAACAAATTATAATTACTAATTGTAGCCTAATTATACCTAAAGAATATACAATGCGTTGTTTACAATAGTGCAGCTACCCAAATACAGAAAAAAAAAAAAAAAAAAAAAAAAGAAAGTAAGTTAGTGACATGCTGAGAAGGAGAAATTACAAATTAAGCTCAACTATTATTAAGAGATGGCATTAGTTTTTCCCACTTTTTGTAATGTTTATAAAGTTGGTTATTTTTGGTAGCTATTTTTTTTTCAATGTAATAAACGGTTTTTGTCTTTGCTAAAAATATTGTTAATGTTGGTTTAATTTTATTTAATTTACATTTATAAATAAAAAACTTCCCTAGCAGTATCAAGTGATTCAGGATAATAAAGTCTTCGTTGTTGTTGAACACTCCAAACAATATATTTTCAAATGTCAAAGTGTCCAAAGATACATTCTGGTTTGAAAGCCAAGAAGAAAAAGCCCGCCAGAAGTCTTTTGTTGTATCACAATAAAAGAGCAAATGTTCGAGGGACTCGACCTCTTTCAAACAAAAGGTGCACATTGGTGATTCAATCATTTTAAAACGGAATAACCTCTCATTTGTGAAAATTATATCGTTTAATAATTTATATTGGAACTCTCTAATTTTTGTTTCAAGTGTGACAGTGAATGGTAAAGAATAAATTTTTTTCCAGTCTTCTATAACCTCTGGATATTTGTCCTTCAACTTCCTTTTGGCGGTTGGAGGAGTTTGTTTCTTTGTTTTAAATCCTTTATACAAAAGTTTTGAAGAGGCTTTTAACAGATCCGATTTGGTTTCGTCGATATAAATATACACTGTATCCAAATGCTGTTGAGGATATAGTTGCTGATGTTGAATATGTGATTCTTTGATAATTAATCTCCATTCTTTTGGTATGGCATCTACAATTCCTATTAATTTGAAGTACTGGATTGGAGATAGATTCGCTTCCAACACTTTAGGGCTTTCAAGAAATTTACCCGTATCGGATAACAAGTCACCAATTTTAACAATTCCTTTAGTAAACAAATGTTTTTCAAAAAGAGATTTTCCGTGTATCACAATATTCCTATTATT
Source organism: Orbicella franksi (assembly GCF_964199315.1). Taxonomy (NCBI): domain Eukaryota; kingdom Metazoa; phylum Cnidaria; class Anthozoa; order Scleractinia; family Merulinidae; genus Orbicella; species Orbicella franksi. Next base: position 22,907,063 of record NC_138148.1, on the reverse strand, counting down.
CCAAATAATTTGGTCTACAACATCCTCATAGGTGGCTACCTTGGATTTCTTTAAATTACGAAATGCCTCTAGACACTCTTTGTAGAATATTGGAAGATGAACCGGTAGTTTACTAGTTTCAAAATCACAGAACAGGATGAGTTTTCCACCTATATTTCCAAAAAAGAAATCATCTAAAATAGTTTTCCAAGTGCTGTTGCTCTCTCCTAGATACTTTTTTAAGATCATCACTCTTTGAGCCGATATCATGGATTCAATATCAAGCATTTTTAGTCCTCCATTTTCAATATCATTGATAAGCGCGGTCCGTTTAATTTTATCGTTACCTTTCCAAATGAAACCGAAAATCAGTCTGTTTATCTCCTTGACAAGATCGTTTGATATTGAGATTGCAGTCGCTTTACTCAAAAATTTTGGAATAATGAAGGTCTTAACTATTTGAATCTTACCAATCAGGGTAAGACCCCTCCACTTCCACATACTCAGCGTTTTTTTAATAGATTTGAATATTGAGTCGAAGTTTGCTTTGTCTCGTGATGGTTTGTGATAGTCAAAAACGGTACCTAATATCTTGATTGATTTTCGCACTTTGTGAGTAAAGTCCTTTTGTACTAGTTTATGTGGGCCGATACCAAAAACTTCTGTTTTATCGTCGTTAATTCGGAGACCAGAATGCAATGAAAAAACCTTTAAAGTTGTACAAAGTCGCAAATATGCATTTATGTCTTTTAGAAAACAAGTCATGTCATCTGCAAAAAGCGTGAGTTTGATCTCCACGTTTTTGACCATTATTCCTTGTATGGTTTTATCCTGCCTGATTTGACATGCGAGAACTTCCAAAGCTAAGATGAATAATAAAGGTGATAGAGGGTCACCTTGTCGTACACCACGATGGATACAGAAAAGATCTGTAGTAAAGCCGTTATTTAAGATACAGCTGGATATGTTTGTATAAAATGTTTTTACCCATTGTAAAAAATACGGTCCAAAATTGAATTTTTCCAATACTTTAAATAGATATGTATGGTCCAGAGAATCAAATGCCTTTTCAAAGTCAATTGCCATTAGAATACCTGTTGTATTTGTGAGTTTTGCCAATTCAAGTAAATCATCGATTGTTCTAACTGCATCAAATGTAGACCTTCCTTTGATAAAACCATTTTGATTATGGTGAATAAGTTCTGGCAGGATTGGCTCCAGCCTTCTAGCAAACGCTTTGGATGCAATTTTAACATCTACGTTGATCAGTGAGATAGGTCGCCAGTTCTTTATAAATCGTCTATCTTTATCTTTTTTCTCCAATAGGGTAATCATTGCCTGCTTTTGCGAAGTTGATAGTTGCCCGTGTTGGTGAGAGAAGTTTAGAGACTTTTCGAGATACTTTGCAACCACGTGCCAGAACGCCAAGTAAAATTCCACAGTTAAACCGTCACTTCCAGGTGTTTTGTTTTTCGGAAATGTCTTCAATGCTTCGTACAGTTCGGATCTAGTAAGTTGTTTATCTAAAGTCATTTTCTCTTCATCAGACAATTTTTTAGTATCCACTTCATTAAGGAAACGATCAATTGAATTCTCACCTAAATTATACGAGTCTCTATCATAGAGTTTTTCATAGAAATCATGAATCTCTTTCATTATTTCTTTTGGGTCTGTTATATATGAATCATTATCCACGGATAATTTCCGTATACATGTCTTTTTCTTTTTAGCACTTTCTAAATTTAAAAAATACTTGCTATTCTTTTCGCCCTCTTCATACCAACTCACCCGAGATCTTATGATTGCTCCTTGTGTTATATAATCATAATGGCGTTCGTATTCTGATTTGAGAACTTCTAAATCGCAGAGATTTTCAGCACTTGGGTGTTCGTCACATTTTCGCTGACACTCTTTTAATCTAATTTCCAAATTTACCAGCTCTGACCTTCTCTCTTTTGCTTTCTTCTTACTATAACCAATCGTTTCATAGCGTATTTTATATTTTAAATAATCCCAGGTAACCCGCGGGTCTTCGATTTCTCTACTTTCGTCTACCCATTCACCGATTTTGTTTCTAATTAGGTCTACATATTCTTTATCTTCTGACAAACTTGCATTGAATTTCCAAAAAGACGGTCCATAGGTTGAGTTCTCTATACCATTAATGTACAACGTAATGGCGGAATGGTCAGATCTAATAGCAGGGATAATATCGACCTTATCAACCTCTTCCTGTATATTATTTGATATCAACCAATAATCTAACCGCCGTTGAATCATTGGAGTTTTCTGTCTCCAGGAGAAACATTTTAATTTTGGGTTTCTGATTCTCCAGATGTCTATTAGGTCAAGAGAAAAACATAGATTTTCTATCTTTTTGGACGATTCTTTCAATTTTGGAGATCCTCCCAATCCATCCAAATCTGGGTCGCGGATAACATTAAAGTCACCACCTATTATTATTTTGCAATCAGTGTCAATTTCCAATTTGTCGAATTCGTTCTGTATTTCGTCGTAAAAGATGCATTGTTCGTTGGTCTTATTTGGCGCATAGATATTCAAAAATAAAAAAGATTGACCTTGAACAAGACCTTTTAGAATGATATACCGACCTAGATTATCTTGTTTACATACCTCAAATTTACAGTCAAGCCCTTCTTTGACTAGTGTTAAGACACCTCTGCTGTGTTCAGAACCATGACAAAAAAACAAGTCTCCTCTCCACTGGGATTTCCAGGTGTTTTCCACCTCGGATGTGCTGTAGGTCTCTTGTAGAAAAATTATATCAGCTTTATCCTTCATACACCAATGAAAAAGTGCTTTTCGTTTATCAAAAGATCTTATCCCCCGAACATTTAAGGATAGGATACCAAAATTTAAATTAAGTTTTGTAACTTTTTAAGGACATATTTAAGTGAAAAGGCGAGCAGTTGCAGAGAATGAGATAGTAATCTTTAGTAGATGAGCTAATGAAAAAATTTGCATGTCTCTTGAACAAAAAAAAGGTAAAACTAATTAATATTGAAAAGGAAAAAGAAACAAAAGAAAGACATTTATAACACCTACAACTACAATTGAACATGTATGTAAAACAGTAGCCAGCGATAAAAGCTGTTAATTGCGCTACTAATGGAATAGGTCTTGCACGCATTGCGCTAACTAGATGACACGCATGCAGCTCCATTTTTAAGAACAAGTGTGAATGAGGCTTACATGTTATGAATACCTAGATAGAGAGATTTATGTTCCAAAGAAATTAGAAGATTCGTATACCCTCAATAAAAAGTTTGTCCGGCTCTGATCTTTTGAAGAACGCCGATTTTCCGTCTTCTTTTGCTTTTTTGAACTTAGGCATTAATTCCTTTCTGCGGTCCACAATTTCTTTCGGAAGGTCTGGCGATATTCCGAAACCAGTTCCTTTCAGCTTTCTTGCACTTGACATGACTCGCTCTCTGTCGGAGTATCGCAAAAAACGTGCGATTATTGGTCTTGGTTTTTCTTGCGATGGGTCGCGCTTGCCAATGCGGTGCACTCGTTGATACTCAAAAGAATCCGCCTCGCTGATGTTAAGTTCCTTCTGTATAAAGCCAATTAACACCTCTTTGACAATTGACCTGCCAAAAGTTTCAAACGGTTTATTCCCGTCAAAGTGCATATTTCAAACATCTAACCCCATTTCCGTTTGTTTACTATATAAGGCTACCTACAGACAAAAAATGAGCCAAATCGATTTTTGACCATGTCCACGATTTTTCGATAATGTTTGATTTTTACTGACATTTACTCTTAACCGCCATTCACAAAGAAGAAATTGACAATTTTCACAACCACCTAAACAAACAGAACGCAGACATCCAGTTTAGTAAAGAGATTGAAGAAAATGGAAAACTTCCTTTTCTAGACTGTTTGGTAAGCCGCAACAACAACGAACTGTGAACGACAGTGTACAGAAAACTGACGCATACCGACAGATTACATGACAAATCATCCCACAACCCGACTTCACAAAGCCACGACTATAACGACTTTGATGAGACGAGCGCAACTAGTTTGTGACACACCAGACAGCCTACGTGATGGAAACAGATACCTTGAACATGTTTTTCACAAAAACAACTACAACACTGACTTTATTAGACGAAATATTTACCGACCTACTGAAGCTGACACAACAAACAGGAACCCAACACCTGTTACCACAGTGACTCATTAAGGGCAGTTCTGAGACCATCTCATGGATCCTACAGCCCTACAACATCTGTGTAGCCCACAAACCTACAACTACGTTACGACACTTACCGACCAACGTTAAAGACAGGGACAAACCTAACAACAGACAGGTAGCAGTTTACAAGATCAAATACTCCGACTGCCAGGCTTCCTACATTGGTGAGATTGGCAGAAACCTTAACACGAGACTGACTGAACACAAACGAGCTATGAGACATGGTGATGCCAACAATCACATTGCTGTACATCATCAACTGACAAACCACAACATTGACTGGGACTCTGTTCAGTGCCTAACCTACAGTACAAACTATTTTCAACGACTGACCCTGGAGAGCTGGTACACTAACCTAGAACAAATGCCTCTTAACAGATGTCAATGACTACCGGTGCCTTACAGATGACTTATCCATGACGGAAACGAAACCGACCAATTTGACTAACAATAGAGGGATTAAAACCCACCAATGACTGATAACGAACTTTTACATGAGTCTTTCAGCCAATACCATCTTGGCTAAACTGACCAACCACGTTCTATGGATCAGACTTCTAACATCATTGACTGACAAACACTATTCACTTGACTCTGAACATGACTTCTGCTCAGGTTGTGGAAACATCAGTCACCAACAACAGTTCTTTTCAGAACTACCCTCACCCGAACGATCACACTATACAAACCACTGACACTCCTGGGTTCAAACCATTTACTATGAAAAAAATGACTGAGCTGTTTTGAATTATAAGCCAATAAAGCTGTAATTAAGGGTGTTTTTAGCAGGTCACAGTGTTGCTATGGTAACCTATTCACAAAAATGATAACAACGTGTTCACCAATGATTGGACAGTTTTTTGATACCATGATTGTAGCAGAACGTGATAAAGAGTGGTTATAACGACCCGTCATAATCTAAGTGATGGAGACTGTTTTGAGCCACCTTAACTGAGACTGATTAAATTGTCTGTATATGTCTGTTAGGTCTTGTAATCACACATCTTGGTCATTCACTGCTACTGCTGTTGTTATGCTGTACACTGTCGGTAGATAGCAGAGCTGCTCCTTGAGCTAGAGGAATGAAGTGACAATTTCTCAAAAACTAGGCTCCATTTGTAGTTTTGACACTGAACGATACCAGTTGAGATGCTACTGGCATTTTTTTAAGGATTGCTGGAGTCCATCAACTACACTGGCGGTGAACTTATTGTCTTTTACTTTTTGCTCTTGGGCAACCTGGCAATGAGGATTCTGGATAGGGGATCTGGTTGAATGTAATCCTCTCTATATTTCTCTATTCAATAGCTCTACAGGTGGTGGTATGCTGGTAGTAAAGGGTGTGGTTCTGTAGATCAGCATAGCTAAGTTTCAATCATGTCCTCTGGCTGGACACTTTCTCATGCACAGCTCTACCCTCTCCACTACTTGTTCAACTGTGGGTAACAAGAGCAAGATGTAATGTGGTCAAAACGGTACTGGTCTGCAAAGGCTGTTAATTCCTTTGATGAGAATGACAGGTCATTGTCTGTCATAATAGTTTTAGGTACCCCATATCTGCCAAACACCTGCTTCAGAATCTTACTGGTAGCACTTGCAGTTGTGCTGCGTACTTTTCTGATCACAGGAAACCTACAGTGTACGTGCTGTAGTAGCCTGCTATCAGGACACAGGTGGTAGACTGAAACTCTATCTTCGCTTGGACAGTTTGTTTCTGGATCTTAGAGAAACTGACATATTCCACAACCAATGCTTCCTTCCTGTCTAAGGTCATATGACCTTTGCTATCTGCGACTTTGCACAAAACTCTGTATTTCTTGTTACCATGGTGGAGGCACATGATGTAGGACCCAGTGTTCTTAACTGGACTGTCATTGTAACCTTTGAGATTCACTGTCAGTTTGCCCAACTTAAAATCATCTCTGAAGAGTGCTGAAGTAAACTGGCTCGTATTCATCTGGTGTGCAGTCCACACACTCAGAAGCTGCAGCAGACTAGCGGACATGTAACTCATTAATATGTGCATCTTTACTTTTTGATCTACGCATGGAAGTGTAATGTGGGATACTCACTTTTGGGATGTGAATGTTTTGCTCCATTTAAAGTAGCCAGCACTTGCAAATTGACACGAGTTTCTTGGGGGGTACGGGGGCATGCTCCCCCTCGGAAAATTTTCAAAAATCATGTCGCTGGAGATGCGATCCGATGCATTTTGGGGGCAACTGAGACAAGAAAAGTTGTGTCATCTTTGATCAGTTTCAGTGGCCAGAATCGGAACAGAATCACAGCAAAAGTTGTAGTCTACATTGACAGCTTTCAGTGAATGCACTTTTAACAATGCCACTTGTCTGTCTTTGAGTAACTATTTATTTGTTATGATTTACTCTATACAAACCAACACATTATGAATAATTAAGACAACTAACTAAAAAACAAAACAAACAAACAAAAAGCAGTGGAGAAGGAGACAACCAAAAGCACAATGGCACCATACTAGGGATGTCCCCACATATTAAAATTAATAAAACAACATTTTACGTTTTCATCTGTCTATAACACTACAGTACAGTCCAAAAATAATGCACGCGTAAGAACTTCTTTTTGCGTCCGCAAGCCAGCAACTTCTTGCGGCTTCTTGCGGGTCGCTTGGGCTTGGATCCTGCAAGAGGCAAGAACTTCTTTGCGGTTAGAAGTTAAAATCGCAAGAACTTCTTTGTGGTTGGATTTTCGATATGCAAGAACTTCTTTGTGCTAACATCTTAGCACGCGAAAATCCGACTAAAAAAATCGCCGACCTTACTACGTATACGACTACCATTACACAAGAGATCTTGGGAACTTACCTAATGATGTGACTAATAATATTATTGTAAGTTCTAAAGTGTAAGCCATATAAAGTCTATACGCTGTTGAAGTCTTCCTTGCAGAGAGTTTTCATTCACGAATAAATCAGTCGGTAGATTTTATCACTGACAGTGGGAAGTTTTGGTCACGTGTTAAGCAACCTGTGAATCGAGTGTCTCAAAATAACTTAACAGATTTTTATAGAGATAAGGCCTTTGGCTTTTTTGTTGGATTATAATTATTTTCATTAGTTTAGTAACAGTACATTCTTTATCGGTTGGTTCTAAATTAGATGCTGGGCTCACTTTGTTTTGTTTTTTGGTGACATGGAGGAATTTTTACTGTTTACAATTATTACAATGTGTTCCGGAGTCCCCGACCCACGGTGTGATAGCGGCGCGAAATGAGCTTATTTGAAATGGCTTTTTTTGTCCGGAACAAAGGTAAAAAAACACTTAGTTACTGGGAAGTAGCTTCCAAGTGTAACCCAAGCTGTAATTGTTTATCGTTTCCTTCAGAAATAATAACATGTTTGCTTTTTAAACTAGATATTTTAAGCGCAAATTCAAGCTATGCTCAAAATTGTCTTAGGAAAACAGATTCTTGAATCATTTTTTTTTCTAGCCAGCACTTGAAACACGAGTAGCCAGCAGAAATACTGGCCGTTGGCAGTTCTGGAGAACACTGCTTTGCTTTCAGCACTGGTAAATGCTCCATTTAAGCCATTGTAGATCAAGACTGAGATTTGACATTTTTGAAAAAACTGACAGTGATCACTAATATTTACTCTACTTCTTGCTGTCAACGTTAATTAATCTTGGCTGGGTTTGTTATCTCCTGACACCATGTTAACTACTCTGGTTAGCAATGTTTTATTCCACGAACACACAAAATAATGATGGATGTTGAGCTGAATTGACAAGTTTTTATACTTATATAAATTGTACAAAATTCTAGAACCATCTCTGCATACATTAGGGTTTACAGAACAAGGCAGACTAATTAACAAACATTCTATATTATGACTATACCTGAGAGGTGACAAATTCAATAGGATTGCACAAGCTGATTATGTATCTGCTTTGTTCTTCTAAGAATGGAATGTTCTCTTGTGTACTATATTTTTGATGCTCTTGCTAAACATACCACACTTGGAGCAAAATATTCTGAATTTTTATTGATAATCCAATTGCAGCAAAATATGCCTTTTACAACAATTTTGAGGAATCTTCTGAATTGGAAACATTGTCCATTGCAAGTCTATTGCCCAATTTGATGATCTTGGGTAACTTGACAGGGATATGAAGACATGACTGATCATCACAGTTATGAACACAACTTAAGCGGTTGTGAAATTAAAGCCTAAAAAAAATTCAGGCCTGAATGGGACTCAAACCAATGACCTCTGCAATACCAGTGCAGTGCTCTACCAACTGAGCTATCCAGCCACTGGTAGCTGGTCACGTGAGTTTGTAATTTACCTGTAGTTGATGACAAATTCAAGTGAATATTTGAAAGATCATATATTTGAATTGCATAGAAAGATATGAAGACATTATTGATCATGGCACCATGTCTTCATATCTTTCTCTGCGGTTCAAATATATGATCTTTTATATGTTCACTTGAATTTGACAGGGATACACTAGAGAAAGTCATGTATGCACACTACATGACCCCAAGATGAAGCATCAATACTACAACAACAAATTGAATGTATCTTTCTCATTAAGTTTTATCATTATCATTGTAATTGTCACTAATAGCTGACTGGATCATTTACTGACCTGATCTGAATGTTTGATTAGTAAGTGTTCACATTGACTTAAATTAATGAATATTGGTGAATATTTCACCATGCAGTTAGTCCCTTTTAACAGAACTTAACAGAGGTATAGAAGTCAAATAACTCTAAAACTGAAATAATTAGTTTTAGCATTACATGTAAGTGACTGACAACCTATTAAAGTGGTCTGGCTATGCAGGGGCTTTCTTTTAGGGTGCACAGGGTTTTGCATATCATTTCTAAATGGTATAAAAAAACTATCAGTTAGTCAGTTTTACCAACCCTTTTTGCTATTAGAGAAGCATGATCTCTCAGTTTGTATCAGTATTTGTTCGATCTCAATAGTAAGTAGAATGCCTTGTTTCATTTCAGATAGAGGACGGAGATATTTATGCAAGTATTAATCTGCGAGATGGAATGGTTTCCTTTCATCAAAATCCAGAAAAATATAACAACCCAAGGATGCTGAAAAAGTTAGACAGTGAGGTATGATAGTCTGTTTATGGACAAAAACAGATGTTTTTTTTAGAAAATTGCAATGCTAATCAAAGGCAGAATCTGATTCTTCTTCTTCTTGATGTCCATGTTTAGGGGATAAACTGAAAAAGTTAGGTATTTTGTCATTTAAAGCTGCAGTAGTGTTTGAGAAGAAGGAGAAGAAGAAGGGTCAAAAGGCACTTTCAGATATGATGAAATTGATCTTCAAATGTCTGTTTGAACACAATGATGTCATCAATGTAAGATATACAAAAGTCAACCCTCAAACCTTCTCAAACTCATTAATAGTTCATCAAGTTTTAACAAAGGAAATCATGACCGTGGCATTGTTTGGATATTTGATCTTAATTCGCATAGATTTTTACGATTTTATTTTTCCATTTTCTCCTTAGCTTTAGTTTTGATTGAGAAGATATATGAAACACTCAAGACAGTGTTTGATCACATTTCCAAACACCTCGAAGTTGGTCAAAAATACTCCACTGCACGTCGTATTTTCAACTCTTTTCTCAGTGTTTGGAAATGTGGTATTTGGAAATATCAAACACAGCCTCTCATGTTTGATATATTACATCAAGACAAAGTTCCATAAACTGTTGGAATTTTCCAAATGTATTTTCAAGCCCATGGGCTCTTGTGCCCATTCATACAGTCTCTAGCGAGTGGCAAGAACTGTTTTCTGTCAACAAAAAAACTAGCCTACCCAGCAGTTTAAAATTAATATAGAAATTCCACGGAATAACTCATTAATTCTTCTTACAACTGTACAGTAGATCTTTGTTTAGCAATGTCAAGCAATTCCAACTATTATTTTAGCTTTTTACAAGCTTGGGTGTACCATAAAATCTCAAGGCTTCAACACAGAAAATTTTTGTGCTCTGACTCTGGAGTCATCTCTTATAGAATAATATCTTCAAAACTTGCAGTTGAAATCTATCTGAAAGTACTCGATATTTGTTCAGAAATGCCAAGCGATTCTAAATAATGGTTTGGTTTTGTAGTGGACGGCATACTGTAAAAATCTTGACTCACGGTCATGGGCACGGTTGTTCAAAAAACTGAATACCCAGTAGTCAAAAAATTCGTAGATAATCAATTCCAGGAAAAAATTATTGTTGGTATAGATTGAAACCTTCTGAGAGTATTTGAGTATTTTGATCTTTGGTGAGGAACACCAAGCGACTTTATACAATGTCTTTGGGTTTGCAAGTCACAAATTGTCAGAGCTTTGTGTGAGTCACGAGCACAGTTTTTCAAAAAACTATTTACCCGGCAGTCAGCAATTATTTCCGTTTTTCCACCAAAAATTCCATTCGAACCTGCTGAGAATGCTTGACCTCTGTGTAGAAATACCGTGGGATTTCCGAATTTATTAGGCCTCTACATTGAATTGTTTACTTGGCCTCGGCATGGAAGCACGTAACATGATGAAAGTTCTCAATAGGTTCTGTGACATTGTTGATAGGTACTGAGTGATGGCAGAGATTTGTAGTTCTTAGAACTGTTGGCTAAGCTATGTTAAAAGAGAGCTTATTCAAATATTCGACAGCCAGTTTTTTAAAAAGGTGTGTTTATAATAGATACGAATGTAAAAAAAAAACATTCATAATAGTCAGTTACTAGCTCATGGTTTAAAATTTTTGACTGCTGGGTATTTGGTTTTTTGAACAACTGTACCTATGTGTCAAGATTGAGGTTTAATATATCATATGCCGAAGCTAAGAGAATTTGTCCACTACAAAACCAAAACATTGTTTAGAATCGCTTGGCATTTCTGAACAACTATCTATGACAAGAAAGTTGTGCTGTACGTATATAAGAAATAGAGCTTCCTTCTCAAAATTAAACTGTTCACAGCCTCTCTATTTATGCACACAAAAGAAAAAACACGCAAAGCGAGTGCAATGCACCCAGGGGTGGGGGATGGGGTTTGTGAGTGAAACGGGCAGAAGTCAAATCGAGTCTTCCATTTTGCGTTGGCATCCAGTTATCTCCCAACTCTATCCGCACGTTCAATGATGAAATAAAAATACAAGAAAATAGAGGAGTCTACTCAAAATCGCCTAAATTACAATTTCTCAAATTTTAAAGGAGCTTAGTCACGGTTTGCACATATTGAAAAGTTTAGCCTCAATTTTTCAAATTCGCCATTTGCAATCTGTGTTAATCGTCTCCATCCTTGTTCCTTTATGGTTTATCATTATGTCTTTGGTGTTTTCTATTTTATTACAATGTTATTTTCAGGTTTCCTACCACTTAAAGGTAATTTTGTATGTGGCCAAAATAACTCAAAATACTGTGACTGAGCTCCTTTAAACATTTCAAACAAATATAAATTAAATTCTGCCAAAAACCATTCCATATCTGTTCTTTCTTTGGTAACAATTCAGTACATTCACATGTATAAATAAAATACTTGCTAAACAGCCATTGTCCTCATTGACAATAGTTCATTTGCTCAGTGGCATTTATCAACAGGTACAACTAGTAATTGTTATTTGATCTGCTGCATTACATTTTACACTCCGAACACTCTAAAGGAAATTCCTGGATTATCTTCAGCAGTAAAAAGTAATGAAAAATATCTCTACTTTGTCTCACTCTCTGAGTTAAATGCTGGGTCATCACTCTTGTGTATGGCTGAAACCCAGTGTACTTTCTTTTAAACTCTATTATTTTACATCCATGTTCATGTCCTCGACAGATGCGATTGTTCCAACGTCTTGACGAAAAGCTGGAACACATGGACCGAGAACTGGCCACAAACCCTCAGTATGTTCAGAAGGTAATTGGTGACAACCATGGACTGATTATTAGTAGGCTATTTTGTATGTGTTAATAGCTGTTAATGAAGTTATCAGTGGTTTGACATACAAACAAGGCAAAAGGGTCAATTTTGCTTTGTATTGACCCTTTCACCTCGTTTGTACGCCTTTTTAAACAAAGGAATGTTTGACTGCGGGCTCAACTGCAATAAGAGCTATTAATTATTGTTTTATCCTAACTGTTACAGAGATGAAATGCAAACATCACCAGAGTTACTAAAAATATCCTCATATACCTTACGTGGAACATTATTACTCATTTGAGAATTAGACCTAATTGCTCTCATTCTGTCTTTTATTGACAATTTTTACCTTTTCAGGCTATTTGAAACATACATAGTTCAGGGCAGATATTTTTAGGATATTTTATTTGCACTTAGGGGTTTTGAATATAACGGCAGAGTTTGTTAGCTAAGTCATGCGTGAAACACAGGTGGATGACCTATTGGAATGGATAGAAGTTGTAGACCGTGGACAAGAGTTATTTCACATGCTACCCCTCCCCACTTAGTGAAATCAAAATTAACTTTGATGAAGCTTAGATACACATGTGCAAAGAAGAGAAATGTTTTTTAGTCTAAACAATAAATAAACATCAAGTCAATTTCTGAACTTGTAAAATTTGTAACATGGATCAAGAAGCTGAAATGTTCAGACCTACATTTGGTTTCGTATTGGTAAGTTCTCATCGCTTTATTGTGGTGTTCCTTTGAAGCTCTCCAACATCCAATGTACACATCAATTATAGCAGTCAAGATACTGTAGTATCGCTAAAACATTTCAGTTCAAACTCAATTAAGACTGGATTGCTTAAACAAAGAGTGTCATATGATCTGCTGAAAATCTGCGATACATACCATGAAACAATCCCTTATTAAATGATGTTTGAGATGGCTGCCGGTCACATTATATCAATCAAAGTTTGAGTTGTAATCTACGTATATTGTTAGTTAATGGTAAGTAGGTAGCTGTCAGGTAAGATTATAATGAGCAATGTCAGTTTGTGGAATGCCATGGGTGCAAACAAACAATGTCAAGGGAAAATTGACTTCATAATCCTTGACAAGTTAGATAATTGTCCAAGAAGGAACAAATATACTTCGTTTTATTCTGTTTTTGGTCGTTTATATTGTAGTGATTCAATTGTAACATGCATGCAGAGACTCTTAGTTACTGTCAAGAAAGATTATAGTAACCACTGTCAGTTTGGAGTATGCCATACTTTTAAACAAACAATTTTAACGGAAAATAGACATGAATGACCTCATTAGCAGCAGTAAGTTCAATAATTTTCTAAGAAGGACTAAATATCCCTCATATTTTTTTGATCTGGAAGTTCCATTGTTATGTTCTGTTTCTTTAACAAACAACTATATTAAGGTTATCACCCATTAATAAAAGCCTTAAGCCATGGTTACCCTGAAACAAGGATATTACCAGTTCAACTAGAAATCCTAGAAAATTGAAAATTCAGTTCTTCTTAAAAGTGCTAAAATAATAATTTTACTTTTTAACACTTTTTAGCATGTTTCAGAGACAATTTCAATGTACTACTTTAACAACAATAAGCATATAAGGAAGCTCAAAATTGCATGATGAAATTTAAAGAGTACTATCTTGAACTGATAGAAAAGAGTTCCATGAAATAGCTTTAGGGAAATAGCAGTAATAGAATACATGTATTTACTGGCAAAACCAGGAGAAGCAACTGTTCGCAGTCGCAGTTTGTTTGTGAAATGTTAAATGTGGGAACTGTTAAATTTTCCAGGGTTTTCCATTTAATTTGATTGTATTAATTTTGTTGGCTTTTTAACGAATAAGAAATAATTGTATCTGTATCTGTAGTAATGAAAGTTCAAATTATCTAAAATTAATAGAAACAGTTTTGTAGTTAGAAAACTGCATGCCAATAACTTTTTATTTACTGAAAAACAGTTGTAATCAGGCATTAAATACAGTCAAGCCTGTGGTTGCAACAACCTCTTGTAAGCAACCACCTCCCCTCAATTACCAATTATTTCCCAATATACCAAAAGTTTCCAAGTCAAATCACTATATTTGGAACCTCTTGTTAGCAACCATCTCTGGTAAGAGACTGTGACCACTACTTTTAGAGTTAAAAGTTTGAAATTTTCTTTAGTTTTTAACCTCCCGTCAATGACCACTTGAAAATTAATGGAGCATAAATTGGATAATACAGTGTTGTAACATTATCGCATTCCTGGGTAGTACAAGAGATGTGAATTTCTCAGTGGGAAGTACCATACTTCTCTCAAAATTGACTTTTCACATGAATAAAATATTTAAAACATGGCATAAGTCTCTGTAGATACCATATGCTAATGAGGCAAAATTAAATGTACTCTACAGGTTTCAATTGCTTATCTGAAAATTGATATACTTTTATAAAAATAAACTAGTAGTAATCAAAGATTATAACAGTGCGTTTGATGCCAACTTTGAACTCCTGTCTAGATTGCTAAAAGCAACATTTTTTTCTATGAAAAATTAACTGAGGTTTACTGATAGATATAGTGACAAAGTCCATTATTTTCCTGTGGATTTAGTTTTTTGTTTCCTGGTTAGCAAGTAGAGGTCCCCTCTATAAAGTACAATTTGAAGCAAGCAATTGTAGCCTGCCTAATAGTGTTTTGCGGCAGTTACCCCAGATTAAATTGCAGTAGTCAAAGTGAGATTAAACAAGAGCATTGTATATGTTGAGAAGTGTAGATTATGGGAAAAGGGCTTAATTTGTTTCATGGTTCCAGTTCTGGAGGCTATTTGTTATAAAGTTTGTTGATGTGTGTTTGCCATGTTACCGATAGGTTTTCATATTCTGAGTGATTTCACAGAGGAAACTTTTTGGAACATTATCAATAGAGAACTCAAGTGTCTCAGGCAGAGTAGTTAGTGTTTGTCTGGAGCCAATCAATGTAAATTCAGTTTTAGTAGCATTCAGTAGTGTTTCCGCCAGAGCGCGCCATTATGGGAATCCGCGTTACAATCAGAGATGGCCTCCAGAAAAACGAAAAAAGGGCCAATTTGGCCCTTTCCTTTTACAAGACTGCAGGCTTGACACAGGCATAATATTTTAAAAGCCATCCCAGGGCTGGAAATTGTGACGATACGGTCGCCACTGCAACAAGCATTTCATCCTTGGTGACCAAAAATTCTGGTTTAGTCACCATAATACGGCATGATGGTGACTACATTTCCCTGTATTGATGATCAATAGAGTCCTAAAGTGAATGACGTCACAAAAATAAAATTTTTGAAATTATGGAATATGATGTCATATTCTTATAGAGGATCCTAAAAGATGCCCTCATCCCAAAAATTAGCTCTGAATTGCAATTCCCGATAGAGATATAAGGGATCGAAGTTTGATAGCATCCCATACAAACCCTTCAAAATTTGTTTCAGTTCCTTCAGTTTAGAACTGACTCAAAATTAGAGAGATTTATATGGGGCAGTACCAAATTTTCATCCTTTATATTTCGGCTGGGAATTACAATTAAGAGGTAATTTTTGGCAAGGACCCTTTTTTAAGAACGCTCTATTCAAAAATGCCGCCAAATCCCATAATTTCTCAAATTTATTCTTTTGTGACGTCACACTTTAGGACTCTATGACGGTTATTTTGTCGCATGTTATGTCCTTCTAGAAATCATATTGAAAGATCTTTGTTTCTAAAACATTCAATGTAAGAAAAGAAGTCAATCCGTCCTTTTGCTTTGCTGTATTGATTCTCTCATATTGGAAAACTTCCAAATGGCTGACCAAGTTTGAAATCACCCTATTATGCACTGCAAACCCTTGATCATTGACTACGTCATGTAGGCCTAAGGATTGTTCTCTTGTAATGCATGGATCCTTCATACTAGTATCTGATTCAAAAGAAACTTTATTGAGTAGAAACCCTTCAAAAAGCACTTACTATTGAATTTTATCATAGATCCTAATAAACTGCTTTATTTTCCTTGGTACCCTGATACATTTTTTCCTTCTGTAGCTTTTAGTTTATTGGCCCCTTTCCTAAAAAATTGGCCCCTAAAAAAGATCTTCAGGGTCCACTTTGGCCCTCAAGTAAAATTTTCTGGCTGTAACACTGATTCAGAGTAGCCTGCGAACGCAGACATATTTCCAGCTGTCACTTGTCTTGGCCGAAAATAACGTCTGCGAACCTGAGCCAGGAAACGATTTCTGTGACGTAGGAATTTTAAGCCAATCACAGTTTATGTTTAGAGGTGATGTCTGGAGGTGATATCTTGAAATTCATATAATTGATCATATTCAATCCTTTCACGTACTTTTGCAACTACGGAGATGACTGAAATTGGTCAGTAGTTATTTACTGTAAATCCTTGAATTAGTGCCTCCCTGCAAATAAGTGCTCCTTTGAATAAGTGCCCCTGCTATCAGCCAAAATTTAAATTAAGTTTCTCCCTCAAATGAACACCCCCTCCCCTTCCCCTGTTTTATGGAAGTTCTGGTCATGTTCAAAGCAAGTGATGGTAGTGAAGATCTGCTAATTCATTGCTTAAAGCCCAACGAACCTTGTGCAGCAGGCCTAGACCGACTAAAAGGGTTATATTACATAGTTCTTTAAGAGAGGCAGGATCCTTCTGAGACTTCTGAGGGACTGACAGATACGTATATTACAAAAAAACGATCATATGTGACCATCATCATCATCGTCATCTAGTCCTCTTTGTTCCATGGGGGACATAGGGCGTCCACAATTGCTTTCCATTTCTGTCAGTCCTGAGCAGCTCTTTTGGCTTCGCACCAGGTCATGTTGATCTCCTTCAGGTCCTTCTGTATGCTTCTGCGCCATGTAATTCTGGGCCCACCACATTTTTGTGTTCCTTGCGGATTCCAATCCATCGCATGGAACGCTGTTTCTCTCACCCTTCCTTAGTGTATGACCAATCCATTTCCAGCGTCTTCTCTTTATGGCGGTAACAATAGGCTCTTGTCCAGTTCTTATCCATAAATCTTTGTTGGAAATCACCTCAGGCCAATATACTCTCAGAATTCTCCTCAGACACTTGTTGATGAATGTTTGTACTTACTTTGTAGAAGCTGTCGTCACTCTCCATGTCTCTGAACCGTACAGTAAAACTGCCTTAACATTGGTGTTGAAAATTCTAATTTTGGTAGCTGTGCACAGGTCTTTGCTTCTCCAGACTGGTGTAAGCATGGCAAAAGCTTGCTGTGCTTTCTTTCTTCTTGCTGCTATGTCTTCATCCGTTCCTCCAGTCTTATTCATCACGCTACCGAGGTATGTAAACTCTTCAACCTCTTCAATGTACGACTGATCACGACGAACCTCTCCTTGTTGAATGGCATTGATCCGCATCACTTTAGTTTTACCAGGATGGATCTTAAGGCCTACTCTTTGTGCCGTGGTGTTCAGTCGTTCCATTTGATTGTTGGCATCCTGAAGCCTATGCGATAACATGCAGATGTCATCAGCAAAGTCTAGGTCCTCTAGTCTCTGGATCATCTCCCATCGAATTCCCCTTCGTCTGTTGAATGCTGTTTAAGTCCCCCAGTCTAAAACCACTAAGAATAGCAGAGGGGACAGTAAGCAGCCCTGTCGTAAGCCTGTTGTCACTCTAAATGGCTCTGTAAGGGTTCCCCCATGGATTACTTGGCATCTGAAATTGTTGTAGAAAAGTTGAATCATTCTGATGAATTTCTCTGGTAGCCCATAGTGTCAAAGCAGTGCCCACAGCACTTGGTGGTCGATGCTATTGAAAGCTTTTTCAAAGTCTACAAAGTTCAGATACAGAGATGTTTGAAACTCAATGGACTGTTCAATAATAATCCGAACGGTCGCAATTTGGTCTGCGCAGGACCTTCCATTTCTAAATCCTGCCTATTCTTCGCGCAGTCTTCCATCTACATGCACCTTCATTCTTTCGAGCATAATACTGCTAAGCACTTTACTGGGGATGGACAGCAGAGTGATTCCTCTCCAATTTTTGCAATAGCTAGTGTCTCCCTTTTTTGGCAGTTTTACTAGTAGTCCATCTAGCCAGTCTTGCAGAATCTCTTCGGTTGTCCAGATAGTATTGAACGGATCATAGTATATCAATGGACGTTTGTCCGCCTGCCTTTAAGGCTTCTGGTGGAAGGTTATCTGATCCCACAGCTTTTCCGTTCTTTAGTCTTGTCAGTGCCCGTTTAATCTCTTCTTTCGTGATGTCGTCGGTGTTGATCAGTAATTGGTGGTTAACTTGTAGCTCAGGGGGATCTACAGGTGGATCCCTGTTAAGCACTGTTGCAAAGTGGTTATGCCATTCTTCAAGTTGACTGTTCAGTTTGGTGAGCAGACTTCCGGTGTTGTCTCTTATTGGGCAGTCCATGGTTCTTCTCTGACCAATGAGTCTGCGTGTGATGTTATAAAGCATCTTAATGTCTCCTTTGCGGGCTGCTTCCTCTGCATCTCTAGTCAAGTTGTTGGCATAAGTCCGTTTGTCGTTCTTGCAACTTCTTTTGACTTCCCTGTCTTTCTCAGAATACTCTCTTAGTGCTTGTCTCTTTTGCTGCCTGGTCACAGCTTGGTTGAGTTTCTCCTTCAATTTCCCTCTCTCATCCATTTTATTCCAGGTGTCGGATGAAATCCAGTTCTTTCTTTTATGACTAGCTTTACCCAAGACTTTGTCACATGTTTCAGCATATGCTTGTTTAATCACCTTCCACTTCCTGTTTGCTGCTTCGCTAGTTTGTTGTTCTGGTTGGTCTGCCTGGGGGTTTTGATGTTGATCTTCCTCATCTTCTTGGTGGTGGTCTTGCACCACTTCGTAGATAGCCTCAAATCTATTTTGCAGCACCACGTGGAATTCATTGAGGCATTGCGGGTCCTTCAGTTTGCTGACATCATATTGATGGCGTCCTGAACGGGGTCTCTTATGGGATAACAGCTTAATTTTTACTTCTGCAACAAGCAGGTGGTGGTCGGATGCTGCATCCACCCCTCTTTTGACTCATACATCCTGCATTGATGTCCTCCATCTACATGAAATAGCGAAATGGTCAATTTGATTTTCAGTTCAACCATCTGGTGAGATCCATGTCGACTTATGGTGCCTCTTGTGTGTAAATATAGAGCCTCCAATCACCAGATTGTTGAGGACACTAAAGTCTGCAAAGAGCTCCCCGTTCTCGTTCATTGATCCCACACCATGTTTTCCCATATTTTCTTCCCTGCCACTTTTATCCTCGCCAACTTTTGCATTTATGTCTCCTAGCACTATAGACTTATCACCTTGGTACTTTGTCAATTGTTGCTTGTAACGCATCATAGAATGCGATTTTCTCCTCCTCAGGTGCATCATTCGTTGGAGCATAACATTGGATGATTGTGGTTTTTTGAAAATGAGAATCTAACCTTCCTGTAGTTATCCTGTCAGACACTGGTTCCCATTCGATGAGACTTTTGCAAACTTTTTTGGAAAGCATGAAGCCCAGTCCTGCTTCGTGAGGATCGTCCTCATTTTCTTTACCCGAGTATAGGAGTACCTGTCCCATATTTAGTATCAGTCTACCAAAGGTATTCCATCTAACCTCGCTCAATCCGAGCACCTTGATATTGTATCTTTCCTTTTCCCTTGCTACTTGTGCACATTTTTCGGTTTGGTACTGAGTGTGTACATTCCATGTAGCTAGTCTAGTCCGGGCTTTTGTGGAGAACAACCTATTTATCGGCTGCTGCGTCATTTGAAATATGTGACCATGCTTTGGGAAAAATTAAATAAGCGCCAAACTCGAATAGGCGCCCTGCGTCTTCTTCTAAATTTGAAACAAGCACCCCGGGTGTTAAGAGTCACTGACTGGAAATATCGAGAATGGCTGGCCAGGTTAGAAAAATCGTAAATCCTGAAACTTTGCCTAAAGAACGTCTTTAGGGAGCCACTTTCGAAAATATTATTCCGATTTTCTAAAACTAGAACTCGGGGTAAACTTAGCATAAGAGCTTTACTTTTCTTCTATCTAAAAATAGGAAATTTTAAATTTTTTAAGCATTTTGAAGGATTCTGTCGATAGTTGAAGAATTGCCTTCTAAAGCCCCTATAAAAACGACAAAAATTGTGTAGTTTTAGGGTTTTAAAACGCATCTTGGTATGTGCGATATGGAGCTAAAACAAGTACTGTGCAAAAGAGTGTCGTTTCTACTATAATGATACGGAAAAAATTTGTGGGCAATCGAGGTTCACACAGGTGAAATACAAAAGTTCGTGACAGTCTCTTCTCAAATTTGCATAATCCGGTATGTTCAAAGAACTCTATTGTTGAGCACTATAGTCTGTTTTTGTTCCATTTGTGGGCCTTGCTTTGTGGGAAATATACAAAAAGAGAGTTGATCCATGTCGTTATTACATTATTGAAAACCAGCGGTGCCGGCGCAAGTTTGTATATGGATCTAGGGGCATCCTCCCCCAAAAAAACATTTTAAATCTAGGGGTTCGGAAATGGTATTTTTGACATTCTCCATGGTGTAGTTCTTAAGAAAATCAACCGAGTGGATGAACTATAAAATGACACGTACTTTTAGTGCATTTACAGCAATATATTTTGAAGGTATTGTGAGCTTGATACATCTTTCTCAGCCCTCCATGATATATCACGGCCTTAGTACTGACTGACCTGCGCTTTTACACAAGCCCCCCCCCCCCGTGTGTGGGAAGGAAGTGCAGAGAAGGAGGGGGCTTAAGCCCCCACCCCGGCTCTGCCGTCCCTGGTTCAGTAACGTGCATGGCAAGAGCACGCCGTTCGAAGCCAAGTCTTGCTACTGCCGAGCGGAACGGCATTAGGCCTGCCGTGCTATAAGTAGTCGCGCCGACTTTACTTCAGCCTGCCAAACTGAGTGCATGCATGATTTAAAACGTCGTGCTACTGCCGCGCTTGAGTCAAAGTTCTCGGTATTGAAACAATTTACAAGAATAGAACACCGGATAAACTAAGCATATTGAAAGCTTTATATTAATTAAATTTTGAGGGGTTCCGTCGACTGTTGAAGAATTCGAGCCCCTTTGGAAACAGCAAAAATTGTGTAATTTTACGGGCTTAAAAGGCGTTTCGGGTCGAAATAAATACTCTGATTAACTTTTGGTCTTCTTCAATCAGTATTTGGAACAAAAAATCTGGTAAGTAAGAATGTGCGCCAGCAAACACAAACGTTTTTTAAGGCTAGGGGAACTTTTTTGTATAATTGACGAAAATTGAAAAGTCTCTTCATAGAATGACTACTCGCTATGTTTCTAACAGTGTTTTTTTGTCGTTGTTGGTTTCTTCAATTACTTAGCCTTAATAGTTTCCAAATAACAAAGAAAGAGGGAAAATCGGTGGTTAAACTGACAACTGTTTCCATAACACATTATCCCCTGTCATATTTTTCGGCTCGATCCTCATAAATGGTACCGCAAAAGCTCTCGCGGTGGACCTTTTGAAGATTAACCCCCTAAAATGTACGACGAGCAACCCCGTTATTTTTATATGAGTCTCCCCCACCCCCCCCCCCGAATGAACAAAGTTTGCATGCCGTGTAGCGCGACTTAGCTTCGGCGTACTCTTAGGTACCGTGCCAAACTGAATTCCTAGCCTGCTGCATCAGCTGCCGTTGTTAATATTTGTAGCATGTAAAATGGCCTTCAGCAAAGCAAGCGTCTTCCGATCTTCTGGTTGATTGAACTTGACGTTTGGAATCACCGCTGTTCTCATGTTATTGCCACTGCCGGGACAAATTTATTTGAGGTCGGAACGGCAGAAACGCGACATTTGGGCTAGGCCGAATTCCAACCGAGGTCAGATCGCCGGATCGATTTCAAACAGCCTTACTCCATTTTTCAAGAAAACTTGCTTCCTTGGTCTGGCTGGATCACTTCAATGAAACCTCTTCGTTTCATTTCGTGCATTTAGTTAATTCGTTTTCCATCAAGATCAAAATCGAGACACATGTTAAAATTTACTTTAAAAGACCAGCCTCCTTTCGAATATTTGCAGGCTGGTCAAATGTATGTAAATGGAAAGACAAACCCTAATATATGTCTCTATTATAAGCAAGTGTCTAAACCTCAATAATCGAGGAATTTTAATTGGAGCTAACTGAAAATATATCTTACGTGACGCCAGTCACGTAATACATGTAGCGTGTTTAGTCTATATGACTTTGAACTTATATTTTGGGCTTTTTCTGTAGTTTTATGTACCTTGCTTGAAATAATGAAACAATGTTGTAATAACGACATGGATCAACTCTCGTTTTGTATATTTCCCACAAAGTATGGCCCACAAATGGAACAAAAACAGACTATAGTGCTCAACAATAGAGTTCTTTGAACATACTGGATTATGCAAATTTGAGAAGAGACTGTTGCGAACTTTTGCATTTTACCTGTGTGAACCTCGATTGCCCAGAATTTTTTTTCCATATTATTACAGCAGAAACGACACTCTTTTGCACAGTACTTGTTTTATCAAAATGCTTAAAAAAATTTAATACTTCCTATTGTTAGATAGAAGAAAAGTAAAGCTCTTATGCTAAGTTTACCCCGAGTTCTAGTTTTGTAAATTGTTTCAATGTGAATACCGAGAACTTTGTCAATTTTCCAGATATTTTTTGCATATTTAATGAGGCAAAAAGCTATTTTTTTGTTTTTTGCAAATTTCTCAAAGTCTTTAAATTCTAAGAAAATCGGAATAATATTTTCGAAAGTGGCTCCCTAAGGGCGTTCTTTAGGCAAAGTTTCAGTATTTACGATTTTTCTAACCTGGCCAGCCATTCTCGATATTCTCAGTCAGTGACTCTTAATTCAAAGATTTACAGTAAGTCAGTTGGCTCACCCTGTTAAAAGAACAGAGTGACTCTAGCACATTCCCATTCATTAGGAACTATACCAGAAGACAAAGATTTGTTAAACAGATCTGTACAGCACCACAAATGATCCTCAACTACAAATGATCCCCAGACCAGAAATGATCCCCAAATTGGACTGCAAATGATCCCGAAACACAAATGATCCCGCCGAAAAACGAGGGATGGCATGGAGTTTGTTCCTTGGGTCGAGGATTCAATTTTTAACATAAACAGTAACAAGTCATAACTGACCATATTGTATATAGATATACTGAATTCCCATGATGTGAAGTATTTATGAAATAATTCATATTTGAACTGCGGTTGTAGATGAAAGTGAAGAATGATCATCGCAGTAAATTTTCCAATATAAGCAATTGGAAAGAAGAGGCGTGAAAAAATCAGGGCTTCAATGGGATTTGAACCCGTGACCTCCGCGATAATTGAGAATTGAGTTCATATCTTCCCATGAAGAGTGAAATGATGTGAAGTGTCCACTTCACATCATTTCACTCCTCACCGGAAGATATGATTTCAATTAATTGACCTTGCTCCCAATGTGTGGCTTCATAGCTCAGTTGGTAGAGCATTGCACCGGTATCGCGGAGGTCACAAGTTCGAATCCTGTTGAAGCCCTGATTTTTTCAGGCTTCTTCTTTCCAATTGCTCATATCGGAAAATTTACTGCGATGATCATTCTTCACTGTCATACTGAATTCCCATGTTAAAGAGTTTTTCAGATAAATGACCTTATCGCCAGCCCCCCACATGTAAAGAGGGCAATTGATTGTCCCACACAATCAGTGACCAGCTTGGGCAAGTCGGACAGGCTCCCCAAACGGCATCACAGCTCCGTGCTGGCCTTGTCAGCTATCTCGGAAGTAACCCCACCACCCCTGATGGTATTCACTACCATGAATTTGTTAATCATGGAGGCTGGGATAGTTACCTTAGACGGATGTCAATGGATGGCAAATGGGGCAATTGGATTGCACTATGGGGACTAACTAATATGCTAAATATTCCAGTGGCATTGGTATCTAGCCTGGGAGAGGCAGGATTGAAAATTATTAACCCTATTGCTCGCGAGGAGGAAGCTGGCGACTTCAGAGAGTTCAGCTTTGCTTGGCCACGAAGCAGAAGTCCATTTCACAGCCTTGAGCCAGCTAGTGATGCTGCCAATCCAAAGAACGTTGTTTCTGAATTAAAAGAAAGGTATGGCAAAGGTAAAGTCGCCAAGGAGATCTGTCCAAACTGTGGCAAAAGATTCCTATGCTTTTCACAAGGGGTTTTTGGGGGCTCAAATGGTATGCTGCAAGTTTACTCTGACGATAACGCTTTTTGCAACAATTGTCAAAAATATGAGTTTGATTAGATGCTAGAATGGACCTGACCTGCTTGGACTTTGCATGGACATGGATTTATTTTATTGTTTGAGAAAATCTGGGAAGAAGAAGAGATCCCTTCAGAACGGAAGGAAGGACTCCTGATCAAGATCCCCAAGAGGGATCACACTCCTGTCTGTGCCAGGGAAAGTACTGAACAGAGTCATCTTGGAAAGGTTGAAAGGGCCAGTAGATCTCAGCCTCCGGGATCAGCAAGCCGGCTTCAGGCCAGGCAGGTCATGTACCGACCAGATCACAACACTGCGAATTATAGTGGAACAATCAATTGAATGGAACTCCCTCCTTTATGTAAATTTTGTCGACTACGAGAAGGCTTTCGATAGCCTAGACAGGGAGACATTATGGAAGCTGCTCCGACATTATGCTGTACCCTTGAAGTTCGTCAATCTGATTCGGAACTCTTAAGAGGGTTTGTCTTGCAGACTGGTTCACGAGGAGCAACTGACAGAGAAGTTTGAGGTTAAGACCGGGGTGAGGTAGGGATGCCTGCTGTCACCCTTTCTGTTTATCTTGGCTATAGATTGGATCATGAGAGCTGTCACAAACCAGAAAAGAAACGGGATCCAGTGGACCTTGTGGTTGCAGTTGGACGACCTGGACTTTGCAGACGATCTAGCGCTTCTGTCACACAATCATCAGCAGATGCAGGAAAAATCATCAGACCTGCATCGCACCTCAATGCAAGTAGGACTGACGCTCAATAAACAGAAGACAAAGATCATGAGGATCAGTGCAAGCACTGATAAGCCAGTCAAAATTGAAGGGGAGGAACTGGAGAAAGTTGAGTCTTTTACCTATTTAGGCAGTGTAATGGACAAAAGTGGGGGAACAGACACAGATATGAAAACTAGGATCAGCAAGGCACGATCAGCATTTAACATGCTAAAAAAGATCTGGAGCTCCAGAGAAATTGGTACATCCACCAAGGTTTGTTTGTTTAACTCAAACGTTAAGTGGGTATTGTTGTATGGAGCAGAAACATGGCAGAAAACCAAGGCATCGATGAAGAAGATCCAGACCTTTATTAATCAGTGCTTACGTAGAATCCTAAGAATCCATTGGCCAGAGACTATCAGCAATGAGAACCTATGGGCAAGGATGCAGCAAACTCCAGTGGAAGAGGACATCCGATGAAGGAGATGGGGCTGGCTTGGCCATACGCTACGCAAACCACCTAGTAGCATTGGCCGTCAAACCCTGAACTGGAACCCCCAAGGTCAAAGAAAGAGAGGGAGACCACAGAACACCTGGCGGCAGGAGCTTGAAAAGGACATTAAAAGGACTCGACACACATGGAAACAACTTGAAAGGATAGCTCAGGACAGAGGAGACTGGAGAGTTGTTATTGGTGGCCTATGCTCCAGGAGGAGTAAAGGGCCAAACAACTGGATTTATCCGTGGCAACTAGAACATAGAAGGGAAATGAAAGACTTGGTAATTATCTACGATGCTGGAGCAGGCCATGCTGATCTGGGTCACCAAGACTCTTTTGTCAAACTGTAGTTCAGCAGAAAACGCATAATTCCAGGCAATTAAATTACCAAATACCACACGCAAAACAAAATAATTATCACTGAAAACATTCTTTTTATTATAGGTCTATCCATTCTTGGAACAAACAAACAACAGATATAAAAAGCGTGGACTCATTTCATACTTTTAAAAGGAGGCTTTTAGATTTTTATGATGATAAAACCCTTTCTTATAATGTGGGCTTCCGATAGGTCAGAGAAAAAAAGTCACATTTCATGGGATTTCCAGAGACAAATTCGCGGAAAAAATGGCCAATTTCACGGGAAATTTGCAGGAATTTTCCAGGAAAATTTCACTCAAAAACAATCAGAAAAAAATGGCCAATTTTGTGGGAGTTTTCTAGGAAAATTTTGCTGGAAAGTGATTGGTTTTGCACTGATTTGATGAGCGTTTGTAACCAAAAAAGACGGCAATTTTGCCTTTTTTTTTGGAAACTGATGAGTGTTAGCCTATGCAATAACAATAGCAACAGAAACACATACTACTTATAAGTGTGGCTTTTGTAAAACCGGCGATTTTGCAGGAAAATTTGAGCAACTCTTTTGGACTATAGTACGTGTTTGCATTTAATTGACGACAAGGTACATCGTGGCCACAGTAAGTGCCCAGTTTTCGCAACATTAATCTAAGAACGCCTGGTAATTTTTGGATGTTGTTTAGTCGTTGCAGTGACGAAGTTTCATGATAAATTTGCAAGTTTACAGCAACTAAACAGCCCCAACAGCCAAGATAAGTTTCAAATCTGTTGCACTGACATGTATTTGGTACGATTTCCAGTGAATTTCGCAGTATTTGCGTGTTTTAGTGAATTTCGCAGGATTTCACGGATTTACTTGAAATTTGCGGCTCTGTGACTGCACAAAATATCAGAAGCCCTGTATAATCTCCCAAGTAGTGAGGGTGTAAGTTAATGAAGTCATTTTAAATGAACTTGATTGTAAACAACATTATATGATAATTATTACTACCATATTTACCCACAGATAGGTCGCACTTTTTTAACAGAAAAATGGGACCAAAATTAGGGTTGCGGCTTATACACAGGTACAAGCATTTTGACACTTCATTAATATGCACAAGATCTTAATGTGGTACACTAAATTGGTGTTTTAATGTTCACTTCAAATTGTTCCTTAGTTACAACACATACAGCTAAACATTAAGTCCATATCTGTGAAGGATCTTGATTGTCTCTGCAGCAATGAGCGCATCAAGTTTTTTAACATGTCTTTTGTTTAGAGTGGTCAAACACAGCTTGCATGGAATAGCCACTCCTCCTTGTGGGCCTTTAGAGTGCTTCCTTTTCCCAGTTACTTTGCAGGAAATTTCACCGCTGTTCTCAATAAAATAGGCTGCAATTCTGCTGAATTCCACTGGCAAATGTCCAACAATTTTCTTCTCGTCGATGCTGAGCTCTTGATAAACAGCCACTGCAAACTTGTCGTCTTCGTTTGACACTTCTCGATCAGTCAATAACAAATCACCAATTTAGGGTTTCCAACTGCTTCCATAAACTTGGTATCCTCTGATTTCACTATCCATTTCATAAGTGCATGTAGCTCCACTCATTTCTCCTCTTTAATTTGCGAACTGTGGCTTCTAATTTAGGACGATCTCGATCTTTCACATTCAACTCATGTAATGCGATGTGACAGATGACACGCACATGCTTGCCGATTTATGTAACCATAGTAATGCACAATTTCTCATCCAATCAAGTCCGATTGCATCAAACTTCAAAGGCCGTGTTTACGTTGTGTGAAAGTAAAATGTGAAGTCATTTCTAGCAAATCCTGAAACCAAAAGGTTCTTCCAGGATATTGTATACAGCACGCTTCAAACTTATCGTTGTTACTTGTGCCATAGAGAAAGGAAATCAAACAGCAGCACACCAGTTCCAAGTTGATGAGAAGAATGCTAGAAGGTGGCAATTACAACAAGAAACACTGAAAGGTCATTGTCGTGGCCAGAGGGCAGTACGCTATTGCCCAGCAAAATTTCCTGAATTGGAGAAAGAACTGAAGGAATGGATTGACGAGAAGAGAAAGCCCGGTATTGGAATTTCCACCACAGTTATCCGTCTAAAAGCAAAATCAATGGCAAAAGCCAGAAACATTGCTGAGAGTGAGTTTAAACTTTTGGAATATTGGTGTCATTGCTTCGTGGATCGACATGACTTGTCAATTCACCAGAGAACGACAATTTCACCAAAACTGCCTGAGAACTTTGAGGAGAAACTTCAGAAATTTCAAGCCTTTATTATTGCTGAGGGAAAGAAGTACAAATTCAAGCTCTCACTGATTGGAAACGCAGACCAAACCCCGCTTACTTTTGACATACCTGCAAATTCTACAGTGGACTCAAAAAGGGAAAAAACAGTGTCGATCATGACAACTGGTCATGAAAAAGATCGCTTCACAGTGATGCTACCCTGCCTAGGAAATGGAACAAAACTTCCCCCCTATGTGGTGTTTAAGTGGAAAACTCTACCAAAAGATTTAGTGCTTACACGAGGCATACATATTCGCGCTCAAGCTAAAGGGTGGATGGACGAATCACTAGTGAAAGAGTGGTTAAACACAGTCTGGTCCAAAGTTGGCAGACTTCTACAAAAAAGAAATCTCCTTGTGTGGGACTCCTTTAGAGCTCACTTGTGTGACAATGTTAAACGGGTTTTGAAAAATTCACACACAGATGTGGCCATAATACCAGGCGGGATGACAAGTCTTTTACAACCATTAGACATAGGTGTGAACAAGCCCTTCAAAGACAATTTAAGACAATATTGGAACAAGTGGATGCTTGATGGAAACCACACATTCACACCAGCAAGCCACATTTTTAAACCTGACCTGAGCCAGATTTGTCAGTGGATTTTAGACAGCTGGAATTCCATTTCCCCTGACACCATCAGACGTTCATATCTCAAATGCTGCATCACAAATGCACTTGATGGTACAGAAGATGATATTCTTTGGCAAGAAATGGACGAGTCTGATCCCTTTGCTGATGATGACAGAGTGGAGTCAATTGTAGACGATGAAGGCGAACTGTTCTATGCTGGTGAAGATGAAGTTTCAGTCTTAGATGTTAACGAACAAGAATACCATGACATTTTTGGTGAAAATGACGTTGATGAAAGTGATTTTATTGGATTTTAATTTTGATATACTGCACCATTACAATTCATTTCACTCGTGTTTGTACATAAGACACACAAACTTGCCTTTGATTTACTCTGTATATAAAATGTCACAAAAAAGTTTCGGTTTACTGTTTGAACATTTTCACATTTGTGTATATGGTTAAAAATAAACTTGACTTGATACACATCAGCTGCTGTTGATTTAAGACTGCTTTGCTTAACTGGTTCCTCGACCTCATTATTTTTTCCATGAAGACCAATTGAAAGTTTGGCATGCAGCCTATACACGGATGCGGCCTATCCACGGGTAAATACAGCACTCTTACTACTACCTCTAGGATTATAATTATTATTACTATTTTGTTAATATTTATTGGAGTTGAATATCAATTGGGACATCGTCCTGTTTTCTGCTCCAGTTGCTGATGCTATTTTTCTCTTCATTTTCTTTTTTATCGTACATGCAACAAATTCAATAAAGAAAAAAAAGAAAGAAAAGATAAGGTTCTTCTGTTCTGGTTAAAATTGTAATGAACTGTTATGACATTCCGTTGTGGTTGTTCGGTTGTTGTTAGCGAGTTTTCGGTGATTTCATCTGCGAAGTAAAATTATCATGAAAATTATATTTAGATCCAATATTATGTACAATTCGTTTCTGAGTGCTGTTAAATATTCACGAACAATTGTTATAGGTTGAGTCGAATTTTACACTCATTTTTCCGTTACATCTCATATTGTTAGGCATTTTGAGTAAATTATTTAACATAGAAATCACGTCCAAATAAAATTGACACAAGTTGTTTATGTCTTAGTTATGGTAGCATTAAGCTGTTATTGTTGTAGATCGAGCTTGTTGAGAAATGGTATTTCTGTTTATGAGCTTTGATTTTTTCCTGTAATTTTTCAGATGAATTGTCAAGAGAAAATGAGATGGATTTGCCATGAGAGTGATATTTAAATTAAGTTTACGTTGTCGGTATATCTTTTCTTTAATTTGATCTAATTTATCATTTAGTTGATAAAAATAAATAAATGAAGGAAAAAAATGTCAACAATCCAGGAAACAGGACTCTGTGCCATTCGTCATTTTCCAGCAGGATCATTTGCGGTCCAATTTGGGGATCATTTCTGGTCTGGGGATCATTTGCGGCGCTGTACAGATCACTTTATGGACCTGAAATAATATCAGCACATTTACGAATCAACCTTGCAGAGATACTATCAAGTCCTGAAGCTTTTGACATAGATAAGCTATTCAGATGGGTTAAAACAACACCACTGCTAATTTGACAGAAGCCAATTTTGTTGTAATTGTCAGTGATATTAGTTATGTAACTCAACTCATTATAGTTGATAGTGGGCATTTCACTGGCTAGTCTTGATCCAGTTGTTGAAAAATGTTCATTGAAGGTGTTGGAAAGCTCATTTATAGAATCAGAAATGGAGATACCATTTTAAGTTCAGTTCTTTACTATTTTGTTGTTTTTGCGACGTGACAATGGTTATTGATCATTTGCCAAGTTCTTGGAGGCTTATCCTCCGGTAGAATAAAAGCATTGTAATAGTAAGATGCCATAGTAGTTTTGACCGTATTATTTATTGTATTTCATAACTTTTGACAGTTAGCCCAGTCTTGTGGATTCTTAGTTTTTATTACCTTCCTTTTGGCAGCATCGCAACAGCACATACCTTTGTTCAGTGCTGACTTGATGCAAGGCACTTTGTTTAATGTGGTACATGCTGTTTGAATGGGAGCATGCTTGTTAACTATACTCAGAAATTTAGTTTTCCAATTGGACCACAGAGCATTAGGATCTTCAGAACTATTGCAAGACTAGTTTCACATCTCAGAGAAATATCTCTGCAAAACTTCTCTTGATTAAAATTTCGAAAATTTCTGTAGGAGGTGGTAGAGATCGACCCTAAAAAGGTGAATAGAATGAAAGTTTATGACAAACATAGGTGAGGCTATGATCGCTGATGCCAATATGAAAGACTTCAGAACAGACTGCCCTGTCAGTGTAATTTGTAAAGATCAAATCAATTAGTGATGAGGAGGATTCTGTGATATGAGTTGATTCATTTATTAATTGTAGGCAATTAGTAAACATCAAATACTCTTACAACGTTTAAACTGGTCTCTCCACTGAAATTCTGTAATATTTTCCGACTTTCTATCTACCCATAAATTTTTAAAGTCAGCGATACAGCTAATTTATAGTATGCTCAACCTCCACAAATTCATCAACTAGACAAAGAAGACAAAGAAGCAAAGGATACTCTTGAGGTTTAAGTAGTGCTTTCTGTTGAAAATCTGTTAACATTATTCTCAATAACTGCTATTATAGTCACTGCGTAATATAAACAATTCACAATACAGTTGTGAAAAAAATATGCGATACGACTGCAAAGAGCTCAAAATAATTATAACAATTAAATAACAATAGTTTATGCAAAATTTTGGGGCAAATGGAGTGAATTATGGCATACTGGAAAATAGAGAATGATACTTGGTGTTTGTTTTTGTACTTTGAATGTATTATATGCCAAACCTTTTTCAAATTGTGCCTGCTTTCAGAATTTGAATTTTTGTGGCACATCACTGATTTATAGAATGTCCACTGTTTGATGCTCATTAACTCATGAATTGGGTTATCAAGTTAAGAGTTGTAGTGGTGGATTAGGTTATTCAAATTCAGGGTTGGTCAATTGTATTTTAACTTCCCATCACAATTCTGCTGTTTTGCAAACGCATATATTGTTTGACATGTCTAGGACAACATGTTACATAACTGTGAGTGTTGCTCTAAAAATGGAACTGTTAGTTCAAATAACTCAAATTGAATGGTTGTTAAAATTTCTGGTTAATTTGTTGATCAGCAGAAGTGTAGTTCCTACAGCCCCTCCAATTTTTTTTTAGTCCAAAACAATATTGACACATTCTTGATCGTGATGAAAAAAAATTTGTTTGAAACCACGATTTTCATGAATTTTCAAAGTCCTGAGAAATCGCTATGATGAAAACCACTACCGGGACACACATTTTGTGAAATCATTCAAGGAGATCAGTTGCACATCTATAAATTATTTGCTTGCCTTGAGTTGTTGTAACATCAATATTGGCGAGAAAATGTATATTAAACTGTGAGCAGATGAAGTTCTCAGCAGATTACACTAAGCACTTCAGCAACCAAGATTTTGAAACATTTCATGGCCAGGTTTGATCAATCCACGAGTCTGCAATGAAGAATTAGTAAAGATGAAATTAGAGTTACAAGGACTTTGGCTTGTTCAGGTTACAGAATTTTGGTAGAAAATCAAAGCAAGTTATCTTGTTGATTCAAAATATTGTTGTTTAAATGCATTAAGTGATTTTAATGAGTGCTGCTGATTTGATTTAGAGTTTCAAATTTTCTCAGTCTGTGTACAGGTACACTGCCAATGATCGCCTCAATTGAGCAGTTCACATTTGTGTTTAGTATAATTATACACACTCAGTGATCTTGGTGTTTCAAGCAATCTGATCGCTTTGCTATCTCTGGCTAATTAACAGGAGGTGAATAGTAGTGGATATTTACTGAGCCGCAAAGTGGTGAGGTAAATATCCATCACTTTCATCGACACTGAGGTGAATAATTGTTTTAGTACATACCACACAAGCTGAATAATTAGCGAACCAAAACGTTATTTTATGTATGACAAGCGGTCGGAAATTTGCAAATCTCTCGCACCGGCTGCTTGGAGGTGAACAGTACTTGCTAATTACCTCCGAGTTAACCAATCAAAGCATGCGAAAAGCACTATTCACTTGTGTGGTATATACTAATGAACATTATTCACCTCCTACCGAGTGAATAATGCATGATCCAAGCAAAAACAAAATGGCCAGTGTAAACTCGCGTTTCAGAAATCGGAAATCCTGAGAATACAAGAAATACAGCACAAAGATCGCTGTGAAATTTGGCCTGAAAGTTTTCAAAGGAGAGGAAAGACTTACCAACATTCAACTTTCAAGTAGTATCAGGACATGTCCTTGGCAATCACAGATTTCATCAATCAAAGCAAAGCCAACCACCAAGTCGCTCTTCACCCAGCATTGGCAGAAATGAATACTGCAGGGTTCACTAGCAGAAACATCAAGTGCTATTAAACAAAGCATCTTCATGTCGTTGTACAAGAAAACATTCAGTTTTCCCCCAAAGTCCTGCACACACTGTTTATTTTCTGGTTGATCCTTCCCCAAATTTTCATTTCAAGTGAAAAAGAAAACTTTGATTGAACGGTGAATTGGTTTTGCAGCAGACTTTTGATTAAGATTGCTAATTTGAATGCTGTTAAAAGACCATTTTGCTATATTGTGACGAGGATTTTCTCAAAGGTTAACTAAATTTGCCATGTTTGAAAATTCTGTCAATAGTGTTGTACATGCTTCATGCCGTTTGCACATTTTTCACACACAAACAGAGAGGTCAATTAGATCGGCATTAACGGTTTCCTTTTCGTCCATTGTTGAAATCACTTTGTGTGTATATACTAAAACAATAATATTGGTCTTTCTCTCTGAATAGCGGCAGAATATTTACCCTGCCGCTTTGCTGCTCGGTAAAGATTCTGCTACTCATCACCTCGATTTCAAAGAATAATTGTTAAATAGTTTAGTGATCTGCACAACTAGTCACCAGTAATAATTCATATTTGAGTCCAGAAATTGCCATGCAAACATTTATCCCAAGTCAGGGTATTCTGTTATTTTTTTTTTAATTCTTTGACATTATTCTGTACATTTAATTCAGCTTTCCATGCCATGTGAAGGTCATTCCAACACTGAGCTACATCAACTGGTATATCACATATTCAGTTTTTTGTTAGAACTAATCTCTGGCTTTATCGACAGCTGCTACAGTCAAAACCAAGCATGATTGCTCACTGCTTGTAATACATTTGAAAAGCATTCTGAGTTCTGATTGGTTTAGAAGAGTGCAGTTTTTAGGAAACAGTGCAGACAAAGTTGATTCAGTGCAGATAAATGAACATTTTACTGCAAAAAGTTAGATGTTAAAATGAAAAACATTAGAAGACTGCCAATGATTATCTGACGTATTTCAAAGGTCACCTGCAATCTTTTCAAAATCAACCAAAGTGTCTGAACTGTTCTGGAGACTAGCCAAGGACTTTCAATGATTTCCAAAAATAATCCAAAGACTGTTGAAGGTCACTCAAGTAATTCCGAAGGTTTTCCAACATTGCCAGAAGGTTTGCATACACTTTGGGACACTTTCCAAAGATGTTTGAAGGAATAAGATCACTGCTAGTGTAAAGTGTGTTTTCTGTGATTACTTATAATCCAAAGTGGCAAATTACCACTTTTTTGAAATGTATTATTAGCAAGTAATCACTTGATTTATCTGGTGCAATTTGGAATAAATAAACTCTTGTAAATTTTTCAAAGCCTACAAATTGAACTTGCAAAATTTGGGATCAAATGGGCTTGTGAAATTTTGGTAGCCTAGTGTCCACGTTTTGTCCCTTTCATTTTGTAGCAGAAGGGGTTGATAAGCAGTCTCATTGTGAGGGCACAAAGGTCACTTGGCACTTGACCAAAAATTTCTTTTTGTATTTCAGGAAATTTTCAGTGGCAAATGGAACAGCAATTTGCACACTGTAGAAAAGAGCACAACCTCACGAGCTATGGCCAAATTTCTGAAAATTTCCTATGGGAAATTTCCGTTCCATTTAATTTTCATCCCGAAATTTGCAGAATTTTCGGTTGAATGGTTCACATTTTGGAAATTCTAGAACTTTCAGATTTTCTAGAAACTTTCCAAGAAAATTTCCCCTGTTTCAAAAGTTCCCCAGGAAATTTGGTCACTTTTTGATTGCTTTGTTTCAATCCTATTTTTTGAGTAGCATGAAACAGTCTCGATGTGGCCATCACAAAAAAGAGTAATTCGCCATTTATATGCATAGAAAAGGCAGGAGCATAGAGTCAGAATGAAACAAAACCTTTATTTGTTTTCATTTTTACAACTCACTGTCTGTCGCATT
The DNA here is from genome assembly GCF_964199315.1 of Orbicella franksi. Taxonomy (NCBI): domain Eukaryota; kingdom Metazoa; phylum Cnidaria; class Anthozoa; order Scleractinia; family Merulinidae; genus Orbicella; species Orbicella franksi. Next base: position 22,871,913 of record NC_138148.1, on the reverse strand, counting down.
GTGAAACGGAACTAAACAGTGATGATAAACAAAGTATAAGTATTGTTATAAGTATTGCTATTACTCACAAGAAATTCCGAACTAAACACAATGGAAATCGCCTTCTAAAAGTAACATTTCAGTGAACAGGACATTTTTCTTTTATGACTGAACTTCATACAAAGGGATAAACTTATCCAAAAGTAAATGCAAACAAGCTCAGTCAAGAAATTTGTGTTTGAAACACTCAATTACGTGAGGAAGCTCCCAGTCCCTCGATTCATTCAGTGGAACTTTGTTTACCAGTGCTTTCTTTAGAACTAACAGATCCTTATCAAGGGCTGATCTTTCAATATATTTTATTTGATTTTGTTTACAAAGTCACAGCCTCATGACTGCAAAAAAACTAGATCTGGCTCTCTGCCCTGCACTACTGAAAAGTTCTAAATCGATTTTGGCCTTCACTTCTTTTTTCCAATTCCTTGATTATAGCTTTTAGTTCTTGTAGTTGTTTACTGACTTGTGGATGCTTAGCTGGTAACTTGCAGGAATGGACACTGAGACACAATCCTTTCTCTCATATCTGCTTTGTATGACCTGGTAAATGACAAACGAAGCAGGTTTTGGCATGCTTTCCCACGATCGTGTTGCTTTCTTCAAACTCCCTTTTTTCAATAGGTCAGCTGATGTTTTAACTGTACCTGGATCATGTGAAGATCCTAGGTAAGCTGAAGCTAACTTGAGCTTGTCGATTGACTTGGTTCAGGTTTTGAGTCGCCATTTAGGGGTGTTTGAAAGTGTTGTGTTGCTGGAAGTAAATTTGCACTGAAGTTGAAACCAGCTCTGGTAGCAAGCTTGTAGATATATTGTTAAAGGACTGTGTTGTTGCTGCAGGAAATGCTTGTCTTAAATTTTGAACTGGTGGGAAAATTTCACGTGGTGGTAAATTTGGGTCTTTCAACTTGTTTATCTCTGCCTGAAGAATGGGTCTCATAGCCATCATAAGTTTTTGTTGTGAAGGAAAAAAGCGTATATATTTTTTTTTCTGAATGTACCTCAAGGACTGGTGGGTCAAGAAGCCCCTAACGTCAAATTCTTTGGCTAACCTTTCCAAGTTCAAACCAATGGAAATACTCCTTAGCCACTGAAAGACTTCAGAACACATTTTGGATAACTAGTCAAGTGATGGACTAAGAACATTCTGAAACCTATAAAATCCTGAAATATGTTAACATGAGTAAACAAGCCAATCGGAATTTACTGTAGGCTGTCTTGTTTGGATGCACTGCACAGGCTTCTAAAGGAAATTACTAGTCCTCCCCTCCCTACCTCAAAAAAAAAAGTAAAATGGTCTGCCCTTAAATGGGAAACAAGTGGATCACGGACAGTCGCTAGCGTTGCACTGGTGAAATCAGAGAAACTACCATCTTACAAAATATAGGATTTCTCTTGTCCAAGAATGTGTGATAAAATGTTTTCAACTGTGAGTTTGATAATATTATCAACCCTACAGCAGTCGCCATGATTTATTGTAGTAATTGACCTCTTGTTGGACACATTCCAGCTGGGTTTTGGAAATAGCGCATTATTCCAGTAAATAATCTGATTTACAGACAAACTTCAAGTCTTCTGGTGAGTTGGTTTTGCGTAACAAGTTCTATTGGTTTCAAAGAGCAATACAGTTTAGGTAATTGACCGCAAGAATTTACTGATATACTTTCTATCAACTTGAATTATTTCCTAGTGCAATAACATCATCAGTGGCCACCTGGTCTGAAGGAGGTGGAATCATTATTCTTTGCAAGTACCATATTTACTGAGCTTCAGAAGATGAACACGAAGTTCAACAGATTTTGCAAGAAGTAATAACATTTTATCCTGTCCTAACAGATACATGTCAAGCTGGAGGCTGGAAACATGATTCAATTAACGTCATTTTACAGGGTTCTTATATTTGGCTGATAGATAAAGCTGTATAAATACACATGGACAACAAAACGTCTGTAATTCAAAGTACAAAATTTATCCAGAATGTCTAAAAATATTGTTGGAATTTCTCTCTGATTAATTTTGTTTGCACGCTAAAAAATCGCATGTTCTGTTTGATTTTCAGCTAGTTCTTGATGGCAATTCAAGAAAGCTTTGATTTGCCAAAAGCAAAACTTGCAGGTCTTGAAATGTTGCAAATAGGGAGGCTTGAGCAAAATATGTACTCCGCCTTTTGTCCAACATATCTCTTAAGACTGGCTCTGTCAAGTGTCCATGATGGAATCCACAGTTGTCCATGATAACTGTCTCCTCATGCTAGAATAACTGAGTGGTCTGCCTTGGTCACATTTATTGTTTCCTTGAAGAAAAACAGCTGTTCAACTTTGTTTGAAGCACCCTCTTTAACATTTACATAGTCTATTCCCTGCATCCAGTGTGAAAGGTTGATGGTAAAATTAGCATGCCAGTTCTCTGAGCAGTGCATTTCCAAAATGAGGATTCAATGTAGTTTTCACTACACTACTTTCAGCAAAGAAATGGATTGTTGTTGGCGGCAAGTCACTTACTTGATCTAGGAAAAAGTCAGTGTGTTCAACATTTATTGGCATTTTTGCTTTTAATGGTACCTGTTAAATCTTTTTCTTTGTTATGACAAGGTCTTCCCTTATACTTTTGGAATTGCTGACTTTGATGATAGGTCAACTGGACGAACAATCCCGTCCAAGAAAAGTCTTTGTTACAGCGCTGAACTTGTAATGCTGGGTTTGCAGAGTTTTTCATTTTCTACAATTCCACTACATCTCCCCCAAGTTTTGATCGTGGTTGCATTTCTCTCATTTTGGGCATAGACCAGTTGTTGAGATCATAGTCCCTCAAAACGTTTCACACAAAGCGTTGACTACTTTTTACTTCATTTGCTGTGGGCTTGTGTCGTCGTGGTGAAGGTCTAAAACAAGCTCTTGTAACAGTTGGGAAAGTCGGCGGCCATTATCATATATGCCCCCCTCTCAATTCAGTCTCAACTGAATGCTTTGGGCAAAAGCCATTGTGGAGAAGTCTTGAAGATTACCAAAACCATTTGAAATGTTGAAAAGTCGAAAGAAGTTTCTAAAAATAGGATCGAAACAAACCAATCAAAAAGTGACCAAGTTTCCTGAGAGGTCTGCAACCCTACAGAACTTTGTTAGGTTTCAAATTATTTTTGGTAAACCATTGTATGCATTCCTGGGCTTAATTGGTATGAAAAAAGTAGCCATCTGTTGTTCTCAATTAACGCTCTGATTGGTTAACTTTGTTCCGACTGGTCCAGTTCAAGTGGTCGCTCTGTAATATCGTATTAACTGATTGAAGTTTCTATTTTTTATCAGCGTGGCCTAGGGTAAGGGCGTTTCTTAAAATGAGTAGTACATTTTTTGTTGTCTATTTCGGGCGGAAGTGGAAAGAAAACCTAAGAGGTGGTTTTTGAGCTTCTTGAGTTGTAATGTTATGGCAAAATGGTCATAAAGAGGTGATGAAATGTAAAATGGAATAACAAAATTAGTCATTGTGGAAAGTTTGGTTTGAGATTTATTTTTTGTGTGTGTGTATGTAAATGGTTATTAAAGTGTTTTATTTGAGCCAGACTAAAGGTTTTAGTTTGAAGTACAGCGATGTTCCTTGTGATGTCACATGCTTTGTTGGTTTGTGATCAAGAAAGACTGTATTTGCAGGGTATGAAAAGCGAGGGTACAAACAAGAGAACAATAAATGCCAGTGTTTTTTATTATTACTTTTTTTTATTTTTTATTTTTTTTATTAATACCACCAAAGAACACTACTTGCAATGCCATATTTATATTACCTACATTAAGATACTTGAGTGGAATACTCTACACATTACATTACTTGCATTACAGTACTTACACCAATCTGTAACACACACACAGACTGGCATACCCATATAATACATTCTTTTCCTTTTGAGGCCTTACACTTTGTTTCAAAGTGAAAAGTAACTTTTTTGCATATTAGTTCAGATAATTATCCAAGGAAATTGAGAGATGTTATTTTTTCTCTTGTTGTTTTCTCCACACCTTAAAGAGGAAGAATATATCAGGGATTGTTTTAATGTATAAAAGCTCCCCGCTTTACATTAAATTCCTCTAAATATCTCTTTTGAAGAGCATGGCATCTTTCCACTTCTAAGCAGGTCAGAAAGTTCTGTATACAAAGAGCTTGTGAGGGGAAAATGTGCATTGATGTGGACCAGTGGATGTACGTGATATCTACAGATAAGAAGAAAGTGGTGGGACAAGATATTTGAAGTGTTATCAACAAACCCTATGCGGGATTGAAAAGAGAAAACATCATTTGGAAAACAGGGCTTGTTGCTCACTCACTGTCTAATTCCATTCCAAAACACTTGAGCAAAAGTACATTCCCAAAACATAAGTAATATAGTTTCCAGGCGACAGCAACTGAATAGGTTATCAGATGTGATACCAATTTTGAATAAATAGCTGTTTGTAGCTATTCTTCTTTGAAAGAATTTAAACTGGAAGGTTCGTAATTTGGATTCATGTGTACACAAGAAAGCCAAACTGTATGAGCTATACCAATCTATGTGGTCCATGGATTGAGAATTGTAGTCTAAGAGCCATTTGCTTTGACTTTTATGTGGAATGGAAGCAATTTGCGTGATAAGTAAATTATAGACTAACTTGCAAAACTCTAGAAGCCAACCGGTTGTTTAAATCTTCTGCACTGTTTGTCTCTTCCTGAGTGCGAGCACAAATTGATTTCATTTTGGAGACTGCACTTACAACGCTTTGGTACTGGAGGAAATAATATTAGTTTTGACAGAATATTTTTCTTTAAAGCATCAAAAGGTAAGAAATGAAAATTTTCACCAAGTACATGGTTTCCAAAACGAATTCCCACCTTATACCAGTTTTTATAGTAAATGGGCTATAATCAATTTGTGCGAAAGAGTTATACCATACTGGGATATTAGAGAAATCAGAGGGCTTTCTTTAAATTAAGACACAACCAAATTTCAATCAGTTGTTTGGTAAAGGGTCATCTATTTCCAGTGAGGCAGAATTGTTGACATTTAGGTTACCAGTGATAAGTAAATTAGCACTATACTTTGCGTGAAAAAAGTCCAGAAAAAGTTTCCATTTCCCTTTGTTACTTGAGTGTAGGTACTTTTGAATCCATTTTGCTTTCAGGGCACGGTTAAAAATTTGAATGGCCAACATTTTAAGTCCACCAGTTGCGGAATCATGGATCATTTGTACTCTTAATTTGGTCGTGTTTGCCATCTCATAAAAATTAGTACAGGAGATTGTTTGTTTGTTTCAGATGTCCACTCAATGTAGGGAACAGAGACATAATATAAACTTAAAGCAAGCTAGTAGGCTCTTAACAACCACAATTTTCCAGAGAAGTGTTAATCTTCTAAACTGCCAATTTTTAATCGTTTTAGAAATGGTCTCTCTCTTTGATGATAGATAACCAGACCCCTAGAGCTTTAACTTTGTGGGAAGGCCACGAGATGTTTTAGTAGGGTCCTATTTTCCTTCTTTGAAAACGTAAGGCACCAATCCAAAGTGCTTCTGTCTTGTCATAATTAATTCTAAGGCAGGAAATGGCTGCAAAGGAATCTAGCAAATTGAACAGTGTTTCCGCCAGACCGCGCCATTGCAGGAATCCCACATTGGAATCAGAGATGGCCACCAGAAAAACGAAAAAAGGGCCAATTTGGCCCTTTCTTTTTACAAGGCTGCAGGCTTAACACAGACATAGTATTTTAAAAGCCATCCCAGGGCTCGAAATTGCAACCATATCAGTCACCAATGCAACTAACCTTTCATCCTTGGCGACCAAAAATTCTGGTTTAGTCTCCATAATGGCGACTACATTTCTCTGTGTTGACGATCAACAACGGTTATTTTGTCACCCATAATGTCCTTCTAGAAAATCATATTGAAAACTTTCAACATTCAACATTCAACATTCTAAAACATTCAACATAAGAAAAGAATCCAATCCGTCCTTTTGCTTTGCTGTGCTATTTGCTGTATTGATTCTCTCACATCGGAAAACTTCCAAATGGCTAACCGTGTTAAGAAACGCCCTATAATGCATGGCAAACCTTTGATCATTGACGTCATGTACGCCTAAGGATTGTTCTCTCGTGATGCACAGATCCTTCATACTAGTAAAAGAAACTTTATGAAGTAGAAACACTTTAAAAAGCACTTACTATTAAATTTTATCGTAAATCCTAATAAGCTGCTTTATTTTTCTTGGTACCCTGATGCATTTTTTCCTTCTGTAGCTTTCAATTTATTGGCCCCTTTCTTAAAAAATTGGCCCCTAAAAAAGATCTCCAGGGGCCAATTTGGCCCTCGAGTAAAATTTTCTGGCTGAAACACTGTTGAAGGATTACTGCGTCGATTTCTCTGAACCACCTAGGATTATGTGGTATCATCTGCATATTGACTTATTTTGAATTCCTAGTCTAAAACACAAATCCCCTTAATTTGATCACAATTTGTAATAGCATTACCTGGTATTTCCACACATAAAATAAAGAGATAAGGGGAAAGAGGGCATCCTTGCCTAATGCCTCTATCAAGCTGGAAGAGTTCTGAAGACCACCGGTTATTTTTTATGCTGCTGCTTATGTCTGTTTATAAGAACTTAATCCATGTAATTACGGAGTCTCCAAAATGATAGTTTTTCTCTAAAATTTCCATTCCAAGATATCAAATGCCTTTTCAAAGTCGATAAATAGTAACATACCCGGAATGTTCTGCTGTTCTGCATACACTATTTAGTAGCCTGGCGTTTTCACCAATCGATCTGCCTTTTAGAAAACCTGTTTGATCACTGTTCATTATGTCAGACAGAACCTTTTTCATTCTCATCGTGACAGTTTTTCCTGCAATTTTGTTATGACGGATCAAGAAGCTTATAGGCCTCCAGGTTTTGTGGGATTGTGCAATTATTGCATAATCCCATATAGTCAGCAACTCTCGTGAGGGTTTGAGGACTGACAGATCTTTGTGAACATGAGTAGTCTGAGACCTTGGCGAGATCCGGCAATCTTGCCAGCCAAACAATCGCCGAGATCTTGATTCTCATCGAGATATCAAATCTTGGAGGCCAAAAAACTCACGATGAACTGGAAGTTTCCTTGGCAATCTTGCCAAGGTATCAAAATGTGAACACTCAGATCCAGATGTCAAAAATTCATTGAGAGAAATAGACTACCAGACAAAACAAACACACTGAAATAAGACTTCGCTATGTCAAAAACAACCAGATTTATTGACAGATAAGACCATCACATACAGTTCAGAAAAGCATATCAGTATCAGACACTTTCACCTTCACTTCACATTTAGCTACATTTTATGAGGAAATATCATCGTTAGTGAAACTAGGAATACAGGAGAACTAACCTTTATCCTCGGGTCGTCACGTCCTTTACCTTGAGCAAACAAGAATAATTAACCTGATGTATTAAATCTGTCAGCCGCAAAGAATCGAAGGAAATTCGTTTGGCTTGGCTACAACTTCAACTCAGAGCAAATGTCAGGAAAAGGTTTATCTTCATCAACTGCTCAAGTTTTGCACTTTGCTAAAAATTGTTCCGTGTACACAGTCTTCAGTCGTTACGTCGCTTCAACATGGTCTTGAAAAAAACTTGCACACGATGTCCACGAATCCTCTTGTGATAACTCACGTTACTTTACCATAATTCTTTTTCTTGAACAAAGCAGCTCTTTCCATGGTAACTAAGTCCTTTGTACTTTGAAAAACATCTAACGAACTCTGAAGCAAGCTCTCCTCTCGTGGGAGTGGGATGGTGTGTACTTTACCCCACGTGACTTAAGACATCCAATCACAGTGCTTAGTTAGGAATCTTGGTGGGACGTATTCCTGCGACAAGTTTGTCTGTCACTAAGTTGCACAAGCAGCTCAAGGAAAAGAGTGAAGAAAACGAAAAAACAAATCCTACCTTTTGACAAAGCCAAATTTGAAAAGTGGTTTTTTTGAGACAATTGAACCGTCATCCCCAAGTGAATTGAAATGGTCATTGAGTAACTCAAAGGTAAGCCTGCTCATAATGGCTTAAAAGACACCAGACTTTCAAGACAATCAACAAAACTCTTATCTTAAAAAGCACGCCCTCTCTTCATCGCCATAAGAAAGCAGATCACTCCATTCAACTTTGATAAATAAAAATTTGGTAAATAAAGCCGATCCACATCGGAACGTCTTTACTTCGTTTTTGGGCTTCCCGCGTTTAAAATCGTACTGAAAAATAGACGGCTGATGGTCAACCACAAAGCAGTTTATTTTAACGCAGAAAATTACTCATTCCCTCTGGGAATAATCTTGGGTTATAACTATTCTCGACAATCTCGCCACTAGGCGAGATGTTAGCAGTTTTGCCTACATCTCGGCAAGATTCTCGTTCTTTCTAAATCTCGGCGAGATGTAGGCAATCTCGGTAAGGTGTTTGTGTCTTTCAAAATCTTGGCAAAATCTCAACGAGATCTTTCCGAGATTTAGAAAGACTCAAACATCGAGGCGAGGTCTGGGCAATCTCGGCGAGATTTTGCCAATCTCGGTAAGATGTAGAAAATCTCGCCACAATCTTGCCGAGATTCAGAAACTTGCAAACATCATGGCGAGATCTGGGTGAGATCTCGTTAATCTCAGCGAGATCTCAGTAAAAATTTGGCACAGGCTGGTATTGGTGGCAGTGTTGATGAGGACTAATCATGGTTTGGACATTGTAAGCGATTTCCCAGGTCATTTTGGTTGTCTAGTCTGCAAATTATTGGAGGTTGAGTATACAATAAAAAAGCTGTATTGTCGAGTTTCAAAATTTATGGGCAGATTGAAAGGCAGAAAATATTACAGAATTTCAAGTGTTTTCCCATGCTTTCATCAAAATTGTCCTGTTTTTGAAAATAAGTACTTTCCAAACCAAAATTAGTGTTCTGTTCCATTGAAAACTTCTGAAACGCATTAATTTTAAACCAGCTTCTGAAATGCTACTAATGGAGGTCAGCAGGGTTATCAGCATGTTGTTAAATCTTTTTTCTCTCTAGACCATGGGAGCTCATTGCGAAGAGGATGTCGGGATAACTCGAATGAGAGGAGATGAGGGACTGATGTGAAGACTGGTGTTGGCTTGTTTAACTCTGAGAACTTATTGACAAGATAACTGGACATCCAGAGACAGCAAAAAACGGAAATTAGTTTCGATATCATTGTACTTAACAGTTTGTTAGCTATCAGATCAAGCCCCTTAGAAGGTGTACTTAAAATAAAGTTAACAAACAACCTTACAGTCTGTATTTCTCATTCCTCGATCAGTCGTCTCTTCCTCTTCTATGACTCCCTGTAGACCATTCATTTTTACGTGGAAAATGACAAAGTCATTATTCCGAGTATAGTTAGGATCACAAATCTCACTCCTTCGCTCCTAACTTTTTTTTAAATATTTTTTAACATCTTATTGTTACTTAGAGCACGATTACAAGAGCGAACAAACAATTGCAAAGTTAATTACACTAAAGCTTACGCTACCCACTGACACTAATTACAAATTTGCATTACATTCACAATCAGCTAGATCTAATTAAGGGCGTGGTTAATAATATAAACCCGTATAATAATTTGTACAGATACTTATATATCTGTATATACAACTGCATAATTATATAGCTATTAATATCCGATACTCAGTTTTTGAGAAAAGAAAAGTTACAACATGTTTTGCCATTTTTTTGTAATGAATAGATTCTTTTGTGTTCTTTTCTGCAATTTAAAATTCTAGTTTTCGAGTTTCGGTTGTTTTGGCCTTCAGTAAGGATAAAGACGGCTTGATAGTTTTACAATGGCATAAATAAATGGTATTTTTCCCAAGAATGATTATGTGATTTAACAAGCAATTCCCTGGGTTGTTATCAGAAATACCAAAAACATTGTTCCTCATCAAGGTTATCAATTTTCATATTGTAAGTGTTTGTGACCCTTCATACGAAAACATGTCTTATCCACAAAAGCGTTTTCCAGGGGGTTTGAGGTCCCTCTGAAACCCCGTGGAAACGCTTTGAAACCCTTTTGAAACCCTTTTGAAACACTTTGAAACCCTTTTGAAACACTTTGAAACCCTTTTGAAACGCTTTGGAACCCTTTGGAAACCCTTTGGAAACCCTTTGGAAACGCTTTGAAACCCCTCTGAACCCTTTTGAAACCCTGAAGTAACAGAAAGCCAAAAGTTTTTATTGTTGGTACAGCTGATTAGAAGATGCTCAAGAGTTTCTTTGTGATCTCCACAAAAAGTGCACATCGGAGAAAGAACTAAATTCATTTTATATAAGATTCTATTAGTGTAGAAAATATGATCTAGGATTTTGTTTTGAAAGGCTCTCGTTCTGGTGTCAAGAGTGACTCGACCCAGTAATTGATAAATATTTTTCCAGTCTATAATACCAGAAATATTATATAAGGACTAATTAAACTTAGATTGGGTAGTCAGAGGAATCTAGATTTGTTTGACCAGGGTGGAATAGATGGAATTTGAAGTCTTTCTAGTTATATCTTGAACACCATTGTCTGAAACAGTTTTGTCAATTTGGTTGTTATTATTCTTTCCATCTTTAAGGGGCAGTTTCCAGTTAGGCAGAATGGCAGGAAAAATGCCTTGTAGGAGGTGGTAATCTGACAAGGAGAGATTTTTCTCTCTGGAAACATCCCAGCTTTTTAACTTACAGTCGTTTGGGAGGATATCTCCAAGTTTCACCAAACCTGCTTCTTTTATTCTCTCATTGTATATAAACACATGGATAAGGGGGGTTCTGGGGTTGGGGCTAGTTTTGCGTAACTTTTGAGTCTCGCCTCGCGGCTCGCCTCAAAAATAAACCTAGACTTGCCTCGGCCCCAGAACCCCCTTATCCGTGTGTGTTATAGCGCAACAATCGGCCCTGTCTGCCCCGAAATAGAAGACATCGAAAGTGGCCCTAGATTTATTTTTTAATTGAATAAGAAGTTTGTCTTAGTATAAAGCAACCATGGCTGCGTCAAGGTTTTCTTCAGATGTGCTTGAGATGTTTTACGGTCCTATCTCGCAAGAAGAGAACGCGAGGCTTCAGCCCCCATTAAGGCCCAGCAGGGATTTTGATTTTCGGTTGGTAAGAAACAACTTTATTGAATGGCTTCGCATATGGAGAAAGACAGTTCCTGTGGCATATAAATTTAAAACAAATCTTCTTAAATTCGCACAAAAAACGAAAGAAAAACTCAAAGAAGTGGTAAAATACAAAATTCAAAACCTAAGCAGCGTAAAAACGCAGTTTGCGCTTAACGTTAGGTTTTCGATAACTAGAGATGGCCAAAAACAAGAAATGGAACATTAGTTTAGACAGACAGAGCCCGCCATTCTTAACAAAAACAATGCTGCAACAGTAAGCGGAGTATTTCAGCAATTCATTGACGAAGTAAAAGGCGAAATAGAAGCTTGGTCTCAAAGACGCTCAGGCTGGGTGGTAGAAGGCGTTTTGGATGCCTTCATTAATCTCGCCCGATACCAACCTTTCCGCGGAGGCAGTTATATAATCTTGCCTGAAACTCTGAAAAACAAAAAAGCGATTATTAAGGTTCAAAACCGAGACAACCAGTGTTTGAGATGGGCGCTGTGTGTGGCGTTATTTCCAGTGGCAGATGGTAAAAGGTGACAAGAACGTCAAGCTACCCCACAGAAGACAGGCTGAATTTTACAGGAATAGACTTCCCAACGCCCGTATCACAGATAAATAAACTAGACAAGGAAAACCTGTACCTGGCTATAAGCGGTTTTTGGCTGGGAAGAAGAACAAGTGGTGCCGTACTGCGTCAGCGAAAAAGACAGAAGCATTCCGAGAATCAACTTGATGCTGATCCAGAACGGAGAAAGAACGTACTTCACATACATGAAAAGGTGGAATGCGTTGAGGTACGACCAAAACAGACACAACGAGAGCAAGCACTTCTGCGATCGCACGGATACCAAAGAAAGGAGCTGCTGGAAAGGCACAAGACGGAATGCATTGGCCACCTGAAATGTCCTACGAGGACGGAGACGCCTAAAGAGGGTGAAAACAAGGTTAGATTTAAGGACCACCACAAGCAGATGAAAGCGCCGTTCGTGGTGTACGCCGCTTTGAGTCTTTGATAAGGAAGATCCACGGCTGCGCCCAAAAAGGTCAGGCAACAATAAAAACCAAAGTCCACGAGCCTTGCGGATTTTCATACATAATCCTGAAACGCGACGGACAGACGCACGGACCGTACCTGTATCGTGGAGAAGACACAGTCTACAGGTTTCTGATGAGCATTCAGTACCATGAAAAGTTTATGAGGGCCGAGCTAGCCGACAAAAAGCCGATCGTAATGACAAAAGAGGACTGGATAAAGTTCAACACCGCGACGGAATGTCACATCTGCGATGAAAGCCTGGTAAAGGCAGGCTTCGGAGACGCATTTGACGCGTACGACCCCAACACAGGCGAGTATTGCGGCCAAAGCCACAAAAGGTGTTATTGCAACGCGATGAGGGGGTTTGTTGGGCCAAGAAGAGAGAGAAAGCCCAAAGGCCCAGAGCGAAGCCTGCATATTTTGCAGAAAGCCACTAATGGTAAACAACTAGAGAGACGCGGTGAAAGACCACTGCCACATAACAGGAAAATCCCGGGGGGGGGGGCTGCACACAATGATTGCAACTTGAAGCTACGCATAAAGCCCAAAACGACACCGATACCAGTGATCTTTCACAGCTTGAAGGGATATGGCGGCCACTTGCTGATGCAGGCGATGTCGCGCGTGACTGGGCAGATAAACTGCATCCTGGACAACATGGAGAAATACGTCGCCTTTTCGGTTCATCGACAGCCTAAACTTTATGATGAGCAGTCTCGACGTGCTGGTAACGGGGAGCGCGCCGGAAGACATGAAAATAATGAAAAGGATATGCCAAGACGATGAAAAGAGGAAGCTGATCCTAAAGAAAGAAATCTATCCGTATGAGTACATGGACGGGTTCGAAAGGTTCGCCGAGACGGCGTTACCACCTCAAGAAGAGTATGACCACACGCAAAAGTTCTGGACCGAGTTTGGGTGCAAGACCCTTGGCGACTATCACAACCTGTACATGCAGACCGACGTCGTACTGTTGGCAGACGTATTCAAAAACTTCCGAAAAGTCTGCATGGGAAAGTACGGGCTAGACGCAGCGCATTACCACACAGCACCAGGACTGAGCTGGGACGTGCTGCTGAAAAAGACAGGCGTCAAGCTGGCGCTTTTTACAGACCTAAACATGCATTTGTTTATCGCAAAAGGCATGCGGGACGGCATCTCGATGGCGAGCAAGCGGTACGCGAAGACCAACAACCCGCGGGCCACCGACGACGACCCAACCAAGCCAAACAAATACATCACATACTTGGACACGAACAATTTGTACGGCTGGGCCATGAGCCTGCCGCTGCCAAAAGGAGGATTCAAGTGGAAGAGAGTGATGCCCACCGAAGAGCTGAAAGAAAACTCCCGGATAGGCTGGATCTTAGAGGTGGATTTGGAGTACCCGGAGGAGCTCCACAAATCCCACAACAGCTACCCGCTCGCGCCAGAGAAAAAGGCGATCGGGGTGGAGCAATGTCGGGATACCAAAAAAGAATGATGGAAGATCTGGGGTTCGACTTTCTGAAAAGCGAGAAACTGGGTCTTACGCTGGAGGACAAAAGCAAGTACATCGTCCATTACAGGAACCTGCAGCTATACTTGAAACAAGGCATGCGTCTGAAAAAGGTCCATTGGGTACTCGAGTTTGACCAGGAGCGGTGGATGGAGCCCTACATCCGGGTGAACACAGAGTTCAGGAAAGAGGCCAAGAGCGATTTCAAGACCAACTTCTACAAGTTGATGAACAACTCGGTGTTCGGCAAAACTATGGGAAACTTGAGAAACCGTGTTGACGTGAAAATCGTCCGAAGCTGGGAGACCAACAAGATCCGCCGCCTGGTGGCCAGCCCCTCGTATGCAAGCCACGAGATATTCGGAAACGACATGGGAGGCATCCACATGTATAAAACGCAACTGTACGTGTACAAGCCGATCTACACCGGCATGACGATCTTAGAGAACAGCAAGATCCTGATGTATGACTTCTTTTACAATCAGATGAAAGCTCGGTATGGGGAGAAATGCGAGCTGATCTACACAGACACGGACAGCCTGCTAATGGAGATCGAGACGGACGACATATACAGAGACATGTCGGAAGACATTGGGCAAAATGAAAGACGAGTGTGCGGGGAGGGTGATTGCTGAAGCAGTGGCGATATGGCCGAAAATGTTCTCGATAGTAGAAGAAAAAGAAAACATCAAAAAAGCGAAAGGAGTAAAAAAATTGTGGTAAAAAAAGAGATCCAGTATGAGCAGTACAAAGAGGCGCTGTTTGAGAGAAAGCAGTTCTGTCACGGTATGAACATCTTGTGAAGCGAGCGCCACGAGATATATGGAATGCGCGTAGAGAAGGTATCGCTGTCGGCGTTCGACACAAAGTAGTGGATAGCAGATCCAATAACGGTTTTGTGGTTTTCCATTTCTTTGGTCACACTTCCCATGAACTCACGCCCAGGGTCGACCTGCAGCAGCTGAGGCCACATCAAAGGGCTGCACTTGTTAATCGACTGAAAAGCTTTCGCAACCTCCGCAGAGTCATTGGAGGTCAGAGGCTCAGCCTCTTTGTAATGGCTGGCGACGTTTCTAAACTTTGCGGCCTCGAGGGAGCTTGTCATGAGGCAGATAAAGAAGGTCTGTCTGGTGGACCGCGTTAGGCAACGATACGTCGAATTTGGGTCGTGGAATATATTGCGGCGCGGGAAGATAGATCTGTCAAAGGGCTTGTTTGACGAGCCACTGCTTGGTGGTTTCTTCAGGGACTTTCGCAGCGTCCACTAACTTTTTGATGGCAGCGATGCCTCTCCAGTAGCCCTGAGGGCTGTAGTAGACTTTGGAAAGCTTAGCGTCCATTCATTTATTACACCTTCATGTTCGAAGAAAACGGAAAGCCACATAGCCGAGAGCGAGCGCGCTGCCACCCACAAAAAGAAGCTCATAAAAGGTCATCAAACCTGTATGAACCATGTAAAAGTCAGCAAAGCGAGGCTCTTCGATTGTGATCTGCTTGTCTGGGTGGGCCTGGTTATAGAGTTTGAACGCGTAATTGGTGTTCGTGAAGTTCTGCTTCGCCTGTTCTTTGATTTCTCTGTTGGTTTCGATCCAATCAAGAAGCTTGATGCAGTCGAGCGTGTATTTGGCCATAGCGGTTTGATAAGCTTCAAGGGCTTTGTCGTGTTGCGTTTTCTCCGCCAACGCGGCCTTCCCGTTGTCTCCAGAAAGATATTTGGCAAGATAGTTGCCGCCGGAAAAAGCCGCGGTGTTAAGAATCGTGCCCCCAATCATCATCACAATGCTCGCCATTATATGTGTAAATTTTTTTTCAATGATAGTATGACGGTGGGGGTTCGTCTGGAGGAGGCATAGGGCATTTGTCCGGTAATGGAAAGTGTTCAGTATCAAGATCCTCAAAATCAGAGTCTTCGTAATTGGAATCATCGATAACATCCAACCAAATAAAATTTAAGGCCTCAGCGGAATAATAAGATATTGTGTCTACAAAATGTAACACAGCAACAGTTGAGAGGGCTTTGAGGTAGAAATAAGAACGTGCCATTGGTATTATGACAACATTCTTTTTTCTAAACGGAAGTTGGAAGAATTGTTTGGTCTTCAAGGTATTTTTTTGAGTGCGATGCTACCTGCCAGGACGGCTGTGAATTTTGCATAGTTCATGGCGCTGCTGCTGGGGTCAGAGGTAAAGTTCTCTTTCACCACTTTTTTCGTAATCCAGCCGATGGCGGCGGTTAAGCCGGTGAGAACGGCTGCATCCATGATCGTATTAACGAGCTTGTTGTCTGACATTGTATAATGTGCGTCTTTTTGATTTTCAAATATCAATCCACATGCCGGAGCTGTCTTCTTTGGACCGGTCGAGGCACCTGCGTATCAACAGGCGCTTGCATCTCGGCAGCTGGTTGAGGCATAGCAGGCTGTCGATTGAAAACCTTTTTTATATCTTTGCGTTTGTAGTAAATTCCAATGACGGAAACCACGATGCTGATTATACCGATCCACTGAGTTGTGTTGATAATGTTTTTCATGTCTTCCTTAGGCGTCTCAACAACGTCTTCCTTGGGTGCCTCAGCAACGTTTTTCGTGTCTTCCTTGGGCATCTCATGAACGCTTTGCTGGTTTTTGCTGGGACAAACGAGGCCCGCGTCTCCTGGAGAAACGATGCCGCAGCTACGGTGGCGTCTGTGGCTTTTTTTGTGTTTCGCGCGACTGTTTTGTTCTCTCAGCAACAGCTTTGCCCACAGCCACCTTCGGGATTTTCGCAGGCTGTGTGGTTGGTATTTTTGAAGTTACCTGCTCCCGTTTGTCGACTTGAGTGGTTTCTCAATCTGCCATTATTTTTAGTCAACAAAAATATTTAATTGAGCAATGTCTGGGCAATGCTTACTAATTATTCAGCAATGCTTACCAATTATTCAGCAGTTTGCTCGACAACTGTAGAGCCCGGTGCCTCGTGTGCTGGACTGAAATCAATATGTTTCGTTGTCATAAGTGCCGTGTTGACTACCATAAGCAGCAGCCCACATTTCAAAGCAAGACTTCCAACAAGTGTGGACAACTCTTTGGTGATAAAGTAATCTTTTTTGAGATCATTCTGCAGAGCTTCAACGTCTAATCGGCAAAAACATACCAATCCCCTTGGTGTAAATCGAGACTAGGCTATCGACAAAGGTTTCACTGGTCTTGGTGCCCACATAAGTGTTGTACCTTTTGTAGTACTTTTCACCATCTTTAGGTTCCAATCGCTTTACCTGATCTTGTGTCAGCTGCACTCCGATGGCTTCCTTTGATTTACCTGTAGAAACCAGAATCGCTAACTGTTCACCGAGGGCCGGTATGTCCGGCTGAGCAGCGTTGCCACCACCCGAGGGCTCGGTTTCGAGCATCTGAGCGACTTCCATAACTTTCATTTTGCCATCTGTAATGGCCGCCATTTATTTGTCGTTTTTTCTTTTTTAATTCAAAAATTTAATCTCGTACAGGTGGCGAAGAGAGAAAACAAGGTGAGAGAACTTTCTCTCTTTCAGCCTTGCAATCAGCTGCTTGAGGTCATCCTGCGAAAGATCTCCCGCATATTCTTCAAAAATCGCCTTTATAGTCTTGGCCGAAGGGGTGTAGAACAGCACGATAGCCGCCACATTTTCACGGAACGGTTTTGCGATGCTGGAGAGCTGCTGGGTCAGCACCCACACGCTGATGTTCACGTGGCGGGCAGAAAAGCTGAGTGTAACGAGCTCGCCGGTGCGCCCTTTCAAATCTTTGGAGGCCGTGCAGTCATCAAGGACAATCAGCGTGTTGGCACCTTCAAAAACGAAACTCACCATTTTCAGCCAAAGTTCCACTTTGTGCTGCTTGCAGATGACCACAAAAAGCCGCGGATCTCTTTCAGCAAAGTAAAAAAGTGTCTTGTTATGGGCGAACGTCATGCAGATGAGCACGATGAAATCGAATTTGTCGCGAAAAGGGCACAGAGCTAGTTCACGAGAGACTGCGTTTTGCCTGAGTTGGTAGGGCTCACGATGAGCGCGTTAAAGGGGATGTTGCCGGGGTCCATTTTATATTTCAGATTTTTGTCCAATCAGTGCAGTACAGATTTAAGCTGTCTTCCCATGATGTTAAACTGAGAGTCGGCGATCAAGAAAATATGGCAATTCACAACGCCCCAGCCGGTGGTCTTCCGCTCGATTTCTAGCTGGACTCTGTCGGTGGTGTTCACAAGCCGCGTGCCGCTGCCGTGCATCATTTGGTAGGCCATGGAGCGCAGGTCGATCAGCAGCCCGAACCGGTCACCAGTGTAGAACTTTTCCAGCTTCCAGAAGCAGCTGGCCTCTTTCCACATGTCCCTCCTTTCGATGGCCTCGTTATACAGCATATTTGGCGAGCCGTTGATTGTGACTCTGACTTTGGTGATGTCCCGGGAAGATGTATTTTTTCAAGTCGTGGGTGCCTGCAGCATAGGGCTCCATGAAAAGCAATAGGATCCCTTTCAGGGAGCGTTTCTGAGTGTCGACTTTGACGTTCAGCCGCAAATCCGTGCCTTTTTTAAAGGGCACGATTTTGTGACGCATCACGTGGTCATAAGCGAACTCTTTGCCGACCTCGTACACTCTAAGCACCTAGGCCCCGAGAAACGTACTGCGTATAATTTCGTATTCGAGCTGGATGTTGGTCAGCTTGTATTTCAGCTTAATGGGGTCTGAGCCTCTGAACACCTGTGTAGCAGGGGCGAGCATCACTTCGGAAACGGGGTGGTTGTACAGGACCTGGGGGTAGAAAATGCCGTGGTCGGTCAAGATCTGGTGTTTGAGCCTGATGCAGTACTTGGTTCCGAAGATCTCGTTCAGCTTGTTTTCAGCCTCGACGCCCGACGTTTTCTTGTCCCCGGCTTTGGAGCGTATCTTGCACAAGTCTTCGCTCTGGATACCCTCCTGCACCATGTTGTCCTGTTTTCGACCAGGAGGAACAGGTCTTCGAACGTTTTGTAGATGTCATAATTCACCGTGTCTTGCAAAGTGGTGTCCGCATACTTTACAACCAGCTTGTTGACAAGCGCCCGCGTAACATCTTGAATGAGGAGAGTTGTTGACGTGCCCACCCTCCAGGTCGATGTCAAAGCGCAGCGCCAGCGAGCCGGGCACCAGCACCTCGTCGTTTAGTTTGGGTACCGAAATGTACAGGGTCTCACCGGGGTTGGCATCAGATTTATCGAAGGTGATGCGTTTGACAGCATGCGGTGCCTTCATGGCCCCCAAAGATTTCACCATGTATGTTGGAAGCAGCACATCAGGGATTTCACCAGGAGGAGCTGCCGACATGGTATATTAATCCTTGATTATTTTCTAATTTAAAAATAACATACATGGAAATATATATTGCGATGGCAGAAGGCGGTGGCGATTTCGGTTGCGATGACCCGGACCTTGACTATCAGACTGACAACGATGATGATGACGACGAACAAGAAGTCAACAGAACGTAACCCTTTCAGCCGGGAATGGTGTCTACTCCCTACCAAGGAGGTGAAAAAATCGAAATGCAAATGAGGCAACACGAGAAGAGCGGACTGTCTGACACTTCTTATAATGAAGATGAAACAACCCCTTTGCTTGAAAGAACCGGTTCAATCACCAAACTTCAAACCGAAAGCGCTTTGAGACAAAAACTCAAAAAGTCTGTAGACTTGATAAAAAGTAAATTCCCCAATGCAAACTTTGAAAAAATTAAAATCTGAAGAAGCACCGGGAATAATGTGGGGGAAATTGTTGCTGTAGGATCCAAAAAGGGCGAGTACAAGATTCTAAAAGAAGACGAGTCAGGTTTCATGAAAAGCTTTTTAGACAACTTTAAAGATGTACTTGGGCCAAGAGCTGAAGAAATCATAGCTGAAGACCGCAACACCATCCGAGAACAACGCCAAAGACTTAAGGAAGCTAAAACTCAACTAAAACAGGCAGAGGACCTCGCCGCAAAAAGAGAAAAAGAAGAACTTCAAATGAAAAAGCTTCACCAAAAAACCGAGCAAACCTAGGCCTGGATCGATGCTCTTCAATCAGAACAGGGCACCAATGTTGAAAATGAAGCAGAAATCCAAAGGCTAAAGCAAAAAAATATATCAAACCGATTTTGAAAACGCAAAAAAAGAAGTCGCTGTGCTTGAAAAACAAACAAAAAACAAAGAAAAAGCCCAGGCAAAGGTCGACAGACTGAGAGCAAGACTCTCAGCGAAAGAAAGTGAAAGAAATGTCGTGGAAGAGAGGTTGAACAGCACTGAGACTTTGGACGATTTGAAAGAGCAAGAGAGCGAGGTGCAGCACCAAAACGAAGAAGACCGGGCCGTCATCCAAGATGAAAACACCTCACCCTCCAAGAGAGAAGCCGCAGAGGCTCGTGTGGCAGAAAGAAACAAAGAGCTACCGCGTTTCCAGACCCAGATTGAGGAAAGAGAAAGGGCTCTGCCTCTCCGCAAAAGAATCAAAGAAATTTTAAAAAAATATGGCGTCACGGTTACGTCTGTCCTCTTGGCGGCCGGCATCACAATCGAGGCTGTTGTGGGCACGGTTACAAATGCTTTGAAAGCCACGAGCAAAGCTTTGGGGGCTGGCCTCAAGGAAATCGGCACGAAGCTGGGGTCCCTGCTACCCGGGCTGATCGGCCAGGTCGCGAGTTTTCTTTTCAAAATGGCCGGGCAGGTGGTTGGCTATCTCGCCGAGCACACCTGGCTTCAGATTTTGGCGGCTGTTTTCTTTATTTTCAAAAATTGTGTCAAAAAACGGGCCTAACGCAAGGCTATTAAGATCAAGGCCACAACCCCTACGCCCCCTATTATCACAGCTGTTTTGTTGATTTCGTGTTGGCTAGTTGCATTGGACTCACTTGTCGAGCAAGACGTGGGCTCCTCTTGTCCTGCGGTCTTTTCTTTTTTTGGCTGCGGCTTGCCTGTTTGGGCGGCCATGGTTGCTTTGTGGATCGGGTTAGATGGGCGGCTGTTGGGCGGGTTTATTTTTGATGGGCCGCCTTCCATGAGTTTGAGCGCGGCTTTTTTTGTACCCGGGTTTACCTCGTTGTTGACCGCCAGCTTCATTCCAGCAACGGCCTGTTTCGGCTTGTTGTTGTACCTCACCGTGCTTTTTGTGTTGATGATCTTCTCGCAGGCGTCAGCCACGCGCCTGGGCAGACCGTCAAGTTGAGCCTTACCTTGGCCTCATCTACCGCCAGCTGGTACCTTTGCACGCTCTGGGCCAAGTCGGGTTGTCTGATCTCGTCTTCCATCAGCACCAAGAACTCACTCTGGCCTTCTTTCGCCCGGCCGCCTTGGCCAAGAACACTGCTTCGCACATTGACCTGCACGCCCAAGATACAATACACGAACGCTTCGATTGACTGGTTTACGCGTGGCAGACCTGCCTGCGTCAACCCAGAGGCTGTGTTGGGGGCGAACCAGTCAAACTGCGGCACACCCTCCGACTCGATGTAATAAATCAGGTTGCCATCGATGCCTTTCCCGCCTTCATCACTGAACTCATAGTAGCCAGGGTACATGTTTTTTGTTTTCATTCCGTGGCCTGACACAAAAGTATATTTATCCCAACCCATGGCTTGCCCCTTGTGTGAAGCGAAAATCGCTCGATGGATCTATGCCGAACTCGTCGCAGATCCTTTTGTATGAAGTTACATCGTAATGGTTGGTAGATGTGTTGGATGTTGGGTCACCCGGCAAAGCGCTGATGCTCTGAATTCCACCAAGCTGGTACAAAATTCATCTTACCGTGAAATACACGTGGAATTTATAAAACGCTCTTATTTGCGGCAACAGTGTCATGCCGCTGTGAAAGATTTCTCGTGAAATTCTGCACACCTGTGTCGCACAAAACACAGCAAAGTTGATTTGCTGTGCCCAATATTGCATAAGAGGATTGCCCAGCCACCGCTTGGCTTGGGCGGCAGTGCTGTGCGTTACCATGGTTGGTTGAAAGATTTCCCTGAATTTTGTCACGAAGAAGACATCTGGGGTCACGTAGATGTTTATGGGTTGGTTAAAGATTTTTCACAGGCTTTCGGGCATTTTCAAAATTTACGGGGGGGATGGGCAGCACTTTTTTGGTTTTCATCGGCGACAATTGATAAGGGAAGCCTGCCGTGCTTGCCAAACCAAGAGCAGATTTCATTTTCTGACTCCAGTAGCGCCTGTCTGAACCAAACACGCTTTGGAGAGAACCTTCCCCTGCCTTGAATAACATTTCTGCCGTAATGTTGCACTTTTCATCGATGTTGATTTGCGCCACAAATCGGTTTTATTCGCATTCGGGAACTGTTTTGTGAATGCAGCCCACGCGTTTGTCTGGGCCGTGGCTTCTTTGGCTTTCGTATGGCCCTTGCACCCATTTTTGGAAGTCCTTGAACGCAGCGCTATCCATTTTGAATATGTTATATTTGTACAATATAATGGTTGTGTTTATGATTGTCGTGCAAAACAACGGAGAAAGTGTGTACTTTGAGGAGCCGCTCCCGAAGGTACATTTCATCAGACTCTCTTGCAGTTTGTACAATAGCTGGCATAATCTTGAAAAAGTGGGGATAATATCTTTCAAAAGTTCCGGTATGTTGCTTGCCTCTTTGCCTCAGGGTCATTATACTGTCGAGAGCCTTGCAAAAGAGCTGACAGAAAGTTTCAAAAAATATAAGAACGATGGAAAAATTGAAGTAGAAATGAATAAACCTAACTCCTCTAAAAATAACAAGAAGGGAAACAGTCTCAACAGAACAAATTTCAGTTAGGTACCCTTTGACTAGGTTGCTTGGCATCGGGTGACATTAAACCATATTACATATGTCAAAAAGCTAAACAGCCCAAGCACCTGTTTCATTCATTGCGATCTGCTCGACAAAACCACAAACTTTTTAAATGGAGAGAGATCACACGTTTTGGCTAGATTTGACATGAAAGGCTTGCCTTATGCAAAAGTAAGCTACGATTCTACCCCACCACAGGTGTTGCATGACTGTTCCACAGACGCCAATGTAACTAGCATCACTGTCAGCGTCAAAGATGAACATGGCGAGCTCTTTGATTTCAAAGGCATGCCTCTGGAATTTGAATTAGAAATTAATTAAAGCTTTATATACCATGTCGGCTGCGAACGTTCTGCCTTACGCTCCTCATGAGGAGCCTCTCTATCCCGTACTGACGGCGCCTGCCGAAAATTTCCAATTGCAAAAAATCGACGAGATGGCCAACACTTTGGGCCAAGAAGTCAGACACTATCGCCTCGTTGCAAAAAAATACAAACGAGAGTGGAGTGCTGCGGGCTCGAGTGTTCTCTCTGCAGCGTTTTCAAGTATGAGCCTCGGCTTTGCTCTGTCTGTGGTTGGCCTGCCGGCCACAGTTCCGTTAGGTGGCGTCGGGGGATGTTTTGCTCTCGTTTCTTCAGGGCTGATAATCGCTAGCAGAAAACTTGAGGCGAAAATTAAAAATCATCGAGAGATTACCACGCTCGCCATCGCCAAATGTGACACAGTCAACACAGTCCAAGGCTTTGAATAACAATGCCATGTCTGCCAACGAGTTTGACATAATTCTTTCTGAGTACAACGTTCTGAAGGACCAAGTCCGAGCCAAGCTGCTTCGCCAACCTTCGAGCGGAAAGATTGTCGATGCTGGCAAACTAGAGAAAGAGATCCGCGGCAAAGTTGAAGCCGAATTCATAGAAAAAAATAACCAACCCCGCCGCTTCGAACTGACATTTGAAAACACACTATGCCATTTGCATATTATAAAAACATGATCGTCTGTTAACACTTGATTGCGTTTCTTGTGAAAGAATATTTCACGCCAGAGTGGCAAAAAAATGTGCGTGATAGTACACGCGAAGTCATCGATGCCTTTTTTGAAGCAGCTAATTAATACCCGGCAACAATTATGTCTGCGCATAGGCAGCGAATGAGAGAGAAAGTACCACAAGTATGCAGAAAGACTGACCAAGCCTTATAAATATGTAATTTCCATAACCAATTGTTAGCGACGCAAATGGCGGTGCTTTAGGGTGGCCACCTGTGATTCCTAGTAGGTCACGTGCAGGCACTTAGGAGTAGTGGGGGATGTCTTCCAGTAGACGGTACCCCCAGGTGAACCCGCTCTGGCCCTACTGACAACAGGGGTGCTCAGAGATTCCTCGGGATTTCAAAGTTCTGTCCCAGTGGTTAAATGGGAACGACAGCCACCTTGTCAGCAGCGGGCAAAGTCCTAGCCGGGGCTAGGCAAACCAATAGGCACCGAGCGCCCCCTTTGTTGGTCTTTCACGCAACATCACGCATGACGGTAACACCACTGGAGCAAAAAAAACCTGATTGCTCGAGGCCTGTTTATATTTTTTTTTTGACAAGAGAATATTGGCTGATTATTTCAAAAGTGACTTGAACACTTCTTGTGGGTCTAAACTTTGCATTAATTCAACCAACGGTGGTTCCAACAGATATACCATCTGTTCACGGCTTTTCTCTTTATGTATTTTTACCAATCCCCAGTAAGGCTCTTCTTTCCTAGCCTTTTTCAATCTTTTGTTTTTAATGTGGCTTGCATTGAGAAAACCATTCCTGCTGCGACCCATTTTGCTAAATACTTGCAAAGCTTTAATTGCTTTGTCTTAATAGGAATAATGTATAATAGCGGCATTTAATAAGTCCACAAACAAAGACCCTATCCCCAAGAAGGCAAGAAATACTTTTTTTTCATTATCTTCCATCTCTTCCATATATGCTTTAATAACGGCGATAAAAATTCTTGAATATCTGTCAAAACGTTTCTTACCTTCAAGATACTCCTTCCCAAGAGTGGCAAATTTTATTAAAAATTCTTTAGAATCTATAACTTTTCAAAAGATTTTTCATTAATTCTACTTTTTCATGACTAATCTCGTCCTGCATTTCTTCGCCCACCTCGACTTGCATTTTGTCGCTTTTATATTCCTCTTCTGAAAGATTATTCATGTTTTCAGCTGACTGGTTGATGATATCTGCCATCGCTATACAAGAAACATGCAAACCTTCAATTAACTTTTTTTGGACAGCCATTTTTTTATGCTTGTAAACCGTTGTTTTATGCAACATTTTACCGCATCCTGGTCAGTTTTCTTTTGGAAGCCTTTCTGTTTCCAATTTTTTACAACTATATTTTCTGCGCCTTTTGAGTGAGTTCAATTGAGTAAATCTCTTGCCACAGGCATCGCAGCAATAATTTTTCTCTTTTTCTTGCTGCGGTTCAAGTTCGACTTGTTGATATGTCGTAACGTCGGGTAGATACTGTTCGATATCTTGAAAATCCTCTTCCATGAGTACGTTGTTTGCAAGCGCCATCGTTATTCAACACGAATACAAATCTTCAAAACTAATTTTTGCGTTTTCGATTATAGATTTTTATATAATTCATGCATAAATAAGTCCACTTTTTCATAGTCCAGTGTACGTCCAATTTTATAACCAATGTCAAACATTTTACTTCGAAACTCAGAAAATTTCTCATTTAATTATTGGTCAGGATAAATACCCAAATTACATTGCTTTAAACATTCATATTTTTCTTTTTCAGACGTTTGTTGATATTTATCTATAAAAAAAATCTGTCATTTCTTTCAGATTTTCATTAAAAGAATCTGAAGATTTTTTGTAAAAGTTCCAATTTTTCTTTCGAAAAGCTTTCCGTGTTTGCTAAAGTAACAGCACTCATTTTCCGGTATACTAGGATACCTGCAATGTTCAAATGAAAGCATTTGCCTTTGGATTTTTTTTTCTGGGGCCAGGCAAGCGTTTCAATCTTTTATAGTGCAAAGAACCTCACTCCCGCTTTCACGCCTCCAGACATTCCTCCTCTCAACCGATTCGAAAAAACTGAGTAACCCTTTCAATTCAGACAATGTATTTTCTATTTGTTTTATATCAATAGCTGTATCTTGGAAAAGCTTGACGCTGATTGGGCGGTTTTCAATATGCTTCTGAAGTAAATCACTTTCGTTTTTGAGTTGTTTTAGCAGATCCAGTGCTGCTTCCATATACAAAAATTCCGACAATGTTCAAAGAGGGTGCGACAACAGACAGCGGACACAGATAGATAAGGGGTTCTGGGGCCGGGGCAAGTTTGGGTTTATTTTTGAGGCGAGCCGCGAGGCAAGGCTCAAAAGTTAAGCAACACTTGCCCCGGGCCCAGAACCCCCTTATCACTGTGTGTTTTAATGATTGCTTGTTAATCAAGAGGTTCTGGTTGTTCCAGATGATCTCATTTAAAACGTCCTGTTTCGTAGCTATTATATCATGATTGCTATTGAAGTCAGACCAAGCTTCAAGACATTCTTTACAAAAAATTGGTAACTGGCCGGGTAGCCGCGATGGATTGGAATTGCTCTTGTTTTACTTATTTTATTTTATTTTCATTTTTTTTTTTATGCAGGACCTGCATTGATAGCTTTTTTTTTTTTAACTGATGCAGCCATCCCGTGTAAATATGTTTTAATTATTCTTATTCTTGTACTTTCTTGGAACTTTCTCTTTGTGTTAGACCAAGAGAAAATGAGGGGTTTTCTCTTGGTTAGACGCTTTCTAAGTCTGTTGATCAGTGCATAAGTCTTGTGCCATTGCTTCCACACCAGTGTCGGTATTGTTCGGCGCATGCCCAAGTTTTGGTGCGAGAATAAAGTACCTTTACGATGTAAAATTATGTGGGATTATATAGGTTAGGTAGGATTATATAGGATGAGAAAACGGCAAAACTACCAAAGATCAGACTGGGTTTTGCGTGCCGTAGCTTTTATTTTTAAGGTGCCTCGATTTTTAATTTATTGCCTTTAAGTTTAAGAAACATTAATTCTAGAGTTTTATTTAGGAAAGCCTTGGAGGATTATTACTTGTGATTTCTATTGTATTTTTAATGGTTTTTTAACTTAGTGTATTTTAGCCTTAATATGTATCTTATTTTATATATCTTAGTAATTTTTATTTATTAGTTTTTGAGTTATTTTTTTGTAAAAAAAATACCTCTTAGTCGGCGCGTCGGGTATGTTATGGACAGGTCAATGGATGAGTGAGTGAGTGAGAGATGTATGTATGTCACACCAATCAGATTGGATCGACTATAAACAGCCAATCAAATTTCGTGTTGTAAAGGTAAATGGTATGTGAGAAGATTTGATCCTGATAGAGTTCAGAACGGCCATATTTATTCTTCTATAAAAGAGGAGGAAGTATTCATATATTGGGTGTACTTCAACATTTTCTGTGGGTTAGCCTGAGGATTTTAGTTATGAACGAGATGAGCCTCGAGGTTTGAAACAGTTCGTGAGTTAATAGTATGCAAATTGAACGAGATATTTTCATTTTTAGTTACAAAGGTAACTTGATACTTTTGTTTTTCACAAGGAGTAAATTCAATTAGAGGTCACGAATTGTCGCGTCTAGTTCTTAGGACATGTTTTAGAGGAGACGAGACTACTTAGATTTGAAAGAGTTCTAACGTTTACAATAGTAAGTGCAGGTAACAATTGTTTTGTTCTTGTTGCATGCAAATATAACGAGATATTTTTATTTTTTAGTCACAAAGGGTAATTTGACACTCTTGTTTTTCACAAGGGAGTAAATTCAATTAGAGCTGACGAATCGTCACCACTCTTTCCCACGAGATGTTCGCTATCTTTAGTTACAAATGGTAACATAACACTTTTGTTTTTTATATGGGAGTAAATTCAATTAGAGATGACAAGTTCTCGACTATTGTTTCGAGGATATTAAACAAAAAAAAGCTTTCATTTCGGGACGGTTTTAACGTCTCTGCAGTAGCAGTTTAATAGTTTTATTTGATGACATTTATTTCAGTCCGATATTTTTAAAGGTAAAAAGTATGAAAACTGCTCGAATGTTCTTTGAAGACTGCGTGGCATCAAGTTAAAATGCAATTTAATTAGTCAGATTTTCAACGTGTCGAAGAGGTTTTTTTCTCTTTCTTTCTATTTTCGGTGAAGTAGTGTTGTGTTGTGTTGTGTAAAAAGGGTAAACTTACGACTCGTATAAATTGCGAAAAGGTCTCATAGTATTTTTGAGCAAAAATTCTTCTTGGGGGTTGCAAGGGCTATGTGATCGGTGAGTGAGGGAGTTATGCATGTGCGCGTGTCACACCAATCACAGTGTGGGTTGTATCAAAGAACGAATCAAATTGCCTGTTAGAAAATAAGATGGTATCTACATTAATCTGGAGACGTGTCAGATTACTGTAGTTTGTTCAGTCAAACATTTTATAGCTTACTATTTAGCTATCTTACTATGACCGATGTAACATCGCATGTACATGGTAAATTCCCAGTTTCTTTCTTGCTGTACATCGCAACAGAAAAACTTGTCAAATTAACCAAATCATTACTGTAAACAGCTCCATGAATGCTCCTATCTCCGACACTTCACACAAAAAAAATTAACTCTTGCACGCCTTGCGTGCCTATGTTTAATTCTTAGTCAGCAGGACCCCGTTGATAACAGTACTTTGTACTCAAGGGTTGTCCTGGGGAAATATGCGATGATGATGATGATGATTATGATGATGATGCTGATGATGATGATGATGCTGGTGATGCTGATGGTGCTGGTGTTGGTGCCGGTGATGGTTATTGTGTCCTCATTGAAGAGGTTTCTATGGACATTTCGCTGGGACAAAATAATTGGCCGTATTAATGAGGTGAACGTACGGCGGGGTTCCACTGTATAAGAACTTATTTTCGCGTAATAAAGTTGGTGGCATCTCTGTCTCCAGCTACAAGATCAATGTACAAGTACAGTTTGGGTCTGACCGAAGAGAATCAAAAGAAACCTCACCGTGTGGCTTTGCTAGGAGAATTAGACGGCACTAGTATCGGAGTTCAGGCAAAAGACAAAAATTTCTTACTTATTCAAAAGAAAGTGAGCCTATTGTCTCGTGGGAAACTCCAGTCCACAACCAAAGCGCATAATGTATGTACCAAAATTTTGTTCATGAGCTCGTGAGAGACCAATTCATTGCTGGTTCGGTTCATGTGAAACTGAGTGGTAAAGGTCACAGACATCGAAACACCTTACAAACAAAGGTCACTTTGAAAGAAGTGGTTGAAGTTGCAAAAACCTTTGAGGCCACTACATATGCAAATCAACCAATAAAGACCGCTAGAAGCAACTAAGAACAGGTACATTACACTTTCAAACCGCTAACCGGAAGGGAAAATGCGCAGCGATCATCAATACCTTGTCATTGGTACGCTGGTAGCCACCAACGGCCACACCAACAATACAGCCCCGCACATGGCAAGAGATGCAGTAAATGTGGAATCATTGGCAACTTCTCGCGTGCTTGCAAGAGTATGGCAAGTCATCAGAGGAAGCAAAGTGAAGACACCTTTGTAATGGATGGCGAGAAGACATGGTGGAAAGTCTGCTCTTCTTCACTTGGTACATGTGGCAAGACAAACGTTGCATGAGCTCAGATTGACTCTGCATCTACGTGTGATACCATGCATGAAGCTGCGGTACGAAAGATGTTTCCCGGCGTGAAGATTTCGAAGGCAAAGACCACAGTCATTACGTAAGGAGATCAAACCTTCTTCCACTGGCCAAGCTCGACAGAATTAATGACGAACTAAAAAGGCACTGTGACAAAGGAATTAACAAGCCTGGGGCTCGTTTCTCGAAAGCCCCGGAATCTTTTCGGGCCCGAAAAGCCATTTTTTAGTTAATCGGTATTTAAAGACAGATATGTGTATACGCCTGAAACTTCTCGTATGAAGAGAACCTCTGTTCGTATTAAGAATATATGATTGAAACAGCTCTGAAGTCAAAAGGTTTGAGATTTTGCTACGGCTTTTCAGGTGCGAAACCTTTTCGGGACCTTCGAGAAACGGGCCCCAGTTACCC
The DNA here is from genome assembly GCF_964199315.1 of Orbicella franksi. Lineage (NCBI taxonomy): Eukaryota > Metazoa > Cnidaria > Anthozoa > Scleractinia > Merulinidae > Orbicella > Orbicella franksi. The sequence goes on along the minus strand of NC_138148.1, from coordinate 22,842,291 downwards.
AACCAACAGAATGGCTTTCCAATACACTAGTCAAAAAGAAACCCAATGGAAAGATTAGGATATTCATACACCCATCCAGACGATGAACTGAGCAATGAAAAGACCGATATACTCCGTCTTGATAATTGAAGAAAAGCTACCTTTGCTGACAAAGGCTAAGGTATTCGCCATTGTAAATGTGTCAGAAGTGTTTTATGTCGTTGTATTAGATAACAAGTCTCCATATCTAACCACTTTCCTGGGACCAAACAACCGTCATATATTGCTACAAGCGCATGCTGCTCTCCTCAGGGGCCAGAAGAGTACCAACGTCACCAACACGAGTTCCTGGATGGAAGCGATGATGTCTGCATATTTGTGTGTGTGACGCTAAAGACGAAGGAAATATAAACCATGACTGAAATTTGATTGCCCTGTTAGATAAAAGTAGAGACCACGATCTGCAGCTTTCCGCAAAGAAGCTCCATTTCAAGGCCAACTCATAGTTACCTTATTACATGAAATTTTCACGACACGTTAATTTCGCGATTTTGAGGTTCGCATATTTCGCGAGACCTTAATTTCGCGATTTTGCGAAAATTTTGCATTTTGACTCACTTTAATTTCGCGTTTTTGAGTGAGACACATTATATTTCTTTGTCAATGTTATTTAAGATGTCCCTGAATTTGATCAAACAACTTAGTCAACAACGTCCAAATAAACAGAAACGCAACTGATTATGTAAACAGTAACAAGAAAGATGTTCTCACAGTGTCTACGAGGCAATTGAAAGGTTTAAGCAATTAGTGGAACAGCACTACAAGGAGCCAGTAAATGGACAGTTTGAGGATTGTACAAAAGAAGTGCTACCTGGAGTGGAGACGGAAAGCAGTAGTGATGAAGAGGACCAGAACATTACCACAGAATAGTTCAAAATGATTGTTATAAACGTGTGTAATGGTGATAAAGTCGCTTTTTAATTATTGACGTAATGCGAGTCACTTAATTTTCGCATCATGTTAATTTCGCGACATTTAATTTTCGCGTCACTTAAATTTCGCGACTTTTTTTAAATCGCGAAGTTAAAGTGTCGCGAAAATTTCATGTAATAACGTACCTTTATGAGACACAAACTCACCGACAAGGGGTGTGGAACCTGGTCCGTCTAAGTGAAAAAAATGATTTGAACTCAGCGCAGACGCTTTGAATGGACGTTTACATGCATGCTTCAATTGGGTTCAGAATGATTCAAAACCAAGGCGGGTATTTTTTTAACCTCTCTACAATGGTCACCTCTTCACAACAGGAACAGTCACTGAAGTGCATCTCAACTGTCGAAATAATCTCTTGACAACAGCCAGTTAACCAAGGATTGTTGAACGGTGCATTCAAAACCCCATGTTGTTATGTAAAAGGTCACAAAACTTGATCCATACCACACCCCGTTGGTCTCTGTTTCTGTTTGGTTTCTGTTTTATTGATATATTTTGATTGTGTTACGTATTTTTATGCTACAGTAAGCATTTTTATTAAAAATGTTGCACCCCGAAAAAAAAAACAGTTGTCATAATTATTACACCCTTACTTCCCATAATGGCCAAAACGGATACTTTCCTCTGTTCCAAGGTGGCCGCTGTAGAGAAGGGTAGTCAGAGGTGCGACGGTACATTAGCTTGATAGCATGTATGTGAGGCAAATTCTGGACGATTTTGCAGTATCATTTTTTTTCTACCTTATTCAGAAGGACAAGACGTTAATCATTATAATTTTGCTTAGTTAACCTGGGGACTCCCACACAAGACGTTTTCTCATTTTTAGTGCAGAGCGCACTATTGGAATTGTTTTGGGGGCTGCCTGCTACTAATTAAAGCTCCAAAACGCCTACTAGCTGTTACTAGCTGTACAGAAGCTTCTGCTGTTATAGCTTTATAAAATATATCTTTTTTAGCTCCCCTCTCTTTAATTATCGAGATCTCCCTATAGTCTCCGCAAAAAAAAAAACACGAACAAACCTTTTATGTTTAGGCAAGAGTTTAGTTTGCTTTAGAGATCCACCCAAACTTATTTTTTTTTATAATTTACTCGTGGAAATGTTGCGTAAAGGAAATAACCATAGCTGAAATTTGAGGCTCTTACCTCTCCTTATTTTAGTAAAGGAAGCAACTGCAACTAGCAAAACTTTGTTCGATCACAATAACATAAATCAGTAAATGACAATAATTTATCATCCATGCAAATAACTGTGAACAAATGTAGAGACAATTATTTGTATAACTGATGAACGAATCAATATCAGACTAGTGGGTTTCCAAATGTGATGTGGAATCTCAACTAAAAACAAATCAAACATAAGAGGTGTATAGAATTACATTAATATCCCCATAACAAAAATATCATAATCTTTTTATTAGCCTTTGAATGATTATTTATTTTCTGCCATTATTTGCTATTCTTTGTTAATTTTCAGATCAAAATAGTGCTACCTAAATTCCTTGAAGGATGACCATATATGGGTAATTCAAATAGGAGTCTTGCTCTTCCAGTTCAATAAATATTACATACCGAAAAAAGGGAGGTGGAGATGAACCATCGTTAATAATAAAGCTATGTGGTTCATTTTCTGGTCAACCACAAGAAGTAGAAAGTATGCGTTCAAGATGTGTTATTGTACATGGTTGTATAACAGGCTGAAGAGCCTTTTTACCCTGATGTAACACGAATTGTAAAAGAGCAATGACATTGCATTATTTCCCATTCATCTTGTTCGTCCAGTTTCCTAAAAGAAAATCTCCCATAATGTAAAGCACACCGATGTGAATCACTCTCTTCACGTCAGCCACGTCTACATGTATACCAATGCCAAATACTAGTTATATTATTTTAGCTGTATTATATTTTATGTACTCATATGGGAATACTGAAATAAATTGTTGCTGTTGTTGTTGAAAGCACCCAAAAGATTAAGCTTTATATAAGCTGGTTGAAAGGTATAAAATGAACCAAAAAAATCGTATCCACGAAAGCAGTGGCGGGGGGGGGGGGGGGGGGGATGGGGGACAAGATTGTGGGAATAGCCCAATATCTAGTTTTGTAATGCCTCCAATCACCGAGGCTCAAGTGAGCAGGCTCTTCTCAAGCATGAATGTACAAAAATCATCATTAGATGTTCCAAATAAGCTAATTAAAATTGCTGCAGAGCCATTATCGAAGCACACATATATAACCACTCGATAACAACTGGGATAGGACTTTTATTTTTGTTTTCCGCATTTACCTTAACATGGTGATAACCACCACAAAAGCCAATGGCTACCCTATACCCTGGTTACCACCCGCATACTTTTTTATTCTTTCCATAGCCATATGCAAAACATATTTCTCTTCTCATATTTATTTAATTATAATACTAATGTAAATTAATTCTGTAAATAGTGCACAATAAAAGTTGATTGATTGATTGATTGATTGATTTAATTTGAAAGTTTAATGATCTGCTGATTGTAAGCCCCGGGTTCCTTGAAAAATTCGAAAATAGAGGACACAAAAGATTATAATATATAGATTTAGGCCAGTCTAAAAGTGTAGCACCTGGGCCGGGTTGGCCAAACTAAGCTAACCCAGGAAAAGGTAGAATTTTGATTTGAGTTTTGTGACTTTACGTTGAGGTTTTCTGTATATTGTTTGGCCTTCTGTTTTGAGTTTTAATAATCACTATATACACAAAACAAAGCAGCAAAAAACATTTGTATAGAAAAAAGTTCTAATAGACCAATTTCGATATATTAAAATTCAGCCTAACAAAATAGACCTCAGCACGAGGCTCAGGGGAATAAACCCCACAAACTCCGTAGTTATTCCCCAGAGCCTCGTACTGGCGTCTATTGTTTTAGGCTGAATTTTAATATATCGAAATTGGTCTATTCAGTTACCTTTTAATCCTGGGTTAGTGTTAACCGGCTTCCCAACAATCCTACCCTGAGCTAAGCCAAGCTAACCTGAGATGAGCCAGCGATCCAATCGAAAACCACCACTTGGTCAGCGGTCAACTTCAAAAAACACGCTACCTCGATGAGCGGTAAACTTGAGCCTGCAATATGGTCACATGATACTGGTCACCGGATACCTTGATTTGACAGGTGTTAATTGATCATGACATGGATGTCCAATATCAAAGAAGTACACGGTGGGGCTGCATGTCTGTCAACCTATTATTTGGAGTATGGCGCGTGACTCTGTCATCGTCAGGCATATGCGCCCACTAGCAATACCGCTAGCCATGATAATCATAAGAAAATCAACTCATGGGTTTCCTTTTCTTTCCTGTATGAGTATGGGGCTGTGCTTAGCGGCCCTCCGGGCCATCCGCTATGAACGTGAGCACCTTAATTACATTCCTTACAAGGAAAGATGAGAAAAACTCCAATACAACAAAGCTTTCCTGAGTTCAACAGATTTTCATTCTGTTCCTCCCTATAAACCTATGTGAATAACCAGGAAGTAAATAGTTCTTACCACTAGGAAATTTTCCCTTCATCTATCAGGACGGCTTATTTTTAAATCCTCTGGTCAGTGATGCGATTTCCACTGCTGATTTCTATAAACGCTTCCGTGTGTCCATAAACAGCTTTTACCGTTTCGTCGATAGACGTAGTACATGTAGCATCCCGCGTTTTTTAAGCGAACTAATTAACGTTTAGAGCGTGAACATGTCAAGTTTTGACAGCTCCGCCTGAATGTTTCTGCACGTGAAACACAGGTTTTGAAAATGTTACGTCGAGTTTTTTGTGGATGTAACATTCTCAAGTACGTTCGCTAGCTGTACTGTAAACCATGTCGGTTGTGCAAGTCAAGCTTGTATATTCATATTACTCGACGGAAAGGGTACTCCGATTTTTTTTACAGTCTTTCCAGTAAAACCGCGAACACCAGAGAAAATTTCTGGAATCTTTACTGTTTCGCGACCAATCGAATGCAAGATAAAACCGCTAAAGGTAACCGCCAAACTGTCGCAGCAGATTGACACGAAACAACGAGCTGCAGTTTCCTTTTTCTCGTTTACAAATACTGAAATTGATCTTTTAAGTTTCTATTTCAGCTTATGTATTAGCAAATAATAGATATGAACAATATTTTACGGAGAAGCGATGTTGAATCGAGCAGGCAGGATCAGAGACAGTTAGACAGCGCGTCTGAGAGCAGAAATTGTACTCTCCTCTCAATTTTTATTTCGGTGTCTTCAATGTTGTGAATTATACGAGTAATTATTTCGGGGATTTAACTTTGTTTCTATTTGAACAAAAAAATAAAAAAAGCCTTGCATAGTTTTCGCCTTACCTCACTTGGGTGCCGGAACACATGACAAAACACCTGCCATTACATAAGAATTCTCGGGCTCAAGATGTCACGCAAACCGTTAGTCTATAAAAAAAAAAATTGGTCTTGTACAACCGTGACGCTTCTCAAATTCCACGAGCTGATTTCCTCGGTTCGCAGATTTAATACCCTTTGGAAATTTCGAAATTATTATTCTTATTTATTTCAGGGAGCTGCACTTTAGTTACAAAAAAACTTGACGCCACGTTTTCAAAACCTGTGTTTCACGTGCAGAAACATTTAGGCGGAGCTGTCAAAAGTTGACGTGTTGATGCTCTCAATGTTAATTGGTTCAATTAAAAAGCGTGACAATTTGTCTAGACAAACGTGAATGTTTTAAGCGTGGAACAACGCAGAAAAAAAGTTGGCCGTTCACGGTAGCTTGAAAATGGTAGTAACTTCAGCGAAGTGAAAACTTACGTCAACGCTTCTTCGAAGTCCGATCTGTTTACACTGAAGAATACACTTATTCCTTTTTCCCTTCCCTCTGGATTAGTTTCTAAGCGTGAGCAGATATACGCGCCAAAATTACGCGTGCGTTACCGGATGTCCGTGACTTACGGACATCCGGTAATTGCTGCCACCAGCAGGGCGTGCCACCCGAGTCCAGTCAGAGCCCTCCGTTTCGCCGACCACGTGACAAAAAGAAACGGAGGCTCTGAGGACGAGAATGGGTAGAAACCAGCATGTAAAATGCATGTTTTACTTATATGACCATAAATACATACAGTGTTGCAAAAGCTTTTTAACGATTATCGTGATCATATAATAATGTGATATAGTAATTAAGTTACATTGGTTTGATTTGAAAGTAGAATATTGCGTAGATCAAAGCAAGATGAAATAAAAACTCTTATTATTCGGCCATTTCAGCTTGAGTAAACATAAAAACCAAACTGTGGTCACAACAAAACAACGCATGTTGTAAAAACCTTCATTTGAGAACTTAACGTTTCCTGTACTTCTACATACATCATCAGAGGTATAAAACGGTTAGCTGCATCACAGGCGGCCCAAGCTCACAATGTTAGGAGTTATCTTATTTTTTCACTTTTATGCGAACGTTCAGCGTCACGTGACATATGGCATATTACTTAACGACGAATTTGACTATGCGAAACGTGACTCTCGTCTTGCAGCATATGGAGGTGTTGTGTAACAACGGTTTGAATTTAAAAAGGTTTGTATGGGAACGCTCAACGCTCAACCGTTGATATGATTTTCTCTGTGCGACAGCTACAAGAAAAGTGCAGGGAACAACAACAGCCTCTTTTCATTGCCTTCATCGATTTAACTAAGGCTTTTGATCTGGTTAGCAGAGATGGCCTCTTCAAGATCCTGCCTCTCATCGGCTGCCCACCAAAGCTTCTGAGCTTTCTGGAGTCTTTCCACAACAACATGTACGGTACTGTTCGATTCGATGGCAACATGTCAGAGACATTCAACATTCGCAGCGGAGTGAAACAAGGCTGTGTACTGGCTCCCACCCTCTTTGGAATCTTTTTCTCAGTGCTCCTGAAACATGCCTTTAGAACAACAAATGCTGGCATTTTTCTCCGTTCCCGCACTGATGGCAAACTTTTCAATCTTGCCCGACTCAGATCGAAAACCAAAGTCAGCCAAGTTCTCCTCAGAGACTTTTTGTTTGCTGACGATGCAGCTCTGGTTGCTCATAGTGACAACGATCTCCAGAACCTTCTCAATGGCTTTTCGAACGCCTGTGATGACCTCGGCCTAACCATCAGCCTCCAAAAAACCAACATCATGACTCAGGATATAGAGGTTTCCTCCTCTCTCTTCATCAAGGACTATGCACTTGAAACGGTCAACAGCTTCATCTACCTTGGTTCTACTGTTACTAGCACCACCTCCCTTGACACCGAAATAGGAAAGAGGATTGGGCACGCTGCAACCAACATGTCAAAGCTTTCACAACGTGTCTGGGAAAATCAGAAGCTCACTACTCCCACCAAAATGGCTGTCTACAGAGCCTGCATCATCAGCACGCTCCTCTATGGTAGCGAGTCCTGGACAACGTATGCAGCACAAGAAAAACGCCTGAATGTGTTCCACCTGCGCTGCCTGCGGCGCATCCTCTCCATCTCCTGGCAGGACCGCATTACGAACAGTGCTGTCTTAGAGAGAGCAGGCATCCCCTCCGTATACACCCTTCTTCGCCAGAGACGTCTGCGGTGGATTGGCCATGTACATCGAATGGATGAGGGCCGCATTCCCAAGCAACTCTTGTACGGTGAACTAGTACAAGGAAAAAAGGCCGGTAGGACGACCGAAGCTCCGTTTCAAGGACGTGGCGAAGAGGGACATGCAGGCCATTGGTCTTCCAATCGATTCGTGGGAGACTCTTGCCAGTGACAGGAGTGCGTGGAAAACAAATTGCACTGAAGCCCTACGAGAGGGAGAAAAACTTCTGCACATCACAGTGGATACCAGGAGAGAACGTCAGAAGGCCAGGGCCCTTGCTCCACCCACTGATTCCACTTATGTCTGTGGTTCTTGTCACCGCATCTGCCGATCACGAATCGGACTCCAAAGCCATCTCAGAAAATGTTTAAGGAAACGTACAATTACTAACACACGCTAAAATCGTGGACTAGATTGTCCGATAACGCGAGTAATGCAGTAATGTATGGGAATGCAACGGTTTTGCTTGAAAAGTCTATTATTCTTATATTTTGTGAATAAAATCTACTTATGCTGTTGCTGTGTTGTATTCTTTGTTGTTTGCCAGCTCCTCAGGCCGATCTAACGCGATTTCGGCGAGTTATCGTTCTGTGGGTTTCCACTACTAAAAGACAGACCCGGTAAGACAGACAAGGCCGCACACTGATTTCTGAAGTGCCCGTCGCTCGAAGCGAATAAATTCACTGAAAATAACCCTGCCGACTCAATTCCTCTATAGAATCGAAGAAGAGATCTTGAAGTTCCATGTCAGTTCACTCGTTACGCAATTCCGTCCACAACTCCTTCGCTACGGAACATTTATTTCGAGATTGCTTCGCCCGCAAATTTGAAAATAGCCTCGTCAAATCACAGGCTTCCCAAGCTCAAACTAAACAGAGGACACTTTCGCGGTTCGCATAGTACGTTAGGTAACCATAATTAGCCCGACCGGGGATAGTCAGCAACGATTTGTCAACAGCCAAACCAGTAGTGGAAACCCACAGAACGATAACTTGCCGAAATCGCGTTAGATCGGCCTGAGAAGCTGGCAAACAACAAAGAATTGCATACAACACAGCAACAGGGTAAGTAGATTTTATTCACAAAATATAAGAATAATAGACTTTTCAAGCACAACCGTTGCGTTCCCATGCAAACCTTTATGGAGATTTTATAAATTCAAACCGTTGTAACACAACACCTCCATATGCTGCAGTCAAATTCGTCGTTATGTAGCATGCCATAAGTCAGGTTACGCTGAACGTTCGCTCATAAAAGTGAAAAGAAAAAGATTTAAACTCCTGGCATTGTGAGCTTGGGCCACCTGTGGTTCGAGTTATGATTTTGAGTTCGAGTTATAATTTCGAGTTAGAATGTCAAGTTAGAGTTTGAATTTCGAGTGTTTTCTCTGTGCAATTTTCATTTTTAAGAGTGCCTGCCTGTAAAAATCAGATAAATTCTTAATTTCGCGGCAAGGGTCGAAAATTCGATTTCGTTCATATTCTTATGGTAGATAGGCTAGGGCATGACAAAGACTACTGGATAGTTTTTTTGGCAAAATATCCTTTTATTTCAAAGAAATATGCAAATTACCAAATTCCGTTAAAATCGTCATTTGACGTACCATTTTATTACACAAGTTTGAGAGCCTCGCATGCAAAACCACATCATTCTTCCGTCTTTAAAACACTCAACTATTTTTGTGCAATGTTTAAATGTGTACTGGGTTGATTTTAGGGAATGTTGCGTTGTCTTTTTGGGTGCAAAATAATTAAATTTCGAAGACATGTATTTCATTCACTTAAAAGTACTTCGTGAAGATATTTAATTTTCACCATGTGCGAAACCTTCAAATGGATAAAGCTCCTGGTGGTTGAATCGCAGAAAGATGGTCTACAGACTCCTGTACATATTTCTTTGGGAAAATGATTGTGAACGACGCGAGAGCTTTCAAAGTACGTCAAAAATGCAAATATTTGACCATCAGTCGTCAAATTTCAATTTACGGGTTACGCGTATATTTTAGCATGCGCCTCACGACTTGACCTATAATAAGTTGAAATAGACACAGAGCTGCTAATTTCGAAATGTTCTAACCTCATTTGCTGTAAAAGGCAGGTCCAAAGCCGATTTGACGTGTTTCTAGTCGATCTCTCACCATTCGTCGCACATAAAGCAGAAGTTTGCTATTCTTGGTTTTCATGTGACGTAGTCATATTCCAAAATTAGAAATTATCCTTCCTTCTGAGGTTTTAGTTTCATAAGATAAAAGGCCCTGTAGGAACGTGACGTTTGGCAATGTTTTAGCTCGACAGAGTTCTTCTTTTTGTAACAGAGCACTCCAAGCTTTTGCGTTGCGTGACATGAAAATGGCGGCCAGAAAAGACTGTCGCGTAGGTCAAAAGACGAGTTATCGCTTTAGTTTTTGTTAAATAAACGGTGCTTGCACTAGAAGAAGCATTTATTTCAATGTGTCGGAGCACTAGAGTAAAAATGTTCGTTTCAATAGCAAAACTCAAGGACGGATGTTTTTGTTATTTTACGGTCGCCATGTTTGTGCCCCTCCGAAGGGCACAAACATGGCGTCTCCGTACAAAGCTCTATAAATTTGGATGACACGCTTCTGCGAATAACGGGCGAATGAACAACAGCAGAAACCTGATTCTTGGCGAGGTTGTTTATATAGCAATCATCTATCATATCCTAGATTCTTGAATTTATTTATTGAACGGTTACGATTTTTAGTTTTGATCACATGACTGGTGAAAACCAAGAATTGTTTACACAAGGTTAACGTCCGATGTACATCGCCTACTGTCAACGTATTATTGGTCGAATACTATGAATCTGTGACCATCTTTCTGCGCTTATGAACATCACTGCATCTAAGTCTAAAACGGCTAAGTCATTTGGAGATAGTTGCGTATCAAGAAATGGTCTATTGTTCCGGCTCAACATCACACGTTCAGCAAAAATGAATAGCCTTTTGTTCTTGGTAACCCTGAGGGACTTCGTCCGAAGCCAAACCAAAATCGTCGTCGTTGTTCGGAAAACTTTCGGCGGAACAATTAAGCTGCACTTGGGGGTGGGCAGCGTAATTTTTTCTCTCGTAAAGTCAATTCTCACCGGTGTACCCCAAGGCAAATTGACCACCGCTGTGCGCATCGAGGTGATCACAATTCAAAAACTAATTATCCACATGTGTCGCATTCGGACCACGTCTCTCTAAATACAACCCCCGCTTTAAATCCCTTTTTATTCTAATTCCGACTCGTTTTAATAGGTATGCTGCTGAAAACATTCTTTGTCTGTCATTCGTGCGGCGTTACAACTTTTCTGCTTTTTATTAAGTCGACCGCGCGGTGGTTAGAGTGAAGAATGCGTGACTGAAATTCTGTTTTTGCGCGTATAAATCTTTCTCTGAAACCTGGCAATCGTCATGGAAGTTATTCGTTTTCAATTTTTTGAGTGTTCGCGGAGCGTCCAGATTTTGACTCAACTGTTTTCAGTCGAGCGCGCGGCACTTTATAAACGAGGTGTGACTTTTTAGTTGTGAAAGAGCGCCGTTGTTTTCAATCAAGCTCGCAGCAAACGAAGGTGTGATCTTTTCTGTAGAACAACTATCAGTCTGGAAATGAATAAGGTATCGAAGAGTTTTAACTTTTTAGCAGAGCGCACACATTTTAAAACGTGTTAGCAAATATCGCAATGAATAATCCTCAAGCAGGTTATAATCTAGTGTATTTTGTCGTATGGTAATTTACGGCGTTCTTTCAATTTTTGGCTTTAAAGCAAACTGTTTTCAATGATCTGATCATTATTATCAACTGAGCTTTGTCGAAGTTACATCTCCCTGAGCGAAAATGTCGAAATACTACAAAGTGTCAAAAATTTCGGCTGTAAGGTCCGTTGACGGCCGAAAAGAATACCGAGTGAGATGGAGCGGTTTCGGAAGTGCGGCTGATAGCTGTGGCCGAATGCTCGACTGAAAGCAGTCTCTTCTCCTGCTTTTCAATCCGTGGGTCGAACGCGGAAACAGCGGGAGCGCGAAGCGAGCAGCTTTGCCGCTCGATTATCGCGCTCGCTATTTTCGCGTTTATCCTAAACTGATCTTATGGGTTTTAGAGCGAAAGAGAGCCTGTTCGCAATCTAGCCAAATGCGAACTTCACTTTCACTCCCACGCGTGGTGAGTTTATCAGGTTAGAGCAGTTTTAAAGCAAAACGATGCCTTACTTGTCGGCAGCTTTTACTTTCACTTTTAAATACATGTGTACAACCGTCACCCTACCAGCCACCCCACCGCAACTATTTGCACCGACAGGATTATACCAATACTATCTCCCCTGGGGAGAATTTGTCTTCCATTTAGTCTTTCCGATCGTTTAAATTTCGCGCTCGTATGGTAATCGGAAATTTCAAAAACTCCCGCGGGCATTTAGTAGCTTATACCGCCATTGTTCAAAATGACCATATAAGACCAATTTTAGGTCTTATAACAATGCCTATTGTTATCAATGTTGAGCCGGTTTTCTTGATACGTGCTTGCTTTACGCTTCGCCAAAATATTGCGTTTGATCGATTGCTGACCATTGCTGATAAGCGTGTGGGCGCAGCACAATCTTACAGCCGTTATTTGTTCGTCACGCAATGCTGTCACGGCATATGCTGCACATTTTGATCTGTTTTGTATAGAGTACTCTCAGGATAAGTGAAACAATTTAATCATTGTTCATCTGTTTATTCAGATATATAATAATATGTGTACATTTATATAATCGTGTTCTATAGTGTACGTGGCGTCGGTTCAAATCACGTTTGTTGTACGTTCTGACGTTTCAGACAACAGCTGATAAAGCTAGTGCAGGTACTCACTAGAATTTTAAGAAAATCGCCATAAACAAATTATAGATCAATGAAGCAAGAACTAGCTGAAATAAAAATAGGACATCACAACGCGTCTAATTCGTGAGAAAAACAGACTAAATTTAATTAGTAATTACGTGAGTAAATAGCCCTGGCCATGCCGTTTTATTTGGCGTATTTTGTTTGCTTAGTGCCGAGGCAGTGGTATGTAACAGAAAATGGTGGACTGTCGTCAATACAGTCCAAAATTATCGTCAATAAAATATTGTGAATAAAACACCTATTGACCGGTTACCTGCGCGGCCACCATTTGGTCATTCCGATAAGGGTTTCATTATTATCTTTACCCCTATTAAGCGGCCACCCAAAATTTAAGAACTTTGTTTTGGAAAGGGCGAGGGCAGATAAGAGTCTGAAATTGAAGGTGCATGACGAGTGATAATTCAAACACACGTCTATCATGATTGTCTTGAATTGACTCCATGTTCACCAGGAAATTTATAGCCCGACAGTGAAAAATTAAATATTCAAGGTACACCAACCTCTATTTAAGCGGCTAGCCCCATTAAGCGGTCACCACCCATTTCCCCGAGGGTAGCCCACTGTATTACATGTAAACCAAAAATAATTGCATAGCGCGAAAAGACCTAGGTATGAGTTTAGCGTTACAGTATTACGCAGGGCATGTAGGTAGCGGTGGTCGAGTAAAAGGTAACTACAGGGGCAATGGTAAACTATTCATTCTTTTCATTTCCTTATTCAATCTCTTCCTACTGAACACGATTGTGTGCTCCCAGTGATTCCAAGTCTTACGGAGCCTTACGTATTAGGATAGAAATTGTCCTACCCCTACCCCCTAAAATGGGATGACAGCATTGCGTGACGAACAAGGAACCGCTGCAAGCAAGGATTCAAGCCATCAAACCATGATGATCAAACGTAATAGTTTGGTGTAGTGCAAAGCAAGCAACTATCTACAAATGACTTAGCCGTTTTTGACTTAGATGCAGTGGTGATCATATGTGTCGAAAGAGGGTCACAGATTCATGGTATTCGACCGTTAAATAAGTTGACAGATGGCGATGTACATCGGACGTTATGTAAACAAAAGCAAACTTCTGCTTTATGAGCGACGAATGGTGAGAGATCGACTAGAAACACGTCAAATCGGCTTTGGACCTGCCTTTTACAGCAAATGAGGTTAGAACATTTCGAAATTAGCAGCTCAGTGTCTATTTCAACTTAACATAGGTCAAGTCATGTGGCGCATGCTAAAATATACGTCTGACCCGTAAATTGAAATTTGACGACTGATGGTCAAATATTTGCATTTTTTAACGTACTTTGAAAAGCTCTCGCGTCGCTCACAATCATTTGCCGAAAGAAATTTTTACAGGAGTCTGTACACCATCCTTCTGCGATTCAACCACCAGGAGCTTGATCCATTTGAAGGTTTCGCACATGGTGAAAATTAAATATCTTCACGAAGTACTTTTAAGTGAATGAAATACATGTCTTCGAAATTAATTATTTTGCACCCAAAAAGACAACGCAACATTCCCTAAAATCAACCCAGTACACATTTAAACATTGCACAAAAATAGTTGAGTGTTTTAAAGACGGAAGAATGATGTGGTTTTGCATGCGAGGCTCTCAAACTTGTGTAATAAAATGGTGCGTTAAATGACGATTTCAACGGAATTTGGTAATTTGCATATTTCTTTGAAATAAAAGGATATTTTGCCAAAAAAACTATCCAGTAGTTTTTGTCATGCCCTAGCCTATCTACCATGAAAATATGAGCGAAATCGAATTTTCGACCCTTGCCGAGTTATTTTCCATTTTTATGGACAGGGACTCTTAAGCTATAATAGATGGATTGGGCATCTAAGGCCCTCTAACCAGTTTTTATTTCGACCAGGCGTCGCTCGTAGTTGATTTGTTGCTGGATCTCTTCCTTTCTTTAAGTACGGTTCTCAAGCTTATGTATGTACTCTTGAAACCTGACGATCTGGCTAAGAATTTAACACAAACAGCGGTGATAAACATTGTGATAAACATTGTATTCAAACTCATTCTTAATCAAGCTACGATGCCTAAGAACAAGGGTCTGTACGATTCTGATTTGATTAAAATGGACTCGATCTCCAGGTAAATAAGCTGTAAGTCGAAAATCGGTCCTTTAAATTTTGAAGTTGGAAGTCGGAAGTCGGAACTCAGAAGTCAGAAATCAGAAGTCCGAAGTCCGAAGTCCCTCCTCGGCTTTCGTACTTTCAGAGCTGCTTTTCCTTCTTTTTTTGAAATGATGCATTCAGAAAAATTAACGGCAACACCAATACTAAAGAGAACATTTTATTGAGAAATCCAGACGTCGATACAGTGTAAAACAAGGCAAGCTGGTACTACTTTCGTCTGGTTCTTTTTGGCTGAACTACTTATTTTCGTCCATAAATGAGCATAGAGCAAATAAGCATGCTGGCATGAATCGTGACTGTTCTTGGTTGGTTGTGGAACGCTAATGGTTCATAATTAAATTTCGTGAACGCAAAGTTAACGTTTAAAATAAACACAACTTGTTACATGCATTTATCTTTATAGACAGAGACTACAGGCAAATTTTGCATACCGTCCAGGTCTTCAGGTGTAACCTTCAAATCAGCGGGGAAAATGATCTCTTTTGGTGGAGTAGTGAGATCTGATCTTTGTGAACGCTTCTTGACACAGTCAATCTTGACACAGTAACGAAAAACGGCATCAACCTGAAAGAAATTGCCGTTTTGGTCCTTATGCTGAGGTCTATATTTACCTTTCAAAGTGAAATTCGCATTATATGCACTTAGGCAATGCTTGTCAACCATACACTTTTTCAATTGCCGAACAGCTAGCACCTGCTTCGTCCATGCACCACCCTTTTGGGTTGAAATGGTAGTTTTGAATACCAGAAAGCTCTACAAGGGCGTTGTTCCGCAGTGTCCAAAACAAAGAAATACAGTTTTTATTTTCACTTTCGCAGTCCCTAGTCGCCAGTGTTACCAACTTACGTAGTAAACGGTGGTATGCCATAGTGTCAGTGTCTTAAGGCCATTGCAGTGGTCATGCATCCCATCAGAAAAACGATACTCTTCACGCATGAAATGATCTTTTGATTGATCCACATTTTGAGCAATGTGGAGAGAAGTCGTACTGGATTTAAAAACGTAAGTAGGTTTTGACAGATTCATGTCTCTACTGATATAAGAATATACAAAAATGAGAACCTTTTCTGTGACTTTTCTCGCAATTTGGTTACTTCGTCAAAACTGTGACCATGTGGATTAATTTTTTTCTTTTCAGAGCGTGCTTTAAATGGGATACTTTCCTCAGGTCATTTCATTCCCGTGCTTTGTTTGTAATCTCATCCCAGTTGTCGTCCGCATCAATCGTTCTTGTGATGGCTTGATTTGGAATCTGGGCAGGTTTTAGTTGTTTGTTTTCTTGAAGAAGAGTTTCAATATTCTTTGTTGGATCATTTTGGTCTCACAGCAGTGCAAGAGTGTTTCCCTTCATCCTTCATGATAAATAATAACAGTGGTTGCATTATGGCCATCTTCAAATTCTCATATTTTCGTAGCCTCACGAGGATAGTGATCAGCCACCTCACCACAAGAACACACTTGCTCGAGGCCTGACGACTCAAACTGTACTGTATTAAAGTTGTTAAATTCTTGGAAATATGGACACTGTAGGTTACTACCTTTACAATCTGCAACTCTTCTTATCCCATAAAATCCTTTTCTTCTGGATGAGATATATGGTTTCCACGGTCGTCCATCTTTACTAGAGAACATAAGCTGAGAAGGCTCGCAGTGCAGTGAATAGCGGCAGTGCCCATCGATATCATACGGCAGCATATCAACCTCTTGTAATGGGTGATTCCAGAAAATATCCATACCCTATCACGGGCGGCATGAACATTTTAACCCCCCCTTGCCTTCGCAAATTCCAAATGCTCTACCCCCCATGCCCTCCAAATTCCAAAATCTTTAACCTCTCCTCTCCTCCGGAATTTCGGATTTTGTTTTATATTCGATGTGGAGCTCGCCGCACAATCCATCCGCTAACTTTTCCGCGTGATCGCTAGCACCTGCATGATCGATCTTTATCCTGCTTAAGCGGTCGGTTCGTGCTTGATGATTTACAAACTGGAATAGTTATCGGGTGGCTCGAAAACGCAGCCCCCTCGAAAACACAGACCTTGAAAAGGTTGTCTGTGTACTCATTTAGAAGCTTCGTTCCTTTACAAAATCAATGGGAAAAAGAAGATTTAAAAAAGCCCAAAACTATCATCGGGACGGGTTCAAGTTTATTAGTAAATTGAGCTTACCCGAAATTTCCAAGATGGCGCACGCGTTGGGGATCTCCTTTGATTGTAAGTGCAGCTTTCGTTTGCTGAAAATCGAGCATAGAATAAGTTGGACTATCATCAAGTAAGGTATTCGTAGCCATTAGTAAATTAAGCAATGAAAGTAACGAGAAAATGCTGGCAAGTGGACTTTTGGTTCAACTATCCAGCTACAAATATTATCGTTAAGATCCCTGTTACCAGCATTTAGTATTAATAAAATAAATAAATAAAAATTAATGTGTCATCAATAAATATGTGTTGCGGTTAATTGGCCTTCTTGATGTTGTGTTCCTGTACAGAAAAGACAATCGCGTTCCAAAGAACCCTCCTGTAAAAAACTACATCAATTAAAGATTCCTTTAAATAATTAACTAATCTAATTGCGATTTTTTTCCGTCGCGAAATTTCATCACTTGTGTGACTTCCGGTCGATGAATGGTGCTTGTCGCCTGCGAGGGTGTTCATTACTTCATTTGCCAACATTGTTTCGTTACTCCCATTGCTTAATTTTCCAATGGGAACAAATACCTTACCTGATGATATTCCAACTTAGTCTGTGCTCGATTTTCTGCAAACGAAAGCTGCACTTACAATCAAGGGAGAAGAGGAGAGAGTCGGAAATCCGCAAAGCGTCCGCCATCTTGGAAATTTCGGGTAAGCTCAATTTATTAATAAACTTGAACCGATCCCGATGATAGTTTAGGGCTTTTTTAAATTGTCTTTTTCCTTTTGATTTTATAAAGGAGCGAAGCTTCCCAATTAGTGCACAGACAACGTTTTCAAAGTGTGTGTTTTTGAGGTCTGCGTTTTCGAGGTCTGACTGTTTTCGACTTCTGTGTTTTCGAGGTCTGCGTTTTCGAGGTCTGTGTTTTCGAGACACCCAAAGTTATCAGATCAGCGATTTCAAGCGAAGCTTTCGTCATCTTCCCCTCTGGAAAATCAGCGCTGAAACCCCCCCCCCCCCCCATGCGTTTGGAATTCCATACTACGTTTCCCCTCCCCATGCCTTCAGAATTCCAGTCCAAGAAACCCCCTCTCCCTTTAATTCCAAGATGTCGCCCGTGGTATAGTATTAATATTTTCTGGAATCACCCAATGGTACATCATCCCAGAGTAGTGGATTAAGAAATCTCCCTCTTTTCTCTCCAGTTACTGATATCTTCCTCCCTATAATTGACAACACTGAGGTAAATTAACCTGGTCTGTATTTATCACACAGCAAAAAGAATGGTTTCCTGGAACTGCTTATTCAGTAAATTGGGGGAACCCTTGAATAGGGTACACACACAATCAAACTCAGCAAATTAAATAAAACAAATGATCTAAAAAATGAAATCAATAAGGTGTGACTTGTGTACTTAAGTTACTTCACTCAATGTCTTTCATTCTCCCATTTTGGGTGACCTGGAGTTGGAACAATACCAAGGAAAAAAAGGTTGAGACGTATCAACAGGGGCTGATATACCAATGTTCACTCCACTTTGAGACCATAGCCTCTCAGGGAGGAGGGGGTGGGGAGGCAGACATTACAGTGTAGTGTCACATTGCAATATGCTGCATAGAGAAAATGTAGCATTTTTCTCACACAAAGTCTATGTAACAAAACACGACATGAAGAAGACTAGGTGACTCTTATGAACAAGAGCAATTGCAACCTATTTGGAACAAGGAGAAGCATTTATTGCTAAATGCTAATAGTACACCGAGGCTTTGAACAGAATTACCTTTTATGTTCACTCATTTTACTCATCAGCTTGCAGTGTGGTGGTGATCCACTTCAACAAGACAAGGAATCCGAATGTTGCATAAAGAGTCAGCATATTAGTCCACAAAAATAGACAAATGCAATGGAGGCCAAGAATTCAAAGTCTCACTGTTGGTGAATTAGTCCTTTTTTATTGCATATATGATTCTATTCAACACTAAATGTTTTACATAGTACAAATTTACAGCTCATTCTGAGGCTAATGCCAACTGTAATTCTTAAATTTCAGTTGAACAGATCTGTGTCATCATCACCATCACCATCACCATCATCATCATCATCATGCAAACATGCTCTAAGTAAAATGTAATTGCAGCTAAATTCATAATGCAGCAGTCATCTTAAAGACAGTGCCCTTCCAGGAACGTTTCTGGTGTGCTTTCTAAGCTACTGTCGTTCATCATAACAGACAAAGATTCCTGTAGAAAAGTCTTTGGTAGTGAAAATATAAAACAATAAATAGATTGGATTTCTGTAGCGCGAAGGGGTTCTATCCGCCTCTTCTTTCATATCAAAATAGTTTTATTGCTGATGCTATATATTGAAAGGCCTATAGGTTTCGCAACTATTTCGTGCTAGTGGTCGGACGTGTTTTTCGTTGCTCCTCGAAATGGCGGAGTAACAAGTGACCACGTTCCCGAAGCTAATCATTGAAATGCCTGAAGATAGTGGAAAACCTAATGAGCCCAAAAGAGGAAGAAGTAGGAAACGTCAAAGAGGAAGTAGCTCCAAAACGGACGAAGAAACTAACGATTCTGACACGATTTGCGGTCAACATGGCGACCAAGTTGACCAAGACGACGACCAGACAAGCGCTGTTCGCTTTGAAGACATTAATCAGAAGCTTGACAAGCTCTTGACTCTTTGTCCTCTAATTGAAGACCTTAAGACCCAGTTAGCAAAGCTAAAGGAAGAAAATACAGAGCTAAAGAAATCATTACAATGGTTACAATGGGCGACAGACGAAGTAAACGATTTGCGAAACAACCAGAATGAAATGAGAGCCGAACTAAATAACTCCACAGACATGTTGTAATTAATGTCCAGCAAGATCTCCAGATGCAGACCATACGCAACATTAAAATTGAAGCTCAGTCAAGGCGAAGTAACATTAAATTCTTTGGAGTGCGAGAAGCAGAAGCTGAAAGTAACCCGTACGAAACAGGGAGGATCGTAAAACTTCTTCTTGTCAACGAGCTCAAAGTGCCGAAGGAAGACGTGGCGAATTTAAAATTCGAAAGAGTACACCGCATGCCAACTAAACGTTCAGCAAGGACACCAACGAATAGACCAAGACCTATTATAGCCAAGCTGAGTTTTTACAAAGATAAGGGCCGTATATTTAAGCACGTGAAGAATATCGACCCTGAGTTAAAGTGTTATGAGAAAATTCGCCGTTGCACAGGCATTTCTTTATTATTTGGAAAATTATAGGAAAAAAAACCGACAGTAGCCTCTTTTCAGTTAACAGCTAGAGATCTTAAGTTTTGTTCTTCATTGTACTTTGCCGATTCTTTGTATACCTGAGCGTGTGCAACGCTGTTTCACTAACTTTCATTTAGAAGACAAGTAGTTCGTTATCGGGTCATTTGAGTTTCTTTTTATTATTGAAATATACCTTCCGTTCCCTCAGAAACTAGCCAGCTGAACTACTTTTCACTAACGAAGTTTTATTAGTTTTCTCGGAAGTTAGCCAGCTGAACTACTTTTCACTAATGGAGTTTTAATGCTTTCTATTCATAGGATAATTTTTCCTTGCTGTCGGTAACACCAATTCACCAATTCATATTTAAGTATCTCGCTTTTAATTTCCTAAGTTTGTTCTATCTTAATCTCAGCCTGTGTAATTTTAATCCTAGCACTCTATTTTTAATTTTGGAAGCCTCGTGGTGTTGATTAGAATTCGCTATCTTAATTAAATACTTTCCGCTCGTATTGTATACTTGAAGTTAAATTAGCATATTGTAAACACTTGTCGTGTAAAGGATGATATATAAGCAAGTACGTTTGTAAAGCATTTTCGATTACATCGATTACATCGATTACATCGGCTACATCGTTACGATTCTACAGCGGCTACTCCGCCGAGTATGTCAATTTCACCCTCGACGTTAGAGTACAGAATAAACTACTGTTGGACCAAGTTATGTCTCTTCCTTGACGTCCGTAGTGAAGACCATTGAAGTAGATCCTCGTGTACCAGGAAATCGTGACGAATTTCCGTTCCCGCAGCCAAGCAGTGCTCGCCAAGAGTTAGATTCCCCCAGTTGTCAGTTCAAGTGTCCGTTCAGTCCTAAATTTACAGTGTTGCAGGAAAAACCTATCGTCACAAAAGATCGGCGTCGCAGATGACTATCCCAAGGAAATAGATGAAATGAGGAAGGCGCTACTACCAGTGCTAAGAAAGGCCAAGAGGGAAAAGGCTTCAGCCTCGTTCAACGTGGACAGACTTGTAATTAATGGTCAAATTTACCGTGGACCTGAAACTGAGAAGTTTCCTTTCTATGCAAAAGTTTTGTCTTCGTAAAATCGCTATCTGATCTTATTTAAATCACAAGACAGCTTCGGGAATCCATCTTGCACGGTAAGCTGTCACATTTTCAAGGGAGTTGTTTACATTTAGGTCATATGCATACTTGAGACTCCCTTGCCTCCTTTGCTAATTGTTAGTAAAGTAGTTAAAAGTGCCAAATTCTAACTTTGCCGTCGTTGATTGCTTTGCCCTAGAATTTCCTAAATTTTCGCGGCTTTAACTGTACAAATTTGATAAATTTATGCTGGCGCCTTTTCATTTATTTGTGTTTAGGTTGGTTTTATTTTTCAGTGTCGATTTTCGTTTACATATCAAGAACGAGTACCCAATTACGTTTAAAAGATTCCGTCTTACAGCCAACTACAGAAGATTTTATAATAATTTATATAGCCAAATTCTAATGCTAGTTACACCGGTGGTTTTGTCATCACCGCAAAAATTCTCCAATTTTATTCAAACCAATTTATTATACTAATTTACATCTACCAATGGCTCATCTACCAATGGCCCATCTACCAATTTTACTGCTAGATGGGCGTGGCCGGGAGCCACGAGTCAATCAGTCAACTCGCCATGCTTAACCGAGGGACTGAGTACATTTCTCCAGCGACAAGTGCCTCTCTAAAGTAGACAGCCTATAAAAGACACGAATGCAGCGGCCTTGAAGACATCAATACACCCCTACCGTGTATGGTTACAATCTATGGAAACCTCAGCAGACGCTTCCTCGGTCACACCCGTTGATAATGGCACTGATGTTAAGGTCGCAGTCACTCTTCTCGGTTAAGCATGGCGAGTTGACTGACTTGACTCGTGGCTCCCGGCCACGCCCATCTAGCAGTATGTCACCCCAGTATGTGTCGAAAGAAAACTTGAGATTCTCTCAAATACGATTAACATTACAACCAGACCGACTGCGTGTTGGACAACGCTAAATTACAATGTGCAACAGGCTTTTCCGGTTTAACTGTTTTTCCACCTGTCCACGGTCAATGCAATATGCGCGCCAACGGTTAATTGACTCATCGGAGCTACACTCAAAATTATTTAGCTTAGTGACCCCTGTGATACTTCGAGAATCATCTAGTGTTTCAGTGTTGGCGTTAAGAGCTGGAGACCACTTAATCTTCCACGGCATACAGATATCCGAAATTTCCGGGAATACCCTCTCCCCCCTCCCCGACTGTAGCTACAACTAAGAGCCATTCAAAAACAAGAAATAATTGTTCTTCGATAGGACAGCTTTAACAAAGCGCATTTCAATCTACTGTCACAACTTTAAACTTGTAGTCGGTTTATGTTAACTGCGAATTGTTGAACATTTGCGCAAGAGCAGTGAAAGCGTGACTGGGCTGCTCGTACGGTTGTGTGACAACTTTTACTGAGTCTCGAATATCAGCCACGCAGCATGGTTGCCGATATAATAAATACAGATTCATGAGGCCCCTGATTCTTACAGCAGAAAGCTTGGGCTCTTTAAGGCAATGCGGAGTGGTATCGAGGGGAATCGACGGCTTTTAGGTATGTTTTCTGTAACATTTTCGGGTTAAATTAGTCGTATTATTATTTTGTTTATTTGTTTCGGGTCCGACCGTTTCACATCTTGTTTCCAATTTATATAGGCGAAATTTATTTGGAACTTGCCACTACACTTTTAAACTTACACTTTTGATGACCTCGGTTTGATTTTGTTGTTGTACCGGTAATACATTGCCGGATTAACCTCTCGACTTCTTGAACTTGAACGGAGATCGGCTGTTTACCAAATTAGAATAAGGGCGCGATTTTGATTTGCTTCAAGATATTTCAACTCGATTAATTTACAGTCCTTTAACGTCCTTGATGCTAAAAAGCATTCCAAGTTGACTCATTATTGTGTCTTAACGAACTTAAAGCGTTTTGGTGAATCGAAAACATTAAGGTTCCAGGAAATCTCTTGCGTTTGTTATGACAACCATTCACGTGTTGTTGACATTAAGGAAATACACGCGATGACAAACTAGACATGACGGCGGACACGAAATTAAACAAAGTTAACGCGCAATGGTTCGAAAACGTCTGCAAACAGTTTTTATGCAGTGGACATTATGTTTCTCCTGATAGCAGTGAATTGACGGGATTCTAATTAATGATAGCCTTTTACTTTCGCCATTGAAATTGATTTGTCTCTGGTTCGTGCATAATTATTGTGTTATTTGCGCCCAACACATTGACATAGATTTTCGTTTTTCACAAAGGGAAATACTGCGAGTTCGAGCATGAAACTTGGCATGGTATATCTTTAATAATGATATTTTAAGGCTGTAAAGTAAAATAATCGGAAAGTGAGGTACCAGATGCATTTTTATGCTGTTAAACATGACCTATAATTTGCTGTTATTTTTCACACGCTTCATAGTTGTTTTTAAAATGGTTCGTAAAACCACCATATCAACATATCTGAGATTAGTTTAAAGCGAGGAATAAATTAGAGTGGTTGTTCCACATTTGTGTGAAGTTTGAAGTCAATTGAGTTTATTTTAAGACTTAAGCAGCGCTTCGTCCTCGCACCTTATTTCGGTCATTTCATTACACGAAAAACCGCACTTTGACCGCGCTTTCAAATTTTCGCGAATTTCTGAAAAATAAAAATTCGCTGGAACCTTTAAATATGATTTTTAGAATTAGGTCACCTAAGGGTATCTTTAGGCAAAATATGAGCGATTTGTCAAATGGGAGGTTGACCGGCGTTTCTCGGTCCTAACAGTCAGCCATTCTTAAGATTTGAATATGACAACCCCGTTTAGAGCATCTTTTTGCTCACTTAATGCTAGAGGTTTAAACCAAGCACGAAAAAGACGACAGTTGTTTAGGTGGCTTCATAATTATAAATTTGACGTAATATTCCTGCAAGAAACTTACTGAACACAAACTGTTGAAGCGATATGGAAATCTGAATGGGGAGGGAACATCATTTACAGTCACGGAACAAATCATTCAAAAGGTGTTGCAATTCTCTTTAACCCCAAACTGGATGTACGCATAGGGAGCTCTGAAGCTGACAAAAACGGGAGATATTTACTACTAGAAGCTTCCATATTTGAGTCTACATTTTTGTTTTGTAACATTTACAGCCCAAATGACAATGACAGTCAAATTACATTCTTCTCAAAGCTCAGTGACAGTCTCAGAGGCACGCTGATATGCAAATTGTTCTTGGAGGCGATTTCAATTGCGCTCTAGCACCTTTGGATAAAATTGGCGGAACTTCAACTGAGAGAAAAAAGACAGTAATTAGCAAAATTAAAAACTTGTGCACGAATTTTGACCTCCAAGATGTGTGGAGATCACAACACCCCAGAACATCACAATACACATGGCCCAATAACTCGTTGAAAGTGCAATGCAGGCTAGATTATTGGCTGGTTTCAAAAGAATTGTCAGCGCTTGCGACAGATTCCGGAATCGTCACCTCAACAATATCAGATCATTCTGCAATAACTCTTCACCTGCAATCAAAAGAGTATGTTCAACGAGGTCCAGGTTTTCGGAAGATAAATAACTCTCTTTTAAGTGATGAAAGGTTTGTACAGGATCTATCGAGTAAGATACCGGAATTCAAAACAAAA
The DNA here is from genome assembly GCF_964199315.1 of Orbicella franksi. NCBI lineage: Eukaryota > Metazoa > Cnidaria > Anthozoa > Scleractinia > Merulinidae > Orbicella > Orbicella franksi. The sequence goes on along the minus strand of NC_138148.1, from coordinate 22,817,603 downwards.
CACGATTATTTGGATGACAAAGGCCTATACTGGGACATGATTAAAATGGAGGTGAGAGGTTTCTGTGTTCAATATACAAAACGAAAAAACAGGGAACGCTGCAATACCGAAAAGCACCTCCAACAACAAATTGATCATTTGATGAACCAGCTTAAGACTGACAGAACAAAAGAAAACATATCAAAATTTTACCGTCTCAGAGCAGAATATAATGCGATAGCTGAATACAGAACAAAAGGTGCTATAATAAGAAGCAGGACACGTTGGCATGAAAATGGCGAAAAAAACACTAAATATTTTCTGAATATGGAAAAAAGACAACATTGTAAATCTCACATTTCAAAGCTTAAAACAAACGACGATAAGGAGATCAACGATCCTAAAACAATCTAAGAACAAGGAAAAATGTTCTATAAAAACCTATATACTGCGGCGCACGGTAACGACTCGAATTATGAACTATTCTTTGAAAATTCAAATATTGCTAAACTCGATGCAACTCAACAAGAGGAACTTGAGCGTCCGCTTCTCAACGAGGAGTGCTTTCTCATATTAAAACAGTGTTCCAAAAATAAAACCCCAGGAACAGATGGCCTTTCTGTAGAATTTTATCTGCGGTTCTGGTCTTTGCTAGGAGAAGAAATGGTACAAAGTCTCAACTACCCATATGAACACGGACAACTGAACATAACGCAGAAACAGGGCATTATCAAGGTGATACCAAAAAAAGGAAAGACAAGTCATTCCTTGAAAACTGGAGACCCTTAAACTTACTCAATGTTGATTACAAAATCGCTACCAAAGTTATAGACACAGGATTTCAAGTGTTCTTCCAATCATTGTCAATGAAGACCAAACCGGATATGTCAAAGGCCGGTACATCGGTCAAAATATAAGGCTAATCACAGACATCATGAAGGTAACAGAACTAGAAAGTATACCTGGTTTGGCCATTTTTATTGATTTTAAAAAAAACATTCGATACGGTGTATTGGAACTTCCTCTTCAGGGCGCTGCAAGTTTTTAACTTTGGCCCATGCATTCAAAAGTGGAGTAGAACTTTTTACACCGATTGCTCCAGCCGTTTTAATAACAATGGATTCGCATCTGAGTTTTTCAAACTCGAAAGGGGTGACCGTCAAGGTTGTCCGCTCTCAGGCTCTCTCTTTGTTCTACGCGCGGAAATCTTAGCTAACGCCATTAGAAATGACAACACCATCAAAGGAATAAAAATTCATGACAAAGAATTTAAATTGTCCCAGTACGCTGATGATACAACTGCCTTTGTTTCTGACACGAAATCTGCAACAAATTTATTCAAACTTTTGACAAACTTTCAAGAATGTTCTGGCCTAGAAATAAATAAAAGTAAAACTGAAGGAATGTGGTTAGGCGCAAGCCGCAAAAACACAGCAAAATCCCTGGGAATTGCTTGGCCAGCTAACTCTATACTCGCACTGGGAATTAATTTCTCGTATAATGATGAAATTGTTTACAATAAGAATTTTGAACAGAAACTAATCAAAATGAAAAGCCTGCTTAACTTGTGGTATCCTAGAAACCTTACACTTTATGGTCGCATAACGATTCTAAAATCCTTAGCGATTTCCAAACTCGTTTATAATACATCTGTCCTAACTTTTCCAACAAAATTCATCGCCATGGTAAATCAAGCAATTACGCAATTTGTATGGAATAAGAAAGCTAAAATTAAATACAGAACAATGATAGGGCCGAAAGAGCAGGGAAGGCTAGACATGCCGGATTTTCAAATAATCAATGAAGCGCTTAAAGTTGTTTGGGTAAGAAGATTAAGTGACAGCAATGGAACCGCAAGTTGGAGTCATATCTCTCTTTCCTATCTACAACCAGTTGGTGGTCTGTTTCTTCTGCAGTGTAATTTTGTTTTAAAGCTACTTAAAGTTGATATACCGATTGATTTCTACAAAGAAACTCTGTGCGCCTGGCAAAAAATTAACTGCAGTACTCCTAATACCAAAAAGCAGGTACTGAATGAAATAGTTTGGAACAATCATCACATAAAGATAGAAGGATATTCCATTTATTACAAAAAATGGCACGATGCTGGATTAACTAAAATTGAAGACTTTTTTCAAGGTAACAGATTCCTAACTTTTGAGGAATTCCGTAGCAAGTTCAAAATTAACACAAACTTCTTAAACTATTTCGGTCTATGCCACGCAGTCCCTCAAAAATGGATCAATATTCTCAAAGGAAATGTTACTGAACCCTTGGAAAAACGTTCTGAGAAGGATAAGATATCTTTAGATAAACTCTCTTGCCGATCAGCAACTAAATTCTTTGTTAAGAGTAAATTCGTTACGCCTACAGCTGAACGAAGGATGAAAGAAGCCAGTCTAAACGAACATAAAATACAACTCATTTATAACCTTCCCTTTAATGTTACAAAAGACACTAGACTCGCCATTTCCCAATACAAAATAATTCATCACATTCTACCCACAAATTCGACACTTTTTAGAGATCCATTAAAGGAACATGATAAATGTCACCTCTGTGGAGAAAGACAAACGTTAACCCTCCTTTTTGTTACCTGTTCTGAAGCTCAGCATTTTTGGTCTCTCTTTACTAATTGGTGGAGCTCCAAAACCGGGGATAGGATCACTCTCGATAAAAATGAAATAATATATGGCGTGACAGATAACTTCCCTCGTCGTCTTGGTTTAAACCTCTGCATTATTATAGCCAAATATTATTTATATAATGCCTCGAGAAAAGAAGAAGCGTTTTATTTCGATGCTTTCTTGGCGATGTTGACAAACAAAATTAAAATCGAGAAACATAAATCTAAGTCACAAATTAATATGTGAGAACGCCTCCTATTGTAGCTAACCCTTCAGTTACATGAAAGATATTAACAAATTGTAATGTAAGATATTATTGTAATGTAAGTTATTAAAATCGTAAATAATGTTAGTATTGTAAGTTTTGTTATTATCGTTAATTGTAAGTTACGTTGACATTGTAAGTAGTAGGTAATTTTTGTATGTAATGTAATGTAAGATATTGCAATAAAAAAAAAACCTCATAGAGCCTGAAAAAAAAAAAAGATTGGATTTCTGTAGCGCGAAGGGGTTCTATCCGCCTCTTCTTTCATATCAAAATAGTTTTATTGCTGATGCTATATATTGAAAGACCTATAGGTTTTGCAACTATTTCAAACTAAGCATGCCAAATAACTTACTATATCATCATGTCTTGCTCTTTTAGAAGATATATTGTTGGACTTGTGAGCATGAAAGATGTGGTTGAGAAGCTTTGCATCTGTCCAGCAGGAAACATGACAAAATGGGCATTCCGTCTCTGGCTTCTTTTTTTAAATTGGTCTTTATAGTGTAAAAAAATTATCCTTTAATGTAAGTATTAAAATTGAGGCATGTAGCAGCTCTCGTAAGGAGCGTTGTGATTGGTTGATAGGTGTTATGTGGATTAATTTTAAGTTAATTGCTTTTCCTTTGTTTTTTATAGATCTATTATTAAATTATTAAAATTATTAATTAAATTGAAAGCTAGAGACAGAGAGAAGATAGAAAGAGAGAGACAAAGAAAAGGGAGGGAAATACAGAGCAACGGAGAAAGAAAGATATTGAAGGAAAGAGTGACAGAAGGAAAGGGAAAGAGAACATAAAAAAAGACAGAAAGAAAGAGTGCGAGAAATAAAAAAAAGAGAGGGGATGAAAGAAGAACAGACACTAAAAGAGTCTAGAAAAAGTACATAGAAAATCTAGAGTTGCTAGAGTATCTAGAGTATCAAGGGTATTTAGAGCAGCTAGAGTATCTAGCGTATCGAGGGTATCAAGGGTATCTAGAGTAACCAGAGTATCGTGGGTATCAAGGCTATCGAGAGTATCGAGGGTATCAAGGGTGTCTAGAGTAACTAGAGTATCGTGGGTATCAAAGGTATCTAGAATATTAAGGGTATCGAGGGTATCGAGGATATCGAGGGTATCGAGGGTATCGAAGGTATCGAGGGTATCGAGGGTATCGAGGGTATTAAAGGTATCTAGAATATTAAGGTTATTGAGGGTATCGAGAGTATCAAAGGTATCTAGAATATTAAGGGTATCGAGAGTATCGAGGGTATCAAAGGTATCTAGAATATTAAGCGTATCGTGGGTATCAAAGGTATCAAAGGTATCTAGAATATTAAGGGTATCAAGGGTATCAAAGGTATCAAAGGTATCTAGAATATTAAAGTGCACCTAACCCCAAAATTTTTTTCGCTAAAACGAATGTACTTGTTATTTGAAATAGTTCTGCGAAAAAATTTTTGGATTCCGTGAAATCCTCCATTTTCTGTGCCCCGACGAAATCTCGAAAATAGCTCCAAAACACCGCCATTTTGTTTCGCGACCGAGTTTGAGGAGAATGGGTCCAGCGGCTCTTGTGACGTCTACCCAGGAAGGTTCGATATCTCACGTCCTCTCATTTCCTTCAGGATTGTGCAATACACATTCGAAAAGTGCGCAGAAACGCCTTCTAGAGGTGCTATCGGCTGTTGCAGTAATATTCCAGATTTAAAGAAAGATATACTGTACAATTTACTGACGATGATCGGCTAATGGTACAATAAAGACGTAAACGACGGTTGATTTTGTCGAACCGAAACAGGCGAACTGAATCTGTGAGAACCATTAAAGAATTCTCACTGGAATTTGTTCCGCAGACTTTCGAACGCTATTTTCATAAATTTTCTGCTTAAAGCTAACCAGAAATTTTTAGAAATACTGCCGAAAACCTATATCTTACAATCCCGCAGTATTTATAACATAACCGGCAAAGTTGTGTGATCGGATCATGATCAAGAAGCGTATTAACTAATATGTAAATAGGTCGCAACTGTACGCCGCTAACCAGCACTTATTTCTCTTTCGATTTAGATAAAAGTAGAAAATTAATCCTTTAGAATTACATCATAACAAAATTGTTAGACTCACAGAGTTTTTCGAAGGTTTGGAAATCAGCAGTGCGACAGAGATTCTGTGCAATAGCGTCGAAAATATGACCGCGGAACATTATCTGCGGACCGCTTAGGGAACACATCCTTTTCGCTTATCCGACGAATTTCACTGCAAACTTTGAGAACAATTTACATTGGTTATTTGGAGTTACGACTTAAAACGTGTGACAATGTGAAATCGGTAATTGTATGAAATGTTTCCTTCCACCTTGTTCTCGCAGCTTCAAAAATACAGGTCCAAACAGTACGATTTTCAATCGATCGAAGCCAATGTTTTGGAGGTCATCAAGTCTCGAAAACTGCAACACGTACGTCGCTCTTATAAACATGAAGCATTCAACAGAAAGTAAAACACAGACTGGATTTAACAGAACAATCATACCTTGACAAAATACATTCTCGCTAAGGACAAATGTAAACGGGCTATAAACACGAGTGGGAATCTTATGTTTAGTTGACGAAATTACCATCCAAAGCAGTCCTTGAGTTTTCTTTCCTGCTTTTCGTTTGCCTGCTCCTCCACTTCGTATCTAGCTTTCCATTCCTAATATACAAGCAGCTCGTCGGCAAAGAAGTCTTCTCCTTTGTCGCTTGAAATATTGTAAATTGCTTTCAAAGCTCTAAGCAGTGAGTTCACAGTTGTCGAACGTGCTCGATCGAAGTTTATTTTGGTGTCTTCCAAATCGAAACTTAACTCTGACTCCAGTGATGAAACAAAATGATTCTGAGACAAAGCTTGGACGTTTTAGTCCCAAAATACATCGGAACGATTAGTTTTGTTTTCCATTTTCTCCAGCAAATACAGAGAGCTGACTGAGGCGCCATTGTGTTTGGTTCCTGGGTAGACGTCATCAGGAACCGCCGCCCCAGACTCCCTAAAACGCGGTCGTGAAACACTTCAAGCGCGACTTTGAAAGGGCATAGAAAATCGAGGATTCAACCAAATTCAAAAATTTCTTCGCCCAAATGCTTCAAATAAAGCCTTGATTCGTTTTAGCGAAAAACAAATTTTGGGGTTAGGTGCACTTTAACCCTTTGACGCCCAAGTGGCCAAATACGGCCACTTAATGGTCGTGCTCTTTCTACCACTTGTGACGTCATCAATTTAAATGTTATCAGATAATCTTGATAAGCAGGTAGTAGTACTAGGCTAGGCCTTTCCGCACAATGGTCAGGTTTAGATATCGACGACATTCCAACGTCGTAAATCGAAAAACAACGTTATCAGTTTTGGTGCAAAAACGGTGGTAAAATGGTCCACTACGCCTATGATTGATCAAGGTCCATTTCTAGGCTCCGCCCGTAATTAACATCCAACTTTTCACGGTAGCCAGAGAGAATATACAACGCAAAAGGTAGCCAGAGTAAAAGGGCCGAGAAAAAAAGAAAGGAAAGGGGAAACAAACAAAATTGAGAACGGTTAATGGCAAAAAAAAAAAAAGGTCAAATTTTTGCTTATGTGCATACCCGGAATTGAAATTTTGCTCAATTTTGTGCCTAATCCTCGAAAAATCTCTCCTTTTAGTTCAAAAAAAGCTTTCTTAGCAAAACTTAGGCTTATTTAACGTCATGGCAGCTAAAAAACCTTACTAAACGATTAAAAACGGTGTCTTTTGGCGAAGTTTGGTATTCAAAGGGTTAAGGGTATCGAGGGTATCAAAGGTATCAACGGTATCTTGAATATTAAGGGTATCGAGGGTATCAAAGGTATCAAAGGTATCTAGGATATTAAAGGTATCGAGGGTATCAAAGGTATCTAGAATATTAAGGGTAGCGAGGGTATCAAAGGTATCAAAGGTATCTAGAATATTAAGGGTATCGAGGGTATCGAGGGTATCAAAAGTATCTAGAATATTAAAGGTATCGAGCCTACAAAGGTATCTAGAATATTAAGGGTAGCGAGGGTATCAAAGGTATCAAAGGTATCTAGAATATTAAGGGTATCGAGGGTATCAAAGGTATCTAGAATATTAAGGGTAGCGAGGGTATCGAGGGTATCAAAGGTATCTAGAATATTAAGGGTAGCGAGGGTATCAAGGTATCCAGAATATTAAACGTATCGAGGGTATCAAAGGTATCTAGAATATTAAGGGTATCGAGGGTATCGAGGGTATCAAAGGTATCTAGAATATTAAGGGTATCGAGGGTATATAGGGTGTTGGGTACCAAGGATGTCTAGAGTGTCTAGAGTATGGAGGGTAAATAGGATATTGAAAGTGTAAAGCTAAGGGTAACGTCAGATAACATAATTTCATCCAGGAGCAGCCCCTTGTAAATTTGGCTACGCTATTCACTATCTATTCTTTTGTAGCAGTGTGCACTTATTAACGAACTGGCGGCCGCTTCTTTGCGTTTTCGAAGTGTCTGTTAAGAGGATTTAGATAAAGTTTGAACGACTAGTAGATTTATACTAAAACAATTAGCTTATTCGCTGTCAATTTCTATGCGTGATGGTAACTAACTGTCCCCTTCGTGCCGCGTTGCACATAGGGTGATAGAAACGCGATAGAAATCTACGGTATTTGGATTTGAAGACCACAGGAGAAATCGCTGAGCACTGGAAGTTGCGGCAAAAGAAGTACAATCATTATTTTGTCATTTCTCAATTAGGGAAAGCCCCAAATATCAGCTAGTCATGTTTAAGCATGCGTTTGGCGATGAGTTCTCAAAGTGATCAAATCTTTCAGTTATTCCGAACGAGAGAACTCAAACGACTGGCGTGTAGTTATCGGCAAGATGAAGCATTGCATCGGCGAAGTAAACGAGATTTATGAAAGATATTGTTTCACCAAAAGGGACAAGCTTCCTGCTACGGAGATGGTTGACAATGTCGTCGCTGAGTTGAAGACGTTGACCGAAACCTGCAATTTTTGCGATTGTTTACGTGACAGATTTCATCGTGCTGAGAATAAAGAGCAAACCACTAAAAAGCTCCCCAGGACGAGAGTTCTCGCCTTGAACCAATGTATTGATGTGTGTTGCGGCGAAGAAGTTACTTCAAGTTGCTATCCGTACCCGTTGATAGCATTCATCAAGTCAACTGATTCGAAGAAGAAAAAATTAGATAGGGCTTAAGATGGAAAGTTAAACGGGCAATCTTACAAGATCTCCTCTAAGTTTTGGGGTTAAAAAAGAAGAGCCCAGCGTGAGGTAACACGTGCAAAAAGTGTAAAGAGAAGAACCATTTTACCAAGAAATGTTCTAGGAGAACGACAGTTTACAATATTGTAAGCAAAAGAAGGGCTTAAAGAGATCAGTGTCGTGAGGATACAAGCTGTAGAAGAGAGGGCTGTTTTTGCGAGGATGTTAGTTAAACAGCAACCAATCCGATTCCAAATTGATTGCAGTCAAGTGTGAACATCTAACGAGACGAGGAACTCGATCCGTGTTCGCAAACATTAGTGAAATGTGGATTGGCACCAAGTGAAGCCCGTTGGTACCTGTGCTTTAAAGGCCGTGTGCCCCAGGACCAATGAGAGGTTCAAGGCCAGATTTTTCATTGTTAATGAGAGCATGACACCTTTGTTTGGTTTAAATGCGACGGAGAAGATGAAGCTGTTGAATTTTCACAAAGAACATTTCGTGAATGTTGTAGAGAACAGTGACCTGATAGATAGGTACTCAGATGTTTTCAATAGGAGTCGTGGAACACTCCCTGGGAAAGTACATCTCCAAGTTGATCCTGACTCTAAGCCTGTTGTCCTATCAGCGCGGAAAATACCTGTGTCCGTTCCTAGGCTGGAAAGTATCAAGGTTATTGCTCCTGTTGACCAACCGACCGAGTGGGTCAGTCAGATTGTAGTAGCTGTCAAGTAGTCAGTTTGCATAGATCCCATTCCTCTCAATGCTGCTTTAAAGAGGGAACATTACCAAATTCCAGTTGTCGATTATTTGTCACCTGACCTGACAATTGCACGTGTGTTTACTTAAGTCGATTTAGCGTCAGCGTTTTGGCATCTGGAGCTGGATCATGAATCTAACATGCTCACAACATTAGTTACGCCATGTGGGTGACATCGCTGATTCCGTTAACCTTTTGGTCTCAGCGTTTCGAGTGAAATATTTCAGAAACATCTCCATCAAGAATTACATGGTCTTACCGGTGTAAAGTGTATTGCAGACGATGTTCTGATCAATGGAACAAATGAGAGTGATCATGACAGCAATCTAGAGGGGTTTATGAGCGCATGTCAGCAGAAAGGCATCAAGCTTAACAGTCAGAAGCTAGAGTTAAATGTTAAGGAAGTTCCATTCCATGGACACCTGCTTACCACAGAGGGTCTAAAGCTAGATCTCGAGAAAGTGGGAAGATCACAGAGATGCCACGTCCAGAGGGACGAAACGACATACTATCGGCTTAATGGAATGGTTAACTACCTAAGCCGATCGTTTTCTCCCTCATCTGTCTGATGTCGTGAGGCCTCTCCGAGATCTTACCCACAACGATGCGGTATGATGCTGGGACGACCTGCAAGAAAAAGCTTGGTATGATGATACGAAGTCCACTGAAGTTCTTAAAATCCAGTGTGATAGCATTCAGGTGGTCTTGAAGCAGCTCTTATACAAAATGGGCACCCCATTGCGTACTCCAGTAGAGCCTTGACAATAACTTAGTCCCGTTAAGTGCAAATTGAGAAGGGGATGTTAGCAATTGTTTTCTCAGTGGAGAAGTTCAATGATTAGACGTTCGCTCGAACGCCCATTGCCCACACTGACCACAAGCCTTTAGAGCGTATCTTCCCTTGCGTATATAAGTTGAGTTGGAATTTGAAACTATCAATGTAGCGATCTTTCTCAAGCAAGGCTTTTGCAAATTCATCGTGAGACAGAGAAGGACGAGTCCCTTCAAATCGTAGAGGCCGTTATTCAGCAGGGGTGGTCTGATGAAAAGAGCGCCCTGCTTCCTGTTGTCTCTCCGCCGGTATTTCGACATGAGAGACGAAATGTTCGTTTAAGATGGGCTTATTTACAAAGGAGAGAGAGTGGTAGCCCTAAAAGCTGCTAGAGGTGATCTGCTCAGTAAAACTCTCACCTGGGAGTTAACGGTTGGCTTAACAGAGCACGTGAGCGTCTTTATCGGCTTTGCATGACTGGGACATTAAGAACAACATATCTACATGTGAAGCCTGTAGAGAATACGAGCGAGACTAGACCAAGGAAACACTCAAGAGTCACCAAACGCCTAGTCGGTCCAGCAGTACGTTTTAGCTGACCATTTCCAGTTAGAGGGAAAGTGGTGACGTCTGATTATTTCAGTGACTTGTTTGAACTTGACTACCTACAACGTCGGTGTACGTAATCAGGAAGCTCAAAGCGCATTTCGCAAGGCACACGAGAACAGCTTGACCGATAACGGATGCAGTTTTCTTCTAACGATTTCCTGAAATTCTCAAATGAGTGGGACTTTGATCACCGTACTAGCTGTCCCTGTCATAGTCAGTCCAATGGCAAAGCAGAAAGTGCTGTCCAAGAGGCCAAGAAGATTCTCTTGAGATACAAGAAGGCTGGTTCAGATGCGTTTCTTGCTCTGCCACAGGAATACACCGCCTTCGGGAACTCAAATCAGCCCAGCTCAGCGCCTTCTTAATCGGAAGAACCAAAAGTATGATCTTCTACCCACGTTTGCTTGTTTACTTTATAAACCGTCTGTAGCTGAGGAAGATACAACCTACACCAAGCTCTGCCTGCGCCAGCAACAGCAAGCTCGTTATTACAACAGAGGCGCCCGTAACTTGGACCGTTTGGAGAAAGGCGATGCTGTAAGATTTGAGCCTTGGCAGGTTGGACAGAAGGAATGGCAGAAAGGAGCTGTTAAGAATCGTTTGAGTGAAAGATCCTACGAAGTGGAGCTTCCACAAGTTCATCTTAGGAAGACCAACGAACCTCCCGCTACCACCTATGACACTCAACATGAGCAGTGTAACCAGCCACAGCCGTAAGAGCCTGTGACTGAAACATATGAGGTGCCGTCTCAATCTGCGGTTGAAGTGACGACGGAAGTACCTCCACCAGCTACACAGTACGTCCGCAGAGCCCGAGACATCTTGAGCACCATGTTTTAGCCTAAGTGCCTAAGCTGTGAACTGTTGCAACTTAAGAACTCTTACAATAGCAAGTATCAGAACGTGTAGTGAATTTATAAGAATGTCATAATTTATGCGTCCGTTGTCAGCTGTGAGATGTACTCGACGGTTAGGATCGCTTCGCATTAAATCAAATTAAAGCTGTTCTTGAGAGTTTCAAACGTTCTCTTGTGCTGTTGAACACTTGGCTTTCTTGGGAATCTAATCAATTTACAGCTATTGTGATTCTAATTAAGAACTAGAAAACATGTACCGTGTTTCTATCGAGTTCTAGTATAATTCTACTAGCGTTCTATCACGAATGCTTCTATCCTCGAAGCTCACAGTTTTCTTCGAGCTACGCTCTCGGAAAACTGTCAGCTTCTCGGAACAGATAATGTCCGCGGAAAAAATAATCCCAGCATATTTCCGCGCCAAATGGAGGCTATTGTTATAATCCATCTATTGTTTATAATCCATCAAATCTTTTTGCTAGTGTGCGATTGGTCTTAACATGTCACGTTACTGAATATCTCCCCAGCTAAAACGGGGAACTATCCGAGTGATATTCCCCAATTTTCAAAACTGCGCGTGTTGCGAAAAATATTTGGAGGACAATAAACACGATAGCCTCCACTTGGCGCGAAAATATGCTCGGATATTTGTCCTTGAACATTATCCGTTCCTCAAAGCTCACAGTTTTCCTCCAGCTACGTTCTCGGAGCAGATAACGTCCGCCGTGCCAAATGGAGGCCAATGTTTATATACATTTGTTTATGTAAACCATGTTTATTTCGATAAGAGAAGCCAGAGTACACCCGGGAGTACACGCAGTTATGCTTCTAATTCTCTCAAGAAATATTTGTTACAAGCGTTGGCGATCTGAAATTGAATTCTAAGTGTCGCCAACAGTTCAAATGCCTTTCCTGGAAAATATTTTGTCCAGTACAAGTTAATACTTAATTAATTAAAAACACTTTTACCGCAGGCCATAATCTATTCATTGCTAGTTCAACTTCACGTGCAGATCGCTATCTGACATTCGATCAAACTTAGTTTTGAACGCCACCAAAGTAGACCAAACATGCAAAGTACGGGCGTGAACGCACTGTTCTAATCTTTGATTACTACTAGTAATAGGGGTTTATTTTAACCTTAAAATCTTAGTGTCCTTCATTTTTTTTTTTTTTCATGGTAATACATTTTTATCCTAACTAAAAGCATAACTTCTAAGCCACGCTGGTGATACACGGGAGTGGAAGGATGGAGCGATACACTGACCCCGGGGGGGGGGGTACTCCCTTATATGGGCTATATATGTATGTGTGGTCCCAAAGGATACGATTTTTCAGCCGTTTTGGTCATAAATAGAGTATAGATTTTAGCTGATTTTGGTCATAAATAGGATATGGTTTTTGCACTCTAGCCTTCATATGGGTAAGTTTTTTAGAAGCCACTTTTTCATCATTATCGAAATGAAAAACAACAAAAGCCCTTCACAAATTATGTTTATGGTAACTTCACATTGGTCTGAACTAGGGAACCAATCATAACGCAGGTCTGAAACAGGTTTTGATTTAAGGGTCGGGGTCATAAATAGGGTTTCGAATTTTTGGTCAGGTCATAAATAGCGTAGGGAATATCGCAGATTTTGGTCATGAATAGGGTAAGGGTTTTGGGAAGCGGGCCGCACACCCTCACCCAATTTTTCTGGAGGTACCCCTCCGGGATACTGACCAGGCGTGCGTTTCTCAAAAGACCCAAAAATGTCTAGATCTTGGGCCCGAAAGCTTTTCAGGGCTCTTTTCGGGTGATTTGCTCGGGTCCCAGAAAGTGTGCGTCAAAGCCCCCAATCGAAAACACCTTGATTTGTAACGTGATTTTGGTCTTAGCTTCTGACTTTTTCGTGTGGTATTTGTCACGTTTAAATGAAAAACAGTCTGGATATGGCATATTGATGAAGTTTTCTGTCGACTAAAGGCGCTTGGTTTCGATGGACAGTATTGTAAAGATTTTCGCAGGGATGGATGGGAACTGTTTGGAGGGACTTCTACTACAGCGGAGACTCAAGGTTTTTAACTGCGCTTTTAAGCTTTAACTTGTTAAGATGCAAATGTTTAATTTACTTGTAGGTGTTAAGAGCATATCAGAAATAAATCGAAACAAAAGTCAAAACTTGCAGCGATCTCACCATGGAGTGAAGTGACCGTACATGTAATTCTTACATCTCATCGTTCTAGTTATTATTACATTGTAAGTTAGCTCACTGACTAGGGCTGCCACGAAACAATTTTTTAAATGACCTTTAAGAGACAGTTGAAAGAAATTTGAAGTCTTTATTCGAAAGGCATTAGTTAAAGGTGACACATTGTGGCGGGAATTTTTGTGTAACCGCATCTTAAGAGACTAAAGCATATGTCACAAAATAAAGCTCAAGTAAACTTAGAAATAAAGCTTACAAAATTTTTCATTTTAAACATAACTGACTTATTCATGAGCCGAACTTACTTCAAAATTATTTAAGTTTAAAGAATCAAAGAAATTCCAACTTTTTGATTCAGGTACCAAACTTACAAGTAATGAGCAAAAAAAATTGACTTCTTGCAAAATATGTTAATCAAAGGCTCATGGATGAATCAGATGAATGTAGAAAAGTTGGTTGAATAAAAAGAGAAGAGGAATTGATCATTGTGGAGTTCTTCTTGGTACAGCAGTGAAAAACAGGAAAATAAACATCCTTTGATGCATGGGTTCTGATGTCCAGTGGTTGCTTATTTGCACCCTTTAGGTAAAGGTCAAGTCTGAATACAGGCCAAGTGGCCTACCAGGCCGGAGCTTATCCCGGTTTCCGTAGCATGAAGCGACTACGAGTATTTCTACTGCCCACTGGATGGGATGCTATTCCATTGCAGGGCTACCCCCAGCATTAAGTTCGCCAGTACCATTTTACACAGGGGTAGAGAGAGGCACTGTGAGAATAAAGTATCTTGCCCAAGAACGCAACGCAATGTCCATGGCCAGGGCTCGCACCTGGACTGCTTGATCCAGAGCCGAGCGCACTAACCATGAGGCCACCACGCCTCACACCCTTTACACTGTAGGTGGCTGAATTTGATCTCTCTTGAAATTATCTTATAAATCATAAATAATTAGTTATTACATAATTGAAAGTAGATTTCAACAGAGTGCAACAACAAAAAGCAAGATGAACACTGCTTTTTATTAGGAGAATTTTCTTATTATTAAGCTAAGAGGAGACATTCTAGCCAGCCGTCTCCTATACATTCAGATTATACAATTTTTGCTGAGTTATAAATAACAATCTTTACAACAGCAGGGCACACATGTAGTAGAAGTACAGCATGATAACCATCATTTTAAGAACTGAATGGAAATTCAACAGGGATAAACTGGAGCAGTTAGGATAACTTATACTTCAGATAAACATATTTTTGCAAGATTGGTATTTTCTTAATATGGACAGATTGACACATTCAATTTTTGCATTCCTTTATGATGGAGTCTAGTGGTTTCATTTAACTGTAGTCTTAATAATTATAAAGACTGATTGTGATACTCTACATGTATATGAACATGATATAGAACTGCAAATTTTAAGTTTCTGTTATATAATTTCTGTATTCCACTGTAAAGCTATAGGTTCATTTCTTGAGTTACATGTAAGGTTTGACACACATAGCGAGTTCAGATGGATTTCTCTTGTTGACATTCTTGACTTTAAGAAACATTCATGGATAAAGTTCTAAAGTGTTTCCAACTCCGTAATTATACATGCAGTTTGGTGAGCCATTTTATATGCTTGTAGCCAATGTTTTTTGCAAAGAATGAGTTTCAACAGTTCAAGTGTCAGCTGACTGAAGTCTTAAAAGCATCTCGTTCTCTTTGTAAGCAGGAGAATTCTGCATCCATCTGTAATTCTCAGATTAATTCCATGAAGTTTTAAGGGTGACGTGTTGTTAAAGTCAGTTTCTACTAAGTCTTTTGATATTATTTTTGGCAGCTGATAAACATGTATAGCATCAGAAATGTTGTTAATATTAACATCTGCTTACTGTCACTTGCATATTATACTGTAGTTGTTATTGCAGTGTTCATCTGGGTTATATGAAGATGCACAATAGTAGAACTTGCTTCACCTGCAATACACAATAAATATAATAGTGACACATTTTTAAAGGGTGTAAATGATTATATGCAGAAACAATATTGTATATCTTTAATTTGCTTCCCTTTCTCCCCACCCCCCTCCCCCTCCCCCGATAAAAATAAGCTACTTACCTAACTAACGTGTCCAAGTGATATTTCTTGCTTTTCTAGAAAGGGTTAAGAAAGAAAATGCCAGTTACATAATGTTAAGCTCTCCCTCAAGAAACATTGCAGCTAAAATAATTCTTTTAACCTGAAAAAAATGCATTGTTATGTACAGCATCTGCAAATTGTGGTAGAGTTAAATGTAATTTTGGATCTCTATGAAGACTAGCAATTTAGGGACAGTAAATTCAAACCATTCTTTGTTTCTGCCAATAAATTTTCTGACTGTTTTGCTGTGTCAGTTAAATAGTTGCTTGATACATTTAGATACATGACTTGTATTTATTTGTTATGTAAAGTTTCCATAGTCAGCTAAATTATATATTTATTTTATTAAATGATCTCATATGAAACATGTACATACAGGGAAATATTCAAACAGCTTTCATAGAAATATAAATTAAGGCCTATGATCACTGTAGTAAGACTCCAGGGTACCTGCTGATTGTGGTACGTTGGTATAAACATGATCTATCTGTGCATGGTAGTCAGTAGTAAACTGGTTAATCAGTTGAGTGTATCCATTGTCTGTTATAAGATATTTTTTTAAGAGCCTTTTGTTCTGAATTTGCCCGCATTAAATCAATATTGAAATCCCCAAGCAGTGCAGCTGGAATTGTAGATTCTATTAATACTGAGTCGTGAAGATGAGTAAGAGCATCAATTGTAACTTTAGTTTTCGAGTGATAGATACCAATGATATGAATATTTGGAATTGGTTGGCTTAACACCATAACAGTTATATCTGTATGGAATTTTAGTACAATTCAATTTATTCTTAATGTACAAGGTAGTTCCATAGCAAGATCTTATGTTAGACTGATTACAGTCATTCCTGCATAGAGTTAATTCACTAAGCTGGAATGCATGATCTCTATCTAACAGGCAAAGTTTTGATTCAACATATCTTTTGACATCAGCTTCTTGAATGTTGTCATCACTTCACAAATCATCTATGAGGAGGTGGAGATCTAACATTCTGAAACAAGATTGTTTTTGTTTGGGGTGAATTGTCAGTCGTAACACTGCTTAAGGTACAAGGCTTACTTGTGTTCTTAGTCTGCTCATTTCACTTTTAACTTTCTCACTAACCTTTATTTTGTTTTCATTCAAACACAGAATATGCAGTGCAGAGTTGTTTTGTACACGGCTCAAACCAACATAATGCATGTGCTCTCTTGTGGATGCTGGAAAATTAACAGCTGCGTCATTTAATATGTTGCCTTGACAACGGTAATGTTACATATTCATGACACAGACGCCATTTTGGGTCTACATTCGAACCACGTTGTTTAATGCCATTGCTTAAACAATAACTCAACACATGCACAACTATGCATAATGGTCAGCGGTATTCTCATATATAACATCCCCCTCCTTTACATTACAATCAAAGAAACAAATGAGGAGAATAAAATAAAATAAAATAAAAGAACAATCAACTCAACGTTAATCAATCAGTGTCTGTCACTGTTCACGTTCCAAGAACTGTCCTTTGTTCCAGAACAAGTTGTTACAGGTCTAGTCTGATTGGTGTTTTGACTAGTCTTCCACTTCGAGTTGTATACTGGGTCGGATCTTTAGCTTCCACTGATGAAGGTGGCACATCACCGGCTGGGATTTCCTCATCAGCTGAGGGATTTAAGTGGTATTCCTGTGGTGAGCACTCCGTTTGTGGGCTTGCTGGAAATGTGGGTGCCGCATGTGTTTTGTCTGGCTCAGGTTCTGTCTGTTGATTGATGTTTCCATGACGTTTCTGATATCCCATATGAGACTTTGTTGGGTCGTTCGTTAGAGCCACTCGATTACGTCTGATTCTTTGGCTGCCTACCTCTACTACATATGATCTAGGCAAGACATGTTTCTCCACTACTGTTGCCGCTCTCCATTCCTTCGACTCTGGCTCCGGTTTTACTCTGACGTGATCACCCGATCTGAGTGGTGGTAGCTCTTTGGTGCCCTGGCGGTCATGGTAGTACTTTTGCTTATCCTTGCCATGATTCATTCTTGCCTTTATCTTCTGGATGCTGTGTGTTTCAGGCTCCAATAGACCACGTGCCATTGGTAGTATTGTTCGTAGCCTGCGTCCCATAGAGAGCTGTGATGGGGACAGGTCAATTCCTGGAAGTGGGGACGCCTTGTACTCTAGGAGTGCTTTTCTCTTGTCTCTGTTCTTTCTCCATAGAGACTTCACTGTTTTAGCTGCGGCTTCCGCCTCTCCATTCGCCTTGGGGTGTTTTGGGCTTACTAGAGCATGTTCAAAGCTGTAACTTTTGGCAAAGGTCTCAAATTCTTTGCTTGTGTACTGGCTGTTGCACTCAGTGACTAGTTTTGGTGGGATGCCATGTCGACTGAAATGTTCTTTTAGGACTTCAATGGTCTCCTGAGATGTGAGATCCTTCAGTTTGGTCACCTCAATAAACTTAGAGTAATAATCAACTAGCAACAGGTAATGTTCACCTTCAAAGGCAAATATGTCTGAAGCGGCCATTTCCCAAGGCAGGTCTGGGACAGGGCTTGGTATCAAAGGCTCTTTCTGCTGTGCAGGGGCATAGTCATGGCACGTGGTACAGTCCTTGACTTTGTGTTCTATCTGTGCACTCATGCCGGGCCAGTGAAGGGCTTCCCTGGCTCTTTGCTTACACTTTACGATTCCCAGGTGTGTTCCATGTATTATCTCCAGCATGGCTGGCCTCATCGACAGGGGTACTACGATTCTCATTCCTCGGTAGATTACTCCATCTAGTACCGCAAGCTCATCACGTGTGTCCCAGTATTGGCGGATGCTGTGTGGGACTTGTTGCTTTGTTTCTGGCCAACCGGCTTGAATCATAGCATACAGCTCATGGAGCTCATTTGCTGTGTTTTGTTGGAGTTCTGCATATTTTGTTTCGGAAATCGAGATTCTTTCCAACATGTTTACTTGTATCTCTTCTTCTTCCGGTGGTGCCTCATTTAGACTTGCGCGGCTGAGGGTGTCTGCGAGGACTTGCTTCTTGCCTGGAAGATATTCCACTTTTAGATCATAGCCACTCACTTTCAGCATCATTGCCTGCAATCTTAATGGTGCTGTTGCCATGGACTTGCGCAGTATCATTTCTAGGGGTTTGTGGTCAGTCTGGACCAAAGTTGTTTTTTCCAGAATGTACTCCCTGAATTTCTGAGTACTGAACACGATTGCCAGCATTTCCTTCTCTATTGGCGCCCAATTGAGCTCTGATGCTCGAAGTTTACGGGATGCATAGGCTATCGACCTTCCCTCTTCCAGTAGGACAGCACCCACTGCGCTCTTGCTGGCATCACATTGTATGGTCACATCTTTTCTGACATCATAGTAGGCTAACACTGGAGCTTCACAGCACATATCCTTAAGCTTCTGAAACGCAGCTGCTTGTGGCTTGTCCCAGTGGAAAAGTACATCCTTTCTGGTTAGTTCCCGCAGTGGTGTTTCGACTGCTGCTAGCATTGGGAGGAATTTGGCCAGATACTGAATAGATCCCAGAAACCGACGGACATCTTTCGTTTCAGGAGGTGGCATATCCTTCATAGCTCTTACTTTTTCTGGATCTGGTTTGAGGCCTTCTGCTGAGATAATGTGGCCCACATATTGAACTTGCTGTTTTCGTACTCAGACCTTCTCAAAGTTCAGCTTAAGGTTGTAGGTTCTGGCGCGGTTGAGAACTGCCTCAAGGACTGAATCATTGTGGGCGATGTCACGTCCAGCGATGAGTATGTCATCCATAATGGCGTTTGCGTGATCAATATCCTCAAATATTTCATCCATGGCCCTTTGGTACAGCTCTGGAGCTGATTTGATTCCAAATGGTAGCTTTAACCATCTGTATCTGCCAATTGAGGTGTTCATCGTTGTCAGTAGACTGGACTCGTAGTCTAGTTTTATCTGGAGATACCCACGTTCAGCATCAAGGACTGTGAACACTTTTGCCTCAGGTATCTTGGCTGCAATTTCTTCTACAGTGGGGATTAGGTAATGCTCCCGTTTCACTGCTTTATTAAGATCACCTGGGTCAAGACAGATCCTGATCTTCTCACCTCGACTTGAAAGTATCATAGAGTTAACCCAGTCAGTGGGCTGTGAAACGTTGGCTAGGTGTCCTTCCTTTTCCATTTCCTTAAGCTTGGCAATGATCTTGGGAAGGAGTGCTGCAGGTTGTCTGCGAGGCCCATGCACCACTGGTGTTGCTTTGGGGTCAATCTTGATAGAGTACGTTCCAGGCATGGCTCCGGATGCACTTTGCAGGTCTGGGTACTAGTCAAGTAGCTCCTTTAGGTTTGGATCTACATGTGCCTGTAACATATGTACCCACTGAACCAAGTTGAGTGCTTGACAAACTTTGCCTGACAATATTGGCTTCTGCTTACTATCTATGACATAGAAGTTCACATTTAACTCCCTGTCCTTGAATCTTATGGGAAGAGTGACATAACCTTTGGGTGTGATTCGGTGTTGGCTGTATGACACCAGGTTCTTCTTGGTTTGTTTGATCTGGGCACTGGGTGCTACTTGCTTGAGCTGAGTAGTGTTAATTACACTTGCATAGGCACCAGTGTCAAGTTGACAAAGCAGGGTACTGTTGCCCACTTCTACAACCTCCCACCATTCTTCATTTTCACATGTTTTCTGCTTGTCACTGATGCCATTCATTTTTAGGCTTGCTACATGTAGTAGTTGTACATCACTGTTAGGACCTTCCTCATCACTAGAAAAGTCTTCTCCAGGATGGACCATTTCATGCAGTAAGTTTACATTGCTTTTCTTGCTTCTGCAAACTTGGGCAAAATGTCCAATTTTTTTGCACTTGTTGCATGATTCATTTCTGGCTGGGCATTTTTCCTGTGGCTCGTGGGCATTGTATCCACACCCATCACATGTTTGAACTTGGTCATGTTTCTTCTTGGACGAGCCATTCTTCTTAGACGAGCCATTCTTCCATGAAAGTTTATTGACCTCCACTTTCGGGTCTTCACCAGACATCAGTTGCATTCCATCCTTGGTCGCTTCGAACATCCGACCGATGTCAATTGCCATTTCCAGGGTAAGGTTTTTACTTTTCTCCAAGCAGCGTTGCCTTCCTCGTTCGTCCAGAGATTTGCATGCGATGGCGTTCCGGATCAACTTATTCGACTCGCTCCCAATGTGTGGCTTCATAGCTCAGTTGGTAGAGCATCGCACCGGTATCGCGGAGGTCACGGGTTCGAATCCCGTTGAAGCCCTGATTTTTTCAGGCTTCTTCTTTCCAATTGCTTAAATTGGAAAATTAACTGCGAGGATCATTCTTCACTTTCATCTACAACCGCAGTTCATATATGAATTATTTCATATAAACTTCACATTATTTCACTCCTCACGGGAAGATATCAACTCAATTAATTGACCTCGCTCCCAATGTGTGGCTTCATAGCTCAGTTGGTAGAGCATCGCACCGGTATCGCGGAGGTCACGGGTTCGAATCCCGTTGAAGCCCTGATTTTTTCAGGCTTCTTCTTTCCAATTGCTTAAATTGGAAAATTAACTGCGAGGATCATTCTTCACTTTCTTATTCGACTCTGTCATGTCTAGACCATGGGCCAGGAGCTTAAGATCGGTGAGAAAGGAGTCAAACGTTTCCCCTTGTAACTGGCGTCTTCGATCAAATTTAACAATGGCTGGGTGTTTGTAATTGTAATTATGTTTACAAAACACTGTCTAAGTATAAAGGAGGCCGTGTTTTCACAAACGATTACGGTACATGTTCACGATCGAGGTTGTAACGCGTTTTTTGTCTTTGTTTTTAGAAATCTGAACAAAAGTAACTACACATTATATTCATTTAACTTAATATCGCCTGAGACTGTAGAAAATTTTATCCAGGCTAGAGCCAACTCACAAAGACACTCGACAACATCGTGTACACAGCGACTTGCGCTTGCCTTGGAAATTCCCATGGTATCTCCGGGCCGAGTAGTTTCAGAAAGTTGTAGCATAAGATCGTAATGCTGTAAGGACCTAATAGAGGATACAAAGAATTTTTTTTGTTTTCATATTGGGAAAAGGTCAGTTCTCCGTTCCGGATGTGACAAAGTATTATTTATTTCTAACAACGCTCACTTGCGTACTGTAACGGTCATTTCGCCCCCAGTCACTTCGCCCCAACCAAAAGTCATTTCGCCCCAAAATATCTTATACAAAATATCTTATACGAATTCTTATACGTTGTAATCCCTCAAAATACACTAAATATCACTTCGTTCGATTATTTTCCTCAACACGAATTCTCATCCGTTGTAATCCCTCAAAACTCCGTTAATGCACGGGAACTTGAACTGTTCTTGTTAATTCTTATAGTTGTCGGCCTCATAGTTTTGCTTACTCGAGAAAAACGACATTCGGTAAATGTCGTCTCACTTTTACCGCGCGTAATAGGTTGAAAACTTGCCATGACAACGCAGCAATGACGTACGTACGCTTCACATTTCAGGACTTTACGGCGATGAAGCACTGCTAATCGTCTGCTTTCTTCTTGTTCTTTTACTTTGAACAATAATTTTAGAGAAGGGAGCTTTTGGAAAAGATTATAAGTTTGAATAAAGATAAGTTTGCATAAGTTATTCGGCTCTCTCTATGATTTTATATTTTTATCAAAAGAATTGTCACGTTTTTATTTTTTTTTTCTGGATTCTATGTATTGCATTGTTGATCATTGCTTTTATTTTATTTGGTGGCTCCTAAAGGAGCCGTTTGTTTTTTTGTTTGTTTGGTTTATCCGCCTAGTCCCTCGGTGCAGGCTTTCAGCAACCGCTTGGCTGACCGTTCGTTGGCCTCGTATTGGTCCCACAAGTCGAACAGTTTGGTCTGGAGGTCGCGGTATTTACGTCGTTGGATCCTTTTGAGTTTCCTGTCCGACACAAGGCGGATCTGCAGGGCAGTAAGTTTGGCCTCTTTGTACAGGAGTTGAAGTAGGAGGTACAAGGGCAGCTGTCCACGTCCGGAGGCTCGGCGGTTGAGGCCATGGTGCCACCCCTCAATGTCATTGTTGGTCCTCACGGCTTTCTTAAACACCGTCCAGTCTACCGGGCTCCAGGTGGTGCCACTGATCCAGTTGCCGGTCACGTACTCAGCCTGCGTCCAATGGAACACGCATCCCTGCAGTTTGACCTGCGGCATCACTTTTCTCAGGGCTGCCCACACTGCTCTCAGGGCGTGGTGCCAAAAAAAAAGTCTCACCTTGAATTAACACAAGTTCACACATTGTGCGTGGGTACGTGTGGCAAGAAAACAACAATACAGTCTTCATTATCAGAAGTTCTGTGCAACTATACGCGCAATAAATCAAATACATTTTGCCTCAATGAAAAAAAGGTTTTGAGGGCAGTTTGTTAAACAACGCGCGTTAAGCCATGGATGGTTTTCGAAGTTTTTCAAATACGATCGGCCATCGATCGATCAACGGACTTTGTTTGAGTTTGTTGCTATGTAAGTGCTACAAGTGAATGCTAAATTACGCGCGTAATCAAACAAAGATATTTAGACTCAATCGCACTTAAAGAGGGGGACATGGGGGGGTTCTGAACACCGCAACACCGCAGGGTAAAAGTCGTTGGATGGTTTTCAAAGTTCTTCAAATACGATCGGCCATCGATCGATCAACGGACTTTATTTGACCTTGTTGCTATGTAAGTGCTACAAGTGAATGCTAAACAACGCGCGATATTTAGACTCAATCGCACTTAAAGAGGGGGACATGGGGGGGTTCTGAACACCGCCAAAAAAAATAACGAACACCGCATCACCGCAAGAAAAGTCAACGAAACACCGTCACCACAACTCGTATTTTAGCGCCATGATTCATTCATCTACACTTAAAACAATACCTTTATACCTCAATACTTTTCTACAAAATAAACACATCACAACGCTTTTCACTACGCATGTGTCGATACTGCTGATGCATGTACATCAGTTTATTTGCTCTTGTGAAGAAACCTCGCGGAAGCTAGGAAGCGGACGAAGAAAAAAGACAGGAGCCTCGAGAGATGGCCTTTACCCCAGATCCCTCTCTTCTTTTACATGTACTTCGCTCACTTTTCTTGGTGTATAAACCCACAGACTGAATCCCTATCTTGACTGGAAGTATTGCTTTCCGGAGCTAGCTGCGTTTCCGTTCTTCCCTTCCTTTCTTTCTTCCCTGCCGACGCGACATCTGAATATATTTTGTTGCCGATAGTTTTTGCCACCTTTTCCTTTGTTGCGTAAAAAAAAAGCTGCGCAGTCAATAATACATTATATTCGGCCTTGGCGTTTCCAGAATTTCCAGGATTGTTTCTGCCCTCGCTCCTCCACGTGTCTACCGAACACTGAGCTCCGAGTGGTAGGGGTCGAGTTACTTGTCAAGTTATGTATAAATAAAAACAGCTTCGGATTGGCAGCCGAATCATATTGAAGATTGACTAGAAAGTGATGGTCTGTATTTTGTTACAAATTATTAACCTCAATGGTACGTGTTTGTCATAAATTAGCATGGATTAACGAAGTTTACATGCTAAATTTAGGTCAACTTAAGGTTTGAGAAAGGTAAATCAAAAAACCCCAGCACCGCAAACAATTTCATTTCACCGAACACCGCAGCGTGAAAAACACAAACATCGCACACCGTAGGGATTGAGATCACCGCAACATCGCAAGTTGAGATTTTATTCACCGCATCACCGCATTAAAAAAACATCAACACCGCAACACCGCAAATCCCCATGTCCCCCTCCTTAAACTACGCTAAGATCTTGGTCGCATTTTAGGTTCTCTACAGGGTTACAGTTTCTGAAATTCGATCGCCCATCGATTAACGAGCGCGAATTACCAACGAGCGTATCAACAACATCGGTATAGCGTGGGGGACATAGAGAGATTAGAGTGAAACTGACAATTACAAACATGTCATCAAGATCGTATTTATAAATGGGACGATTGTAACAGCTAGGCAAATAGAGACGATCTTGTAAGCATATATACAGTTTAATTATATCATGGAGCGAAGTAACTTCTTTATGGAGCGAAATAACTCTTGTATGGGGCGAAGTGACTTCGATTATGGAGCGAAGTGACTTTTGGTTGGGGCGAAGTGACTGGGGGTGAAATGACCATGGGGCGAAATGATCGGATACCGTACTGTATCTGTGCTCAGTGGAAAGTTGAGGCCAGTGTCAAGCTCAAGTTTGTCCTCAAGTAACGCCACCAACCATCGCATTCTCTCGGGGGACAGTCTATGTCACTCGATTATCTCGTTTTCTCGCATATGATCTTTCCCATGTATTGTCTGGGATGTCTAGTTTGGATGGTCAGAGCCCCGACGCGACGCCCGCCATTTTTAAACTCGTGGATACGCGAAGCGTAGAAACGTGTTTGTTGCGGGGACTCCGATATCCAAATGTGTCACTTACTCACTCACTCACTACTCACTCACGTGTAGTCACTGCTCGTAATTAGTCGGCCCGAACGAGAGGAGAATACTAAAAAACATCTGGTGAGGGTCGAGGCGAATCTCAATGTAAGAGCATAAAGTGTACACGCCTATACACTCCTATACTGCATCGTAGAGAATTATACAGTACGATACATGCTTATACAGCACTATACATCCTTCTACAGCACTACACACCACTATACAGCACTATACACCCCTAAAAAGCACTATACAGCGCTATACACTCCTATACAGCGCTATACACCCTTATACAGCACTATACACCCCTAAACAGCACTATACACCCCCATACAGCAATATACACCCTTATACAGCACTATAAACCCCTATACAGCACTATACACCGCTATACAGCACTATACACCCCATACAGCACTAAACACCGCTATGCAACACTATACACCCCTATACAGCACTATACACCCCTATACAGCACTATACACCCCATACAGCACTATACGCCCCATACAGCACTATAAACCCCTATACAGCACTATATACCGCTATACAACACTATACACCCCTATACAGCACTATACACCCCTATACAGCGCCATAGAACCCTATACAGGACTATACACAGGTATACACCTAAATACAGCACTATACACCCCTATACAGCACTATACACCCCATACAGCACTATAAACCCCTATACAGCACTATACACCGCTATACAACACTATACACCACTACACAGGACTATACACCGCTATACAACACTATACACCCCCACACAGCACTATACACCGCTATACAACACTATACACCCCTATACAGCACTATACACCCCTATACAGCGCTATAGAACCCTATACAGCACTATACACAGGTATACACCTAAATACAACACTATACACCCCTATACAGCACTACACCCCCATACAGCACTATAAACCCCTATACAGCACTATCCACCGCTATACAACTACTATACACCCCCATACAGCACTATAAACCTCTATACAGCACTATACACCGCTATACAACACCATACACCCCTATCAAGCACTATACACCCCTATACAGCACTATACACCCCCATACAGCACTATACACCGCTATACAACACTATACACCACTACACAGGACTATACACCGCTATACAACACTATACACCACTACACAGGACTATAAACCGCTATACAACACTATACACCCCGACACAGCACTATACACCCCCATACAGCACTATACACCGCTATACAACACTATACAACACTATACACCACTACACAGGACTATACACCGCTATACAACACTATACACCCCGACACAGCACTATACACCCCCGTACAGCACTATACACCCCTATACAGCAATACACACCCCTATAGAGCACTATACACCCCCATACACTCCTAGAAAGCACTAGACACACCTATACAGCCCTATACACCCCCATGCGGCACTATACACTCCTGTACAGCACTATACACCGCTATACAACACTATACACCCCTATACAGCACTAGACAACCCTATAAAGCACTACACACCCCCATACATCACTATACACCCCTATACAGCACTATACACCCCCATACAGCACTATACACTCCTGTACAGCACTATACACCGCTATACAACACTATACACCCCTATGCAGCACTAGACAACCCTATAAAGCACTACACACCCCCATACATCACTATACACCCCTATACAGCACTATACACCCCCATACAGCGCTATACACTCCTGTACAGCACTATACACCGCTATACAACACTATACACCCCTATGCAGCACTAGACAACCCTATAAAGCACTACACACCCCCATACATCACTATACACCCCTATACAGCACTATACACCCCCATACAGCACTATACACCCCTATACAGCACTATACACCGCTATACAACACTATACACCCCTATACAGCACTATACACTCCCATACAGCACTATACACCCCTATACAGCACTATACACCGCTATACAACACTATACACCCCTATACATCACTATACACTCCTATACAGCGCTATAAAATCCTGTATAGCACTATACATCACTATACACCCAAATACAGCACTAAACACCCCTAGACAGCCCTATACACCCCCATACGGCACTATACACTCCTATACAGCACTATACACCGCTATACAACACTATACACCCCTATACAGCACTAGACAACCCTATAAAGCACTACACACCCCCATATAGCACTATACAGCGCTATACACCACTATACACCGCTATACACCACTATAGACAGCATTATACCGCACTATAAAAGCTATACAACATTATACACTACTATACAGCACTAAACAACACTATAGAGCACTATACATCGTTATACATCGCTATACACTCCTATACGACACTATACACCCCTATACAGCACTACACACCCCTATACAGCGCTATACACCCCTATACATCACTATACACCCCTATACAGCACTATACAACCCCATACAGCACTATACACCCCCATACAGCACTATACACCCCCCATACAGCACTATACACCCCTATACAGCACCATACACCGCTATACAACACTATACACCCCTATACAGCGCTATAAAACCCTATACAGTACTATACACCACTATGCACCCAAATACAGCACTATACACCCTCTACAGCCCTATACATCCCCATACGGCACTATACAGCCCTATACAGCACTATACATCGCTATACAACACTATACACCCCTATACAGCACTATACACCCCCATACAGCACTATATATCCCTATACAGCACTAAACACCGTTATACAACACTATACACCCCTATACAGCACTATACACCCCTATAAAGCGCTATAAAACCGTATACAGCACTATACAGCACTATACATCCAAATACAGCACTATACATCCCTATACAGCACTATACACCCTGTACAGCGCTATACATCCCTATACGGCACTATACACCACTATAAAGCACTATACATTCCTTTACAGTACTATACACCCCTATACAGTACTATACATCCCTATACAGCAGTATACATCCCTATACAGCACTATACACCCCTAAACAGCAGTATACACCCCTATACAGCATTATACATCCCTAAACGACATTATACACCCCTACATAGCACTCTACATTCCTTTACAGTACTATACACCCCTATACAGTACTATACATCCCTATACAGCACTATACACCTCTATACACCCCCATATAGCACTACACATCCAGCACTATACACCCTTCTACAGCACTATACATCCCTATACAGCACTATACACCCCTTTACAACACTCTACAGCCCTAAACAGCACTATACACCCCTATACAGCACTGTACACCCCTAAACAGCCTTATACACCCCTGTACTGTACTATACATCCCTATACAGCACTATACATCCCTATACAGCACTTAACATTCCTATACAGCTTAAAACACCCCTATACAACCTGATACAGACACTGTACAACACTATGCATCTCTAAAACACGTATACAGGCCTATGCATTCCCAAACAGCTCTATACAACCCTATATAGCAGTATAAATTACTATACATCCGTATGCAGGACCTCTCGTGCAAACAAAAAAAACCCTCTTTAACGCGAACGACTGCTAAGCAGGCTGAATAAAGTGGCTTTAGGTTTACAGGACTTTTAAATATTCATTGTTTGGGTTTTCCAATTATTAATTAACAACTTCTGTATTGTCCTTACCACGACCAGTACTTATGAATAGAATACACCTGGGCCGTAGCTGAGGTTAAGGGATGGGGTTATTCGAATAGGACTAATGACTTTTCATTTTGGACAGTTTCTCGAGCAACAACACTACCTATTCATCCTGTGTTAAATGTATATTTTTTCAAGTTTTCAACTGCTTTGTAAGTTATGTCAATAAAATCTTGCCTTTTCATAATAAAGAATATTATATCTGGATCTAAAGTTGTGTTTTTTGTGTGTATTAATTCATATAGAAACCATGATGATTACGAATTATATAAATTATACACAAATAGTGTAGGAAATGACAAACAAAATACAATTGCTCTGCATACATACTTTTACAAACATCAACAATTTTTAAGTTAGTCCAAATTAAGTTTTGTGTCTACCCTTTTTTGGAGTACTAGCTTAACTTTGTTCGGCAACAAGAACAAGAGTGCTACTAATAATATTAGTATAATAATTATTGCAGCATTTCATACCAAGTTTTAAAATGTTGAATCCCCAGATATTAAGGACTTAATTCACTGATAACAGTTCTTATGACAAGCTTTCTATTGACACTGATGTTACAGTAAACTGCTAACAGTTCTTCCGACCAGCTTACTATTCACACTGATGTTAGAGTAAAACTATGTGCTAATTCTACCAATCTTGTAGTATCCAATGGATAATTTCTAATTTTGATGATACCAGATGCCCTCTTGAGGAGGATGAAAAACAGTTTCTAGATATATCAATGTATAGTGTTATGGGTGATATGTTATGTATAGTGTTATGTATAGTTTTGTGGGTGTCTAGTGCTATATAGGGGCGTCTACTGCTGTATAGGGGTGTATAGTGCTATATCAGGGTGTATAGTGCTGTATAGTGCTGTATAGTGCTGTATAGTGCTGTATAGGGGTGTACAGTGCTGTATAGTGCTGTATACGGGTGTATAGTGCTGTATAGGGATGTATAGTGCTGTATAGGGGTGTATAGCGCTGTATAGGGGTGTGTAGTGCTGTATAGGGGTGTATAGTGATGTATAGTGCTGTATAGTGCTGTATAGTGGCGTATACTGTTGTATACAGGTGTATAATGCAGTTCAGGGGTGTATAGTGCTGTATAGGGCTGTATAGTGCTCTATAGGAGTGTATAGTGCTGTATTTGGGTGTATAGTGCTGTATAGGGGTGTGTAGTGCTGTATACGGGTTTATAGTGCTGTACAGGGGTGTAGAGTGCTGTATAGGGGTGTATAGCGCTGTGTAGGGGTTTATAGTGCTCTATAGGGGTGTATACTGCTGTATAGAGATTTATAGTGCTTTATAGGAGGGTATAGTGCTGTATAGCGGTGTAGAGTGCTGTATAGGGGTTTATAGTGCTGTATGGGGGTGGTTATACAAAGAGATTAACAAAAGATAATCGTGATAACAGAGCACGTATTCTAACAACCGTTGTCCTTGGTGTAAGAACACATCTTACTTCAAAGACCAATGAATTCTGTTATTATTTCTCTAGCAGCTTCATCATTGAATTTGCCGATTACTTTCTTATTGGATTTAACGTAAAATTTACTGTTTTCTGAATAATCACCATTATCAAATTTGTCTTTATTTTGAAGAAATCCTTATACTCATCTTTTGTTTGGTTTCATTGAACTTTTCAAATGAGTCCATATAGTCGTATGGATAAACACCTTTCTTTGACATCACATCAAGTGCTTTCCTTGAAAAACTTCAGATGTATATTTTAATGATTCCTTGGGCAGATTGCCGACTAGTTTAGCCAAACTAGAACTCATGAACCGGAAACTATCAATAAATACCAAATTGTGGCCTAACAAAAATGCCATATATTTCTCCATATTATTCGGGATTATTAATGTTGATTTCTTGCTCCTCACTCGCTTTCTTATTGGGATATGTGTCATTCTTGGCTATTTGGCCAATCTGCTGCGTTTTAAAATGGGTCTAAGATTATGAAATATGACTGTTATCTTATCTGTTAATTGAAAATTGAGGTTGCAAGCCTAATGAGCAGACACTCTGTATTTAGCTGTCACATGACAATGATCTCTGACTCTTTTGTACTTGTTGGTATACTTCTTGCGAGAAATATGGTACTCTATTGCTTGACTGGTTTATTGAAGTTGTATTTGACAGTATTTCTGCAGTATTTCACGTCATCTATCATTTTTTCCATGGATTTGTAAACCGCATTTTCACCTCGGTAAATTTGAGCTGGTTTGGAATACTTGTCATCATAACAGCAGACGACTTTATAACTGAATCCGCAATCAGTATGTTTTTGATAAGCTTCAGTATATGAATCATTATCATTTGGTTTACAAGAATCCACTTTTTCTGCAATTGCTTCGAAATCAGCATAGATCACAAATGGTGCTTGCAACTGTCGGTTGTGATTTTGAAACTTAATTTTCTCACTTTTCTCAGGCATTTTTATATCTTGTTTACCGTTAATAACAATACACTCAGTCTTGTGTTTACTGAGAATATCTTCAGATGACAAACACAGTAGACGGGAGATACAAGATTGTTTTCTGTGCTCATGTTTGGTTTGATTGTACATGAATCTATCGAAGTCTTTGATCAACATATAGTGTTGTTTGTCCTCATTGGTCATTAATAGAAGATTCAAATGATCATCAAATCGTTCTTTGGAAACATAAATTGGATATGCTTGTTTATTTTCATAACGGAAAACATTAAATCTGATACTGTTCTTTTTCTCAATTTGATTGAAAATATTGACTAACAGGAAATTCAACATTAGAAAAATCTAACTTATTAATAAGTGATCTGTCTGATTTCTTGATTCTCTCCGGATAAATCTCTTGTGGATTTAAATACCTGATATGACGCCATCTGAAACATTCATTGTCCTTATTTTTCATATTGATCAGGCATTTTGTTGGATTTCTCAAGGCTTTCGGAAGTTGGATATATGACTTGGCCGAGAGTGGAACATATTTGACAATATTCAGATAATGGCTATCAATATTTATCGATTATCCAACCACTACCCTCTAATAGCCATTGTGCAATCTATTTCAGAACCTCTTCGTGAGAAATTTTCAATTGTTGACTTAAATCAATGATATTTGTGATAGTCTTGGCTTGCTATTGAAATGAGCAGTTTTTTGTTTCAAACAATGCTTACCAATGATATTGTCAAATTCAACTTCGACATCATCACTTTTTTCATTTCTAGGAACTTCTTTGATGAAAGTTATTTTCATATTTTCATAAAATTTGAAATTCTTACTTTTTTCCATGTGAGATTTATTAAATCGATGACCAAGTACTTGTCTGGTTGTTTGTAATTGGACCAACGGATCACTTTAATTTTTCAAACTTCCTCGTGAGCGGGCTCAGGAGGGAACATACTTTAAGAGGCCTGAAAATGCATTTTTCGAGTTGAGGTCCGGTAAAGGTATTTTTTTTGGTTTGTAGGGAAGTTGGAAGGCCGTTTTAACCTTCAACATGGCAAAGTTTCATCCAAAAAGTTGAGATGGCATGTATCAACCCTGCCTGATCCACTGGTAAACTCGGTCTTAAAACATGTTGAATTTAAAATTGCGTTTTGTAGCATTTTCGAGGTATAAAGCGAAATTCATCATTTCCGGGGCGATTTTACTCAAATGTATTCCAAAACATTTTTTAGGCAAATTGGAGGTATCAAAGGAAAATCTGCATTTCTCGTAAGATTATACTCAAATGTATAATTTCAAGTCTTTACAGGATGTAAAATCTAATATTGTGTTCACAAGGCAATTAGGAGATATAATGAAAAAACCAAATTTGTTATGCAATTTCACTCAAATGTATAGTTTTAAGTCTTTGCAGCATGTAAATCTAATTCTGTGTTTTCAAGCCAATTGGGAGATATGAGGAAAAACGACATTCTTGTGCAATATCTCTCAAATGTATACATTCACGTCTATCAAGCATGAGGAATCAAAAACTGTGTTTTTCAAGAAATGTCGAGGTATAAAGCAAAAATTAACATTTGTCTTGCGATTTCTGATAAATGTATTCATCTTTACTGTGGTATCGGAAACTGTTTCCACGCAATTTTGAACTATGAAGCAAAAATCGAAATTTCTCGTGCGATTTTACTCAAATGTATAGTCTTTACAGCATGTAAAATATTAGACTGTATTGACTAAGCGATTAAGAGATACGAAGAATAAAGGACATTTCTTGTATTATTTCTCTCTAATGTATAGTTTCACGTCTATAACGCATGTGGAATCGAAAACTGTGTTTTCAAGCAGTTTCGAGTTAGAAAGGAAAAATCGACATTTCTCGTAAGATTTAACTCGAATGTATACTTTCACGTCTTTACAGCATGTGGAATGTAAAGGCAATCTTAACGTATGAATGAAAATCGACATTTTTCAAGTGATTAAAGTCAAATGTACAGTTTCCGTGTACAGCTTGGGGAATCTAAACTTGTGTTTTTTGAGGCAATTTAAAGATATCAAGCGAAAATCGACAGTTTCAAGTCTTTACCACATGTGAAATCTGAAACTGTGTCAAACGAGGCAAATGGGAGAGATAAACGGAAAAACGACATGTCTCGTACAATTTCTCTGAAATGTATAGTTTCACGTCTTTACAGCATGTGGAATAAAAAATTGTGCTTTTAAGGCAATTTAGAGGTATAAAGTTAAAAGTGACCTTTCTTGTCCGATTTCACTCAAATTTATACTTTCAGATCTTTACAGCGTGTGAAATCGTAAACTGTGTTTTGAAGGCAATTTAGAGGTATGAAGCGAAAATCTCCATTTCTTCTGCGGATTCACTTAAATGTATAGTATCAGAACTTTAGAGCTTTGAGAATGTAAAACTGTGTGTTTAAGGCAATTTGGAGATATGAAGAAAAAAACCGGTATTTCTTGTGAGATTTGACTTAAACGTTTTTACAGGATCTGTTATCCATAACGGTGTTTTCAAAGCAATTTGAAGGTTTGAGGAAATAATCAACATTTCTTGTGCGATTTAACTTCAATGTAAAGTTCCACGTCTTTAAAATATGTTGAATCCAAAACTGTGTTTTAGAGGAAATTTAAAGGTGTAAAGCGAAAATCGACATTTCTTGTGAGATTTGATTCAAATGTATAGTTTTACGTCTTAACAGCATGCATGTGGAATCTAAAACTTTTCTTTCGTAATAATTTTAAGGTATGAGACAGAAATCAACAATTTTCCTCACATTTTACTGAAATGTTTAGTTTTACGCTCCTTCGTTTGGAATGTAAAAATCTTTTTTCGAGGCATTCTAGAAGCAAGAACGATAATCCACATTTCTTTTGATATTTCACTCAAATTTATTGTTTCCCATCTTTACAGAAAATAGACATTTCTCGTGCTATTTCACTCCAATGCATACTTTTAGGTGCATAGAGCATGTGGAATAAAAAACTGTTTTCTCGAGGCAATCTAGAAGTATGAACAAAAATCGACATTTCTTGTATCATTTTACTCAAATGTATAGTTTTACGTCTTAACTGCATGTAAAATCTAAAACTATGTTTGCAAGGCAGTTTAGGAGTGCGAAAGAAAAATCGTTATTTCTTGTAAGATTTCTTTTCATGTATAGTTTCATGTCTTTACAACATGTGAAATGTAAAACTGTTTGATCGAGGCAATCCAGAAGTATTAAAAAAATTAACATTTTTGAAGTAATTAGACTCAAACGTAGAGTTTCACGTGTTTACAGCCTTTGGAATCTAAAATTGTGTTTCTTGAGTTTTATACAGCATGTAAAATCTAAAATTGCGTTTTCGAGGGAATTTAGAAATCTGATGCGAGAATCAATATTTGTTGTGAGATTTTACTCAAAAGTAGAACTTTACTTCCTTAGAGTATGTGGAATGTATAACTCTTTTTTCCGAGGCATGCTAGAGGGATGAACGAAAATCAACATTTCTCGAGCGATTTCACTCATATTTATAGTTTGAGGTCTTTACAGCATGTGGAATTTAAAATTGTATTTGGAGGCAATTTGGAAGTATGAAGGGAAAATCGGCATTTCTCATAAGTTTTCAATCAAATGTAAAGTTTTACCCCTTTTCAGAATGTTATCCAAAACTGTGCTTTCGAGGCAATTGAGAGATACGAAGCAAAAATCGACATTTCTGGTCCGATTTCACTCAAATGTATAGTTTCAGGTCTTGACAGCATATGGATTGTGAAACCCTTTTTTCGAGAAAATCTACAGGTATAAACAAGACTCGACATCTCTTTTGCGATTTTACTCAAATGTATAGTTCTACGCCTTTACAGCATGTAAAATCTAATACTGTGTTTTCAAGGCAATTTAGGGGTGCAAAGGGAAAATCAAGATTTGTTGTAAGATTCTTCTTAAATGTATATTTTTATGTCTTTACAGCATGTGGAATGTGAAACTGTTTTATAGAGAAAATCTAGAGGTATAAACAAAAATTGCCATTTTTAAAGTGATTTACAGCGTGTAAAATCTAAAATTGTATTTCTTGAAGCAATTTAAATATATGAAGCAAAATTCAACATTTGACATTTTTAGGCAATATGTCTCAAATATATAGTTTCACGTCTAGAAAGCATGTGGAATCGTTAACTGTGTTTTCCAAGCAAGCTAGAGGTATAAAGCAAAAATCAAAATTTGTCGTGCGATTTCGCATAAATTTATAGTTAAACGTCCTCACAGAATGTGGTATCAGAAACTGTGTTACCATGCAATTTGGATGTATGGAGCAAAAATGGAAATTTCTCTTCCAATTTAACTCAAATGTATAGTTTTGGGTCTTTAACAGCATGTGGAATCTAAAATTGTGTTTTCCAGGCAATTACGAGGTGTTATCCCAAAATCGACAAACGTATTTCCAGCTGTCACTTTTTTCCATGAAAAAATAACGTCTGCGAACCCGAGCCAGAAAACGATTTCTGTGACGTAGGAATTCTAAGCTAGTAAACGTTTGGATCAAATAACCCCAGAACTACTGCGCGATGTATTCGCTGCTAGCAACACTTGAGTTTCATCCTATCATGGAATTAGATTAGCCAACGGCAAACAAAATTCATTAGGTCAGAGAACTCGTTTTCTGGCTTGGGTTTGCAGACGTTAGTTTTCGGCAGAAGGAAGTGAAAGCAAGAAATACGTCTGCGTTCGCAGACTAGGTAATTTAGGGGTGTAAAGTTAAAAGCGCAATTTCTTGCGACGCAAAAATTCGCCTGAAGTAAAACTGCCGATAGATTTTTGTTCAAACTTTTCCTCTAAATATTTATCATATGAGAACTTTAATTAAGAAATAAAAATTGGAGTGCCCATGCTCACTAACGAGCAGTGAGGCATTAAAAATGTCTTATTGTAGCATTATTTTATGTTTAATACAAAAACAAGTTCCAAGTTGTTTTAACTCTTTGTGAGCCAAGACCTGCAAAGCTAATGATTAGTTAATTAAAATGACTGGAAAAAAATTTCGGGTATCTGAGGTCATTAGTGAGCTATAGCCATTTTTTAGCTGACAGTGCTCAATATCAAGGTAAATCTGCCATGTTTTAAGTCTGTGCGCACTAATGAAATCATAAATTATGCGCAATGCAAATGTTAGGAATCACCTTAAATTCTATACATGGTGTGCTATGAAGCGAAAATCGAGAATTTTTTTATGTCTTTAATGTATGTAAAATCTGAAAGTGTATTTTCGAGATAATTCAGAGGTGTGAAGGGAAAAACGACATGTCATGTAGAATTTTACTCAAATGTATAGTTTTATGTCTCCAGAGCATGTAACACGTAAAACTGTGTTTTTTTAGACAATTTAGATGTGAAGCGTAAATCGACGTTTCCCTTGTGATTACACTTCAAATGCATAGCGTTAGGTCTTTTACAGCAAAAAGAATTTTAAATTGTGTTTTGGAGCGAAATTGGAATTATGAACGGAAAATCAGCATTTCTCCTAAGATTTCATTCAAATGTATACAATAACGTGTTTACAGCCTTTGGAGTCTGGAATTCTTTTTTAAAGGCAATTTGGAGATACGAAGCGAAAATGCAGTTTTTTGAAGCAATTTTACTCAAATGTATAGTTTCAAGTCTTTACAGCATGTCAAATCTAAATTGAAAAACTGTTTTCCAAGGAATCTACAGGAACGACCGAAAATTGACCTTTTTCAAGTGATTTCGATGCAATTTTGAGGTGTGAAGGGAAAATCGTCATTTCTGCTGCGATTTCACTAAAATGTACAGTTTCAGGTCTTCACAGGATGTTGTATCCAATATGTTGTTCTTGAGGCAATTTGGAAGTATAAAGCGAAAATAGACATTTTTCGTAAGATTTCACTTACATGTATAGTTTCACATCTTTAAAAATTGTGCTATCCAAAACTGTGTTTTCAAGGAATTTTGAAGGCATTAAAATAAACATTTCTCTTGCTATTTCACTCAACTGTATAGTTTCAGGTTTTTACAGCAAGTGGTATCCGAAACTATGTTTTTGAGGCAATTGGATGGTACAAAGCAAAGATGGGCTTTTTTCGTAAAATATTACTCAAATGTATACATTAACGTATTTAGAACTTTTGGAATCTAAAACTATTTTTTAAGGAAATTTCGAGATGTGACGTCAAAATCGACATTTTTAAAGTAATTTAACCCAAATGTATAGTTTCAAGTCCTTACAGCATGTAAAATCTAAGACTTTGTTCACGAGGCAATTGGGAGATACGAGGGATAAAGGACATTTCTTGTTTTTTAAGCAATTTAAACGTGAAAAGCAAATATCGACATTGGTCGTGCGATTTCTGTCGAATGTATAGTTTCATGTCTTTTAGAATGTGGTATCAGAAAATGGTTTCCAGTCAATTTTGACGTATGAAGTAAAAATCGACATTTCTCGTGCGATTTAACTCAAATGTATAATGTTAGGTCTTTACAGCATTTTGGGTCTAAAATTGTGTTTTAAAGGCAATTTGGAGGCATGAAGTGACGACGTTTCTTGTGCGATTTCAGTTAAACGTGTAGGTATGATGAGAAAAATGGACGTTTCTCTTGCTATTTCACTAAAACGTATAGTTTCAGGTCTTAACAGCATGTCGTGTCCGAAACAGTGTTTTCCAGGTAATCTAGAGATATGACGCAAAAATCAATATTAGGAGGTATGAAGCGAAAATCCTCATTTCTTGTGCGGTTTCACTTACATGTATAGCTGGTTTTCACATCACGTCACTTAAATTCGAACTACAAAAGTGTTTATCTTCGTGAGATTTTACTGAAATAATGTCTAAGAGTGTTTCAAAACTAAAAATCATACAAATTTTCGCTCAGAATGAGTTCTTGGTTTTGTGATACACTACACTTGAATTTCTAAGCTTTTGCGTGACGCGACATTTACATAACAGCAGAGAGAAATGTCATGATGGTTAAAAAACTAACTACTTTCATGGAACTTGGCTATTTGAACAGTTCATGTCTTAGAAAAAGTATTATATTAATCTTTTAGAGTTTCTTTGGTGATATATTCACGTTTTTGTAGCAAAACTCAGTGACAGATGTTTCTGTTGGTGTCCAGTCGCCATGTTGGTATTCATATGGTTGGGCACCAGCATAACGTCTTCATACAAATTT
The DNA here is from genome assembly GCF_964199315.1 of Orbicella franksi. Lineage (NCBI taxonomy): Eukaryota > Metazoa > Cnidaria > Anthozoa > Scleractinia > Merulinidae > Orbicella > Orbicella franksi. The sequence goes on along the minus strand of NC_138148.1, from coordinate 22,779,434 downwards.
GTATAAATTTGGGTAAAAAATTTCTCCGCGTCTCTCGCATACGAAAAATTGCTCAAACCAGAATTATAGCAAGCGTCTTTCCATGTTAACCTTCTTTTATTTCCCAGATTCTGGACTTTATTTATTGCCCGGTTTTGATTTTTGTTTCGATCTATTTTGAATTGCGTGATATTGAAAATCAGCTATCTAAAACTGTGTTTTCGAGGAAATTTAAGGGTGCGAAGGGAAAATCGACATTTCCTGTAAAATTTAATTCCAATGAATAACTTCACGTGTTAACAGGATGTGGAATCTAAAACTGTGCTTTCGAGCTAATTGCAAGATATGAAGCGAAAATCGACAATTCTCTTGACATCTTTAAATGTACACTTTTACTTCTTAACAGCATGTGGAATATAAAACTCTTTTTTTGACGCATTCTAGAGGCATGAACGAAAATCGACATTTTTTGTGCAATTTCACTCAAATGTATACTTTTACGTTTTTACAGCATGTAAAATCTAAAACTGTGTTTTTCAGGCAATTTACAAGTGTGAAGCGAAATCGACATTTCTTGTGAGATTTTACTCAAATGTATAGTAACATGTCTTCATAGCATGTGGAATGTAAAACTGTGTTTTCGAGTTAAATGAGAGGTTGAAAGCGAAAATCGACATTTCTCGTGCAATTTCACTCGAATGTACAGTGTAAGGTTTTTTGCGGCATGTGGAATCTCGTGGAATTTATCTCAAATGTATAGTTTTAAACCAGTGCTATCCAAAACCTTGTTTCTAAGGCCTGAATTAAAAAAACGATATTTCACGTAGTATTTCACTCAAATGTACAGTTCCAGGTCTTTATCGCATGTTAAAGTTCGATGTTTCCTTCCGGACTCATTTTAACGTATAAACTGAATTTTTTCGTGAGACTTAACTCAAACATACAGCATGTGGAATGTAAAAGTCTTTTTTCCAGGCAATCTAGACGTATGAAATAAAATTGACATTTCTTGTGATATTTGATTCAAATGCATAATTTCACGTCTCTCTAGCACGTAAAATGTAAAACTGTGTTTTGAAGGGAATTTGCGGGTGCGAAGCAAAAATAGAGATTTTTTTTGCCAGATTTTTCTTAAATGTATAGGTTTATGTCCTTAGAGCATGTTGGGTATAAAACTGTTTTATCGAGGCATTCTAGAGGTATGAACGAAAATCGATACCTCTGATGCGATTTTACTTAAATGAATAGTGTTAGGTCTTAACAGCATGTGGAATCATAAACTGTGTTTTTAAGGCAATTTGGAGGTATCACGCGACAATGGACATTTCTCGCACAATTTCACTCAAATGGATAGTCTCAGGTCTTGACAGCATGTAAAATGTAAAACCGTATTTTCGAGGCAAATTAGAGGTGTAAAGCAAAGATCGATATTTTCGTAAGATTTCACTCAAACGTATAGTTTCACTTGCTTACAGCATGTGGAATGTAAATCTATTTTTCGAGGCAATCTTATGGTATGAACGAAAACCGACATTTCTTTTGCGGTTTCAGTTACACGTATAGGTATAAAGAGAAAAATGGATATTTCTCTTAGTATTTCACTCAAATGTATAGTTTCAGGTGTTTACAGCATGCCGTATCCAAAACCGTGTTTTCTAGACGATCTAGAGACATAACGCGAAAATCGAGATTTCTCAATTTTTTCACAGAAATGTGAAGTTTCACTTGTTTACAGCCTGCGGAATCCAAAACTGTGGTTTTAGGCAGTTTGGAAATATGAATCAAAAATCAACATTTCTTGTGAAATTTTACTCAATTGTATAGTTTCAAGTATCTACGGCACCTGTTTTCCCCGTAATTTGGATGTATGCAGCGAAAATCAACTTTTCTTATGCAATTTAACTCAAATGTAGAGTTTCACGTCCTTAGAGCATGGGTAATGAAAAACTATGTTTTCGAGGCAATTAAGAGGTATGAAGCGAAAATCGACGTTTCTTGTTCCAATTTACTTAAATGAATACTTTCAGTATAGTTACAACTTGTGGAATTTAAAACTGTGTTTTAGAGGCAATTTAAGGGTGGTACTGAAAATCGACATTTGTTCTAAAATTTGATTCAAATAAATAGTTTCACGTGTTAACGGCATGTGGAATCTAAAACTGTGCTTTCAAGCTAATTGCAAGGTATGAAGCGAAAATCGACAATTGTTCTCAGATCTTCCTCAAATTCAAACTTTTACTTCCTTACAGCATGTGGAATAAAAAACTGTTTTTTGGAGGCAATCTGGAGGTATGAACAATAATCGACATTTTTTGTGCCATTCCACTCAAATGTAAAGTTTTACGTCTTTACAGCATGTAAAATCTAAAACTGTGTTTTTGAGGCAATTTAGAAGTGGTAAGCAAAAATCGGCATTTCTTGAGATATTTCACTCAAATGTATCCATTCCTCCCATACACTTATTAATTATTTTTATTATTATTATTATTATTAATATTATTATTGTTATTATTATTATCATCATCATCATCATGAAAATAGAAGATACAATGAATGATATCCTCGGTGGCACAATAGATACGGCAAAGGTTCGTCTGCAGCCTCCTCGCGTAAAGGGCACTCCGAAAAGAAAATGTCTGTCCATAAGCACTTAAAGTAATCCATTTGGAGAGTGAATACCATCGCTAACATATTTCAAGAAGGAGTTATTATTTATCTTTTATAATTGCTATGTTGGCTTTGCGCACTGCAACTCACGTGCTACGCAAAAAAACATAACTGTAAGAGCACGCACGAGACGTTCCGCACTAATAACTTAAAAACTTTAGTTGCCTTTCCTGGCTTGTCTGCTTAGAGGAGAAAGTGAAAAGTTATTTAGCAACGCTGGTTACGCCGAAAAATTGAAGAAAAATGCTTTGGAAATCTTACTTTCATCTACTTTTGCATCAGACGAAAGCAAGGAAGAGAGAAAAAAAATTTTCTTTTTGGGTTTTCTGGAGCAACTTTTTAAAAAATTGCGGGCATCTTTTCGGGACATATTAAGCAACTTGTGGAAAGCCCTAGTTACACTATGCAAAACGGGTATTTGTATTAAAGACCACAGGCGCGACAATATGGACGTAATTACCTCGGTTGTAAGCTTCAGTAGCTTTTCTGGCGCTACAGTCCGTTCGGTTGGATATAGCGATTTGCTCAACCAGATACCTGACTTTTGTGCTTAGACAGACATTGATTGGTTTTTAACATGCTCTGTTCTACTCATCAGCTAAATGCACAGCGCAGAGGCACAGATAATATTGATTTTCATCTACTTGTGTACAAATTTGATGCGGCAAAACTATGGCAACATTTTAAGAAAGGTGTCGAAAATTCAGTGGAAAAGGGGAGAAGAAAAAGTCTGACAAGTTAAATAGGGTCTGCTTACCAAAGAAAAAAGCGTGGAGTAGACGTAGAAATGGAGCTTTCGAAGGCTTGTACCAGTTAGAATTCACATGCTGTGACAGTGGTTGTCTCTTAAAGAAAGGCTTATACAATATTAAAGGTATTGAACGACAGCAAAGAAGTTTGCTATACCAGAAATCATATAATGAACAGAACTACCTGCTGTGAAAGCTTCTCAAATTGAAACTGACATTCACAGGCGTACGAAAAATTTTGTATAATATAACCATCGCTCGGAAAAGTTTGGAAGACTTTGTTCCGGAAAGTATGACTGTTGAAACAATTGATCTAGCAAGACGACGCAATTCGTGACCTGATGACTCGTTGGAGCCTATACCTCCCAGAAAGTGAGATCTGATTTATATCCTTGCGATATGAGGTCACAGTTCTATCCACAAAGGTGTATTGAATGTAGTGAGATAGCTCGGATAAGGAATTTATTGGAACAAAAAATGTGGATTGTTGGGTTGTTAAGTTTTTGCCATAAATAATTACAAGAAATGTTTGAGATTCATTACAAAACTCAGTGGAGGCTATCAAAGTCCAAATCCTCGTCCTCGTCGTGGTAGCTGGTAACCGGAAAGTAAAAGATTCCCGTTCAGGGCGAGGTATGTTCCAAACCCACAGATATAACTTAGTGATGAAATATAAACAAGTTATGTTACGCTTTCTGTTGGTTTAGATTGGAATAACCCACTTGTATTCACTTGGTATAAACCAAGGAAATACAAGTGACAAAAGAGAAAGGGCTGGATAAGCGTTGCGTGGGAGAGGATACCCCATATTCCCTCCCCGTTTACATCTGCTATGCAGGAATATATACATGGCTTATCATTATAAAAATTACCAAAATTTCATTACAGTCGCAAAATATTGTTTTCAGTGACACGGATGCAAATGCAACAGAAAAGAAATACCACAATGTACAGCAAACACAAATTAATTTTTATTCCTAAACAATCCAAAACAAACAGAGGATGGTAATATGATTTAAAAAAAGCTGGAATCACATCCATATCTACAAAAATAGAAACAAAAGGAGCAATATCAATAACAGGTCAAAAATACTCAATACTTTTCATGAAAACTACTATAACGCTGCATTTAGCAGAGTCTTGCCAACCTCTTGACTGTTTCTATTTTTTAATAAAAGGTCATATTTTACAATGCGAAACGGCATCTCGGTAATCGATACAGAGATTATTATAAGGAATTTCTGGTCTAGCAAGTGCCAGAACCCAAATAGTAATTCACCATGCATATGGAATGTCATTCATTTTTATCTTGTTCAATATCAACTGAAACTGAAATATTAATTCTGAAAACTGATATTCATTCAGGTCCATCCTGTTTATTACAGAACTAAGAAAGTAATTCTCAACATTAATTGTTATTCAGTTTTCTCTTGCCCAGTGTCAGAACTTAAAATGTACATCTCGATACTGAATCTCGTTCAGTTTTATCTTGTCCGTTGGCAGAACTGATATTGCAATTCTCCACGCTTGTTCTTGTTTAGTTTTATGTTAACAAAATCTTAAGAATTGTTGTCCCTGACTTAAAAATCTTAAAAATACACATTTCGGCTAAAATACTATGACCTTCTTCGGTGATGAAATAAATGTTACCGATGTCTAAATAAAAATGAGGTGTTTATAACAATCTGAGGAACCCGCTAAGGATTAATTTATAATGTTGTAAATGTCTGAAATATGCGCGTAGTCATTTATCGAGTTCGGTTTGCGAATAGAATGCCACGCTTCTAAGAACAATCTACGCGACAACAAGAAACAGCAGTCTATGACCTTGACATTATTAAAATTAAGTAGTGTTGCGCAAAAGTGAGTTCTTCTCACATGTGAGGACGGCTTTTTATGTTCTTTTCCTCTGGATCTCAGTGCTCTGGATGTTTGACCGATGTAAAGTTTTTCACAGTTTTTACAATTGATTTTAAACACGACACCAGTTGACAGCTCTTGATCGAATTTGTTGTTCGGTTTCTTGACGATCGAACCAACCGGTTTCACGGGTTTATAAGCAACGTTTACGTCTAGTTGTTCAAAAGTTCTTGCAATTTTTTTTTTTCAGAGATTCTTTGAAAATATGGCAAAGTACCAAAGCGTCTGTGGCTTTGAGGCTGATTATTTTGGCGCTAATTTAATGCTTCAGGTAGTTTTGTTCTTTGGTAGTTTTTGGGAAAATTATACCAATTGTCGTTGAGTTTTATCTTGTCCAATGTGACAATTGATATTGCAATTCTCAATACAGTTCGTCGTTTAGTTTCATCCTATCCAGTGTTAGAAATAATATTGTTCTAATTATCCATAATTGTCGTTCCGTTTTAGCTTGTCCATTGTCAGAACTGATGTTGTTGTAATTTTCCATACTAAATGTGGTTCACTTTTATGTTGTCTAGAGTCAGAATTCATATTGCAATTCTTCATCCTGATTGTCTTCCATTTTTATCCTGTCCAGTGTCAGAACTGATGTTGTGGTAATTCTCCATAATGATTGTCGTTATGTCTCATCTTGTCCATTGTCAGAACTGATACTTTTGTAATTCTCCATAATGACTGTCCTTTTCTTCAATCTTGTCCATTGTCAGGACTGATGTTGTTGTAATTTTCCATACTAATTGTCGTGCAATTCTATGTTGTCCACGGTCAGAATTAATATTGCAATTTTGCATCCTTATTTTCCCTTAGTTTTACCTTGTCCATTGTCAGTAATTCTCCCTACTGGAATTACTGTTGTAATTCTTCCTACTGATTCTCATTCATTTTCATCTTGTCTAGTGTCAGAACTAATGTTGTATTTCTCCACACTGATTGCCGCTCAGTTTTATCTTTTTTAGTGGGCCACATCAATTTGGCCGTATAAACAGGATACGATCAAATTTTTTGAGTGATATAAACTGATTATAAGAAAACGTGTGGGTGTTTCACCTGCACGCAATAAAGTGGCCATAATAATGTGACTGTACTAGGGATCTGACCGTTAGACGGCGTTCCACTTTAATTTTGTCACAGTGTAGCTAATTCCCTTTAACCTAACACAAAACATTGTTCAGTCATGCAACCGAGAGGAGAAAGAGCAACTTGTACTGGCATGGAGAAAAAAAAACAAAAATTTCATAAGCAAAAAAATTGTGCAAAAATAGCACCCACCCTGTTTACACAATCAGCAGGGCTCCAGTTTTAGGAAAAAAGCCCTGGGCCCAGCTGGCCCCTTAGTTTCCATACTTAGCAAGCAGCAAAAGTATTTCAATTAGCGAAAAGCATGGAAAGTTCGTTGGCAGTGAAAAAAATTTGGTTGCATTGGTGACCCCAGCGGTCACAACGTTGACCTCTGATCAGCTTACAAGCACCAATTTTCGGCCAGCCCGAAATCTTGAAAAGTTCTTTCTCTGATATTGCTGAACAAGGAAGCTTTCAAGAGGTAACCAGAGAAACTTCTCCAAGCTAAATGCAATGCGACATGGCCAAGGCAAAGGTCACAAAAAGACTCCAAGTCAGATGAAAATGATGACCAGTCTCCTCAATGCCTTCTATGCTACAGGGCATAGTGAGTCCATTGTTGCTAAGACATTTTTTCTGTGTTTCTTTGTTTAGTCTTTGCCCACAATTTGGATGCATTTTATGTTCGGTCATAGGCCATCATCCTGTTCAATAGTAATGTTTCTTCAGTTCACCTTTTAGTATTATATACCGGTAATTTGGCATCATTCATTATTAAGGAGATTATTTCATTTCGTTTTAATTGTTATGTGTACCGGGTTTGTACCGACTTATTCCTTTAAATGGTTTGTTCTCTTTAGGGTGTTTTCCATAAAGCTGTCAAGCAAACTATTTCTTGATGATTACAACATACTATAGTCTACTGCATACAATATTTCATAAAGACAGTTATTTCAGTTTAATTATTACTGTAGCATATTTCGCTTGGTATCGTCTAATTACACCAGGATCTCTCATTGCCAACAAGAATTTTAGTCTATTGGCAGTGTTTAAAACAGCTATTTCGTCTAGCAAAGGCAGCCTTAAAAGCTGATAACTGGATAACATTCCTTAACAGTCTCTGGTCCTGTTGGAATTTGAAGATCCACTGGACAACGTTTTATGTCCAAAGTCAAGCTGGCTTGACCTACTTACAGCGAGAGAGGAATTGTGCACACATTACTGCAACAGACCTTTGACTTGGACACAGCTGAAGAGGCTAAGGGTAGGGTAATTAGAGGAGATCGATAAATCAGGTACACGAATGATGGATGTGAAGGGAAATAAAATTCTATGTTCCAATGAAGCAGCCTTGTAAGGCATCCGCCTGTTGAGAAATATTTTTGACACGATTTGCAAAAGAAATGTGATTCTATGTTTCAGCATACTGATGTTTCTTGTTTTCTGTTAAAGTCATCTAAACTCAGACGATGTTTTTGTCAACAAAAAGCAAATCATTCTGTAAAAGCTGAACGTTGACGGCAGGAAGGGTAATAAATATAATATTACTTGGCATTCTTTACCAGGATAATTGAGTCATAGAACGACAAACCACTTGTTGTTAAAGCAGGGAGTTTGTCAGCTCGCAAAAATTAACTTTAAGTTCATTTAGGTATTTATATAATTTTACTTTTGCAAAATGTGTGGGTATTATTTTTCTTATCTTACTATGATATCGATGTTGCTTTTAATCTCTTCATTCATGTTTGCAATTACAAGGAAATTTTCAATTATGGCCAACCTCACCTACTTTCTTGCAGGGTGCCTATTTACTTTTGTTTATCACTAATCATTCGTCATTGCTTTGTTTTAATCTTTCATCTTGCTACTTCTATTAATTTCCATCCAGGAAAGCCTTTATTGTATCATTTGTGTTGTACTTTCTAGTCTTACATGAGCCCTTTAATTGTTGGAAAGTTTACAGATTCAAATCCAGAGCAAGTCCTAGGTCCACAACCTACAGTTTCAAAATAAATGTGAAAGAGTTACCTTCAAGCAAAATAATAATAGTAAAAATCATAATATCTGTATTAATTTGATAAAAATACATATGAAGTGTCACAATTAATAAAATATAAAACGATTAAAAAGATATCTAAAAAGCACCTTTCCCTCCAGCACTGTTCCCCAACAATATATCCTCTTCTTCCATGGTCTTCATGAAGCTACTGACTGTTGACACACTACCCTCTCCTCCACACCCCAATCCAACACAAGAGAGCATAACAGAAACAGCCCCTGAACCAATGGCAACAGCATCTCAAAATATATCAGACTGTCTAGTCGACCAAGCAAATCCAGTGTTACATAGTAATGGGAAAATGACGCCCTCAGTCTGACTAAAATACCCAATAAGGCATGAAACAAAACAACCTAACCGAGATTACATCAGGCTCTATCTCCAAACCAGTTGTGCCTAGACCTGTGCACTAGAATTTCAGCCACGAGTATGGTGGCATGAAATGGTGATATCCCAACATCAGAAACGGACACGGTGTGCGGTATGCATAGTGGTGAGGCAGAGACTGGCCATTCTCTTAATATTGGAATCTTGAGAGCCAATTACTAATATATCATGGTTAAACTTTCACACAGGTCCTGAAATTCACAGGATTCTTCCAGCTGTTCCTTTCACATCTTAATCAATTAATAACGTCAGGTTCACCTTGATTGGTAAATTCATCCAAACTTTAGAACAACTCGAATTAATGTTAATCCGTCGATTATAATAATAGATTATTATAATTCAGTAATAGATTAAGGCGAGGCAAAAAAATTGCAAGCATTAGATTATTAATATCATTTGGATTAATATCAATCTCAAGTCTACACAACTCCCACTGAACCCAAATGTGTATTCTTTTCCTTTAGAGTTTATCATGTACTTATGCATTGTTTAGACTCATTTTTATTGCAAGATTTGTTTGAAGTCTCTACATGTTTGCTTTCAAGGGACAAAATACGAAGCTTTCCGTGAACATTTTGCTTACTTGCATTATTTATTGTGACGCCGAGCCACGCTGTGATAAGAACTGTTTGCAAGCAGTAGGTAGATTCTTATCACAGAAATTATACTATTTGTCCTCGAATGTTTTTCTTCGGAGATGCCGTAGCTTTTCTTCAAGAAAGCTATACGTTTCTCTAGATACAAATTTTTTTAGATTGTTGAAGCAGTTGAACAGTTGGCATGATTGTGCCAGGTTAGATGTGGAACATTCTCATTAAAGTGAATAACAAGACATGTATAAAGTTTCGTTATCAACGCATACAGGATATGTAATCAGCAAGGTCACTTACCAACAAAACGCTAGAGTTCCTCCGTACAGTTCAGGTTGGTGGCAGCGCTTTAGTAAGTCAGATGCCATCCTGGACTCCTCCAGCTAACCCACCAGCAACAATAGCCCCTTCTTTGACATCAATCCTGAAACCCTGTCCTTCATCACAAACTCCTACTCCAGGTCAAGTATATACGTAGACTGTCCATTTTATGAAATGCTCCCGAGGAAATGACGATCTCTATGGATCCAACTCAGAAACGCTGTCTTTCAGCGATAACTGGAAGGGATTCACAGATTTCCTTTGATGACGTGCGCACGGACATCCCTTTCACTTTCTTATTTTTTTTATGGTACACAAGATATTTATTCTATTCAACAAAAATTTTTGTGGCCCTGCAAAAAAGTCAGTTTCAACAGTACTGTATTACCAGCAGAGCTGACACAATTGCCGACTTCTGCCACTAAAATATCATAACCATTAATAAAGATTGCAAAAATTGACTGAATGTAACAACATAAAAGAGTTTTCTTCACAAACTACTTGCACAAGAAGCATATCCATTGTGGTTGGAATAGAATATTTTCTTTCCTATGAACCTAATATTTCCACAGTTTATATAGTTACGAAAATCAATTGATACCATTATTTAAATATTCTGCTCATTTAACAAATTGTCAAGATACAGTGATAACGATGTCTTAGATTGTGAATATGAATCTTCGGAAGCTTTCGTCAAAGATTAATCATAGGTAGGAATAATATTAATGCTACATAGGATTAATAGGAATCCTATGTAGGATCGATATTTATCAGAGTAATATTAATCTTACATAAAATTAACATCAATTCTAATTAGTTAAGGCATCGCCAAAACCTCAGTAAAGGATAATAATAACCTATTACTGGATTATAATGATCTATTACTGGATTATAATGATCTATTACTGAAATATAACAATCCATTACTGGATTTTAATAATCATTAGGATTAATATTAATTCGATTGATATTAATCCGTGTTGTTCTGAAACTTGACCCCTTAAAATAACATGTTTCTGTGAGTAGTTGCCTAACTGAGGAATACAGAATCATTTCAGGGTGTTCCTCATCTGCATCAGTTAAGATAGCAATGTTCATAACTTTTCACAAGCTTTTCTCATCCTTTAACACAACACAGTGCACACAAGCCCATCAAGTCTTACTTCAATAGATTTCTTGCTAACCTTAATGGCGTTGACATAGGATTGGCACAATTACTAAAATAATTTCCATTTGGCAGAGACACCATCCTTCCATCTATAGGCTTCGGTGACGGTGTAGTGTAAACTGACGCGATGCTTCAAATTCATAGTTCTCGTGCTTTCCGAAGCAAAAATTCTTTCATTACACTCCGCTGCTACTAACACACAAATTTCCTGCCTTTTGTCCCTTTTGACACCAGAATGAAGCTCGACATATTCAAAAGCTGAGTAACACTAACACACATAAAACCCAGGAAGCCATAGATATAATTCTGCCGTTTGTTAAAGATCCTTTGGGTTAGGATCCTTTGCATTAAACATGCGATGCTTTATAACCTTTTTCCATGCAAAGTTGTTAAGACCATAGGATTTAAATAGAAGGACAGCTGGAGGTCTGGTCATCTACCATGACTAATATTAATTAGCATTTTGTTCTTCCAGAGTCATTTTCAAATTCTTTTTTTGTCAAAATTTTTTTTCTTTTTGCATTTAGGTATGATGTAAGATTGCTGTTTTTCTTAAACGTAATGTCATCTGCTTAGTTAAAACATACCAATTCTTATACTGAAGCCTTACATTCAAGCATTCAAGCATACAATAAATGGTTATGTGTACATGTACATCTGCGCACTCTGTGTGATCCGCGCCTTGCAGAGGACTTCTCACAGCTTTAGACTATTTGGTCTAACCATCCCTGATTGCTGATTGCTGAATTGATTGATCAGAGTGTGAAATGTTAAAATGGATGATAGAGTATGTTATGTTGAAATCTGTACTTGATCACCTATATATAAAAATGAAATTAAAAAAAAGGATTATGGGGAATTTTTTATCATCCAATGCTTACAAATACAGTTGCAAACAGCTGTTTCTTCCTTTTTAAAGCAACAGTTAGGTTTTTTTTTCATGATCAAGTAAAGAGGCAAATTTTACCACTTTGTGCACTGCAGGTGTTGAAATAAACCCCTTAAACCGTCTTACCAAAGTATAAGCAAAATCAACAAGAATGACAACATTAACTTCATCATACAATGCACTTTGAATGTACTGTAATTTACCTAAAGGAACTTAACCCAAAGACTCTTATTATACTCTCCATTGTCACAAAACGCGGGGCTGGTGATTCATTTTGCATTAACTTGAGTCTGTTGTGCTGTCCTGAAACTCCACAGGCTCCATCCCCACTTGCAGGCTTCTCACAACATCATCACTGATCCCATTATATGCAGTCGAATTTCTCAAGTAGTTTCTTATGTAGTTGTCATGAATCATGCCTGTTTTAGAATACCTCGAAGAATATTTCATATTAAGTTTCATGTTTCATACTAAAAATGCAAAGTACATTAGCATTTGTCACAATCACAAATATATGCTGCAATAAAATTAGAGCAGAGGAAGGGGAGAGTGGGGTTTTCCATCCTGACGTCTTTCCTCACTTTTTTTTATTTCAAAGCTGGATTTAAACAGGTTGAAAGGCCGGCCATTTTCAGGATCTCATTTCAAGATGCGCAAGTGCATATCTTGCAGGAACTACAGTGCAAGGATTTTCTGGCTGTGATAAAGCAAAATCATCCATGCATTCAGCAAAGGTACCAGATGATGAAATGCACACCTTGATGAAGAGGTGGCTAACAGCAATCCCATGAACTAAGGAGGATTCGGGTTCTCTGCCCAAAGGTGTTACAGAAACAAAGACGCCGCACATGCACCCCTGCCCACGCACCAAGCTTTATCTCCAACCATGCGCTCCAGTGCTGCGCCATCACCTCATCTGCATTGCCTCCACCTTTCCTGTTGTAACACCTTTGTGCAAAAGCATGGTGAATCCTCCCCACCTTATGTGACTGATGTAAGCTACTTCTTTGTCAAGGTCTGTCAGTTCATTGCCTGAGACTCCTAAATACATGGATGACAATGCTTCATCACAACTAGAAATTCCCTATACTGTCGTTTCTGCAAGAACACACCAAAACATTTTGAGGTAAATAACAAAAGGATGGAGACGTCTCTGAAATGATAAAAGGATCAGCAACCATGAGTTTCTTTTCACCTCAGCTGCCGCTCTGTTATAGTATAAACCATGTGACATCATCAAGCAAGCATGCAATACATCATTTTCCCAGTTTTCACCAGGCAATTAGAAGCTGTGCATCATCCAAATAAAGTGTCTCATCTGAATATCAAGCACAATTCACTGTTGTTTTATAACCTATCTTTTCCCTATAACAAAAAGACTCATTCAGAGGTGACCACAATAACATGTGCTAACAAAATTAATACTGAGGAATTCTCCTTGACTGTGGATTCCTGAATCAACCTGAATGTACGGCAAAACTCAAGGGCTACCAATCCCTGATATCCCACCCCATTACATAATCCACTACTGCCCTGGTCCCAATCTGCCATTCCACATTTCCAGTCATCTGTTGCATAACTGCTTCCTAAAAATGCGTGTTAACAAGCGCCCTTTTCCTCCCTCACTTAAACGTTTCATGGTGTATGCAGTAAAGTGTGTTGGACTTAACTGGTGCAAGGTTTGTTTCAAACACGACACCAAATTCCCCTGCCACTCTTTGTGGCTAAAAATGGGTATATTCCAGTGATGTCTTCCCTGGCTACAGGGCTCGAACGTCTGTTCCATTCTCAAGGGAACGGAGAAGCCAGATGGATCATCACCATGGGTGCTCCACAAAATTTGCCAGTCAAAAGTAAATGCAAAACCAAGAATAACAGAAAAGAGTACTCAGTATGCATGGTCTGCATGGTCTGTACGGTCTCTAGCCTGCAGTCGGCACTCTGCATGGTCTGCGTTTTGGGGTGACCGCCCAAGTTCGCACACGAATTACTTGAAAAACCTGTCTGGCTGCCGGACATAGAGATACAGTGTCTGCTGTTTGAAGGTGAATGTAAAATAAGTTAGTAAAGAATCAATGAGGTGGATGTAACTTTGATTCAACGCGTTTTCACGGAGGCAAACTGTTGAGCAGAGAACAGTGTGAAACAAGCTTGCACGTAATATGACGAATATTATGAATGTTGTTTGTTTAATTTGAACGTGTCTTTAAAGGATTTTTAGCGATTAATTCGGTGATTCACCGAGAGTTTTTAAGAGCCAATTCCTGACAATACTGAGAATGAGATGACAGTCGCGAAATTTCGAATTTCTTCATATTTTGCCGAAATAACCTCTATAGTGAGTTGTTTTCGAAAATACCATTCAAAGGTCATGAAGCGCTTTAGAAATCGAAAAAAGTTTGAAAATAATCATTTTAGCTGCCTGATGCCGCCGAAAATGGCCGGAAATTGTGCATATGTTGTTGATTTTTCTACGCTTGTTGATTTCCCTCTGCTCGTGAAGAATTTGAGTTATTTTTTTTGTGTGTGCTCTACTCAGGTCTAATATTTATTTTTGGATAGATTGTTTAAATTTGTTTCATATTGCGTTAGAAGTAAGTGCAACGAATGCATGTTTTTCATTTTAAAATTTTTTTTTCTCACAGTAACCAATATATTTGTTCCCCACCCTCTGTGGCGAAACTTTAGACGGTAATAACTCTGCAAGCATTTCATCTTCTGTTATCACATTTTGCAGGCATATAGCTCATGTTAAGGACTATCAAACACACAATTTACTGGCCAAATAGTGAAAATTTTCTAAAGTTATTAAGGTGTAAAGTTTCGAAACAAATCACGTCATAAATAATTAACAAAGGAACCGGTTTTAACAAAAGCAACACCAAAAGGTTCCTTACAACATCAGCAAGCAAAATATAGCATCAAAACATCAATGAACTTTCTCAAGTTCTAGTGACAAGGTCCTTTAAGAACATGATGCTGAGCACTACACCCTTAAACTTTCACCAAAGCCTGCGGAAAAGCAATTGTGTTTTATTTGGAAAAATGTGCCAGAAAGTTGTTCTAGCACCTTATAGTTTTTTCGCTTTTGCGCAGTGTTTTAAGCGTGCCAAATAGCAAAAATTAAGGAACATAGAAACCGTGTACTCACCAAGAGAAGGCTCGTGTCAAAGTGGATTTCATGTATGTGTCACCAAACGTTTGTTGATTTTGAAAACTGATAAAAAATTTGTTACATAGCAATGTGAAATTACTACATGCTGATTATTCATGTGAATTTGATTGACAGCTCTCAATTATACCTACTTTACCCTCTAGAAAAAAAATCTCTCAATTTACTCTCTAAGGTAGATGTTTTGATATGCATCTGATATTTATTCTATTTAGAAATTATTAGACCTGGCTAATTGTTTAATAAAATTATTTTGAGGCCAAAAAAAAAAAAAAAACTGTGTTGTTGATTTTCCTACGCGTCCTTACCCTATGGTTAAAAAACGCTATTAAATTATAAAAAATGAAAGATTTTTTTTGAGACACACGCAATACTATTGTTATTATCTGTGTATTCGACTTATTGTTTTGTAATATAGTTTAAAATAGAATTGCCCTGTGCAAAACAATCCGTTGTTGATTTTGCTAAATCTCCATTTTTAGACCGGATTCAATCTTTATTTTATTTGGAATGAAAGGACCTCTAGAGTTAATATTTACCTATCAATCTATGTTATGCCTGAAGGAAAGTGGTAAACAAGTTATTACAGACGAATTATAATGTATTTTTTTAAGTCAACATTGTTCTTCATTTCCCTACCCGTCAGAGAAAATTAACCTAAAAGGCTATTAAAATGCTAGGGTAACACAGTTTTTGATAATGCATATAATCTATGTTATATATTCTATACAGTAGCCTGGTATTTATACATCAGAAGGTTGTCTTTTGCCTTAACCATAACCCTATTTCTATTTGGTTTCTGTCCTTATTGATATAGTTTGATTGTGTTACCAATTTACATGTTAGACTAAGCCTTTTTTTAAGATTAAAATGTTGAAACCTAAGAAAATATGGGTGTCATATTTCACCCCTACTAATACCGATCCATAACGGCGACTTTCCTGTGTCCCGAAGGTGGCGGTTGTAGACTTTATTACCGTTAATAAAATTACACATCCTTCCTATTGAACTTTAAAACACAGGTATATTGCTCCAGGTTTTTGGTATAGAAATGCACTAGGGACATGACTGGGATGGAAAAAGAAGGCCTTAGCAGGCACTAGTCTTAAATGGGTACGTGTTGAGAAGTTACATACATATTTACTCCTGTTACCGGTTCCTTTTTAAACGTATATAAACTATGCAGTCGAACTTCCACTAACGCTGACCTCTCCACAATCAACTCCTCTCTACAAAAGACACATTTTTTTGTCCCGGTAGACAGTCCATACATTCGTTCTTATTTTTGCCTCTCAAATGCGTAAAATAAGGCTACAATACATAATGCCTAACTATTTTATAACGCTTAATTATTCAAGGGAGGTTCGCTAGGTCAATAATTGTGAATTCTCAAAATAAAATAAGAAAAAATTTTTAGCCCTTCTGAGTGTCCGATTTTTGGAAGGTGCCCATATTGTTGTCTAGATAGTTTAGCAAAAAGCTCACTATAGGGGTTATTTTGGGCAAAATATGAAGAAATCCAAAATGTTGCGACTGTCATCTCATTCTCGGTATTTACAGGAATTCGCTCTTCAGTGATTAATGGTATATGTTTGGTTTGAAATTCCTTTTAATTTCAAGAACTTTCCTCAGAACTCGTCAGAAATGAACTCGTTGGTTCAATTTGAGCTGTGAACATGTTGATTGTAATTTACTGTCAAAGAGCGCATTCGCTGAATGAGCTTTTCCAACTATAACTGTATATGGAACGGCAAATTGTATTATCGAGCTATTTAAACAAAAGTAGTGCAAGCAATAAAACAGCCAATTTTTTAACCAATTTTGATAGACCAATTATTTTGGATAGTAACTATGAAAACGTGGTTCGATTAAACAGAATAATAAACATGCCATTCACCTGGGTTAACGTCATTCCTGGTTATAATAATCAGAAAATAAAATACAGCTAAGATAGTGGTTCAACTTGGGGAGAACTTACAGTTCCAGCTGGTGTTTATAATTATGTCAACATGAACCCGTTCTTGAAAAATGAGACTGTAATAAAAATGAATTTCAAACTAGTACTTTCAGAGTATTAATTAAATTGAAAACGGGTTATCAACTTGACTTGACTGAATAAAATCTGCATGAGCTTATTGGCTTTGATAAAGTGATTCTCAAAGATGCTGAAAATTACGGTTTAAGATTACCAATTTAAGCCAACACAGATATATTAAACATTCATTGCGATTTGGTTAATATTAGCCTTGTTGTAACGTCAGGTTCACGGCGACTGTTGAAAGGCTGAATTGTCACTAGCTAGACAACTTGTCGCGATGAGACCAGCGTGTGTGGGAGATGCTTTATTTAAAGCCAGAGATCACCGAACATCAGCTGTGATTGACGGTGATTTAATTGGCGATAATCGAACGTAAACTGAAATATATTTCAGTGAAGAATCTAGTTACTAGATAACAGAAGATTACAAGGTGACAAGGGTCAAAACAATAATAGCAAACATTCCAATCATAACTGTGGTGTGACAATACTTCCAGTCAAACTTCTCAGTAAAGACACGATTAAAATTATCAGTGATCTCAAGCAGATACACATACTGCTAACTGTCCTAATACAATACATAATAACACTCTAATATCTTGAAAGCAATAAAATTGCACGCTGCGATAAAAACGTGCTTACGTGAGCGCCACTGAAAGTGATGTTAGAATTTACTAGCAAGGAAAGAACTTTAACTGAATTACCAGCGATTCTTATAGGAAGCTGCTAAATAGAAACGTAAGCTAGGGGGAATGTAAACTATAAAGATCTATCACTAAAACACGCTGAAATAAAAACTTTGAAAACTGGGGCTCTGCCATGTGTTGGACTTGGTACAATAGGCTGTTGTATAAAAAACCAAGACTAAAGGTACTTAAGGTTAAAAACGTCGAAACTTGAAACTTATACTAAAAACAAGCATAGAAAATAGTTTCTACTTACACATCAGTTCGCGCTTGCACTCTAAATAGTCACACGTACTGTGCACGATAACTGAAACTTGAACTACTGGCGGGAATATGCCGCTAACACTATCTATATACGTCCACGTGTAAAAACTAATGACGGCATTGCTAAGCAACAAATTGGGGATTCAGAAAGAATTAAGATTACTCACTTAATTAGAGAAGCCTCGATATAGCGTTCATTACACTTGCTGATAGAGTAAATACAGACATCAAAGATTCTTTCTCAACCAGCATCCTCAAACCGTCATATAGTTTCACTATGGAACCACGAAGAGTCACATTTAATCCTGTGAATAAGAACACCATCTCGAGAATAAAAATATATATAACCGATGGCAAAAGACGACAGACAAATCTTAATGGCGCAGCTTTATGCTGAAAATAATTGTCTAATCTATTTATATGAAAGCATACGAATTCAAACGGTTTTACCATCCTAAAATGGGTAAATTTGTGTATCTTGAGAAAGGAAACGGTTTGATTGTTCACAAAATATTCAGACTGATAAGAAGTATACTATCATCTGTATTCCAAACTGTTGCCAAAGCAATCGCAAAAAAAGCAATAAAATCTGGAGTAGAACACGCTGGTAAGCGTTTGGGTAAAAAAGCAGCAGAAAAATCAGGTGATCTCATAATGAAGCGACTAAGAGGTGTGAAACAAAAAGCAACACTTCCAACGATAAAAGAAGAAAGTACAAATATGATATTGAATCGTTTAATATCAGGACAAGAATTAAAACGCTAATTTTATCTACACTAATATTATAATGGCTTCAGCCTGCGATCTAATCAAAATCAGGTCTTAGTCATTTTCAAAAAGACACGAGAGCACAATAAGATCTAAACCTGAGTCCACGGTATGGTCATGTGATAACTTGTTATCTGATACTGGTCAGCGGATAGCTTGTTTCCACAGCTGTCGATTAACCATAACATGGATACCCAAAATCAAAGAGATAGCTTTGGTAATGGTGCTACTCTCTTATTTTTCTACAGGCGTACGTACGGACAGTCAGGTGACAAACAAAACTTTTCAGATTGATGGGTGACCAAATTTTTTAAGGTAGACGCTTTGCTCTCGCGCCTTCGGCGCTCAGGAGCTCCGGTAAAAAGACTGTACGGCCGCCTAAACGAATATCCCAATTGTTCCATATTATTTTGTGCTGGTCTTTTCGAAAAGCAAAGTCTCCGTAATTCTGATCACCATTTCAAAAGTTGAGAATAGAATGGTGAAGCGACCGAGAGGTCATTAACCATACTTACAGTTAAACAGAAACAGACCTCCGTGTTTTAATGAAGAACAGTATTTTCCGTGACATTTCGCGTGACGTTTTATTATTGATTTTAATAGTTTAATATTACACTTTCTATCAAACACGATTACACTGATTGACATTGCAATTTGAGCAGCTTGATTTAGGAATCGTTTTCAGTTAGTTTTACACGTGTCGGAATGGATAGCTTCCCGTTTTAAGGTTTTTTTACAGTTTAATTGGACTCTGGAATCCCGTCACGAAGTGGGTCAGTTTAAGTTGTTTTTTTCCCGTTTTCTAAGGCTTTGTTACTTTAAGTTGTTTCCTTTGATTTCTGGTAGTGTAATTTCGGTAATTGACCGCATGTGATTAACAAATGTGTAATACCCCGTGGTTTACTCAGTGAAATCTATTCGCGTTTCTTGGTTGATACGATTCTTCTTGGTTGGTAGGATTTATAGAGCGTAACTGAGATGGGAACCACAAAACAAGCGGAAAATTCAGCAGTAAAAGGCAAAGGAATCGGTGTTAATGGCACTGCTGCGAGCGACACAGAAACCGAGTCAGGAAATGGAAACCCGACTGCAGAAGAAAATCCTGGAGAAAACGGAGTTGGTGGTAACAACGGCACCAATCTCGAGAGCATTGTTAATACATCCTGTGGTTTAAAGAGCCAGTTCCTGTAAATACCGAGAAAGAGATGACGGTCGCGAAAGTTTCGATTTCTTTATATTTTGCCCAAATAACCTCTATAGTGACTTGTTTTCGAAAATGCTATTCAAAGGTCCTGAAGCGCTTTAGTTTTTTCGAAATCGAGGAAAGTTTGAAAATCGCCATTTTAGCCGCCTGATGCCGCCGAAAATGGCCGAAAATTGTGCATTGTCTTTTCGCTTGTACAGATCAACGAGATAATATCTATCAATATACTTTGGGTACCTCATAGTGCATGTCTTGCTGTTTCTAAAGCATTAATTTGATTAGCAAAAGCTCCAAGTTTAGTCATATTTTAGGCCGATAAAAGTACCTTCATCGAAGCTCGTGAGCGAAATGGCTTATTTTTGCCAATTTCAATACCATCAAAAGCCCACTGGTACATTGAATTTGAAGTGGAAACTAAAATTTTCTGAAAGCCCATAATCTATATTATGATGTGTGAAAGTCTCTTCTGCGGCCCGAAAAAAACTAACCCGTCGAGAGACATAAACGTGTGGTAGATTTTTGTAAATTCGTCATTCGCAAAACCAACATGGAACTTGGCCAGCTACGTTCATCAAGAACAAAAATAAGCGAATGGAAACCTTTTTCGTCAATAAGGATACTTGTAATCTGTTTTTTTTTCCCTTTTAGATTGACCACATGATTAACTTCTGCAAACATTTGCAGTTAAATGAAACTAGACGCTGCTTTTGGTACATTTGATTGTTATACACCGAAACTGATTTTCCTTCCGCCTACTGTATGTTTCTTTTCGAAGGTTACAACTGCAGCACACATAATTCGTTCAATATCGGCAGTTTTAACTTTTGTGGAACACCGATGACCACAGCCGAACTTGTCTTTAAGTAAAAATAAACATTTTGCAACGTGAAGTTTAAGTAAACAATCGGTTACAGCTGCATCCATCATGTTTGGCGTAAATATTGGAACACAACCATTTCGTGTAAACAGGTACACTTTACTTTAGAAACACCCGCCTCATCGCAGCATTTCTTGAAATCCTGGTCTGAGACCAGGTAATGCCGATAACAAAGCGCGAGCAGTTGACGAAACTTCATGATCAACTGTCGAAATGTTCTACTTCTGGAATAAGCAAGATGATTCAACATTTGTATTTCTTACAATTGGCACTGTCTTTTACCACCAGATTTAGAGATGAATCGTTCATTTCCTATCACTTAATATGGCACATACCTCTACTGTGACATCATTTTTCTTGGAGTGTTCGAACAGGCAGAAAAACCACAAAGGCTTCTTCGTCAATCGCACTTCGCTGTCCAGATTTCTTTCTTACAAAGTTTAGGGACTTCGCTCTCTTTTAAAATTCCAAGACTTCGCCGTTCTGTTGGCCAGTCCCAATAATTGTCATGGTGTTAGTTGAGTGAGTTCTTGACTTTGTTTGGTGGTCCCAGTTCAGACCATCCGGCAAATGTGGATTGCGTGACAAACGGCAGCTTGCGAAGTGTCCAAAGTGGGTGAAGATGGCGGCGAGTGAAACTCTTTGCTCGTGCAAGTAACGTGGTTCGCACTGTCAGCCTAAATAAACATTTTTGGACGAAATTGAAGGATGTAGGGGGAAGAGGGCGTTGTTTAATTTAGCAAGAGGACAGAACTTGACGCTTATGGGCGCTTTCCAAAAATCGGACACTCAGAAGAGCTAAAAGTTTCCTTTATTTTACCTTGAGAATTCACAATTATTGACCTAGCGAACTTCCCATCAATAATTAGGCTGTATAAAATAGTTAGGCATTATGTATTGTAGCCTTATTTTGTGCATTTCAGAGGCAAAAATAAGAACGAATCTATGGACTGTCCACCGGGACAAAACAATGTGTCTGTTGTAGAGAGGAGTTCACTGTGGAGAGGTGACTGTTAGTGGAGGTTCGACTGTATAGTTTATATCGGTTTAAACAAGAACCGGTAACAGGAGTGATTACGTACGTAAATTCTCAACACGTACCCATTTAAGACTAGTGCCTCCTAAGCCTTCTTTTTCCATCCCAGTCATGTCCCTAGTGCATTTCTGTACCAAAAACCTGGAGCAATATAGCTATATTGTAAAGTTCAGTAGGAAGGGTGTGTTTTTTTTTTAACGGTAATAAAGTCGAAACTTTCTACAACAGCCACCTTGGGGACAAGGAAAGTCGCCCTTATAGAGCGGTATCAGTAGGGGTGAAATATGACACCGATATTTCTTGGATTCCAACACTTTTATCTTGAAAAAGGCTTAGTGTAACATGTAAATTCGTAACACAATCAAAATATATCAATAGGACAGAAACCAAACAGAAATAAAGTCCAAAGACCTGGGTCAATTTTAGTGACCATGTCCAATAAAAAATGGGGTTTTGTAGACAGCGTTCGTCAGTTGTTGATTAACTGGCCTTTGTGAACAGTTTTTTTTAGCAGTTGGGGCGTGTTTTAGTGGCTGTTGCTGTTGTGGAGAGGTTGCCGTTGTAGAGAGATTAAAATAAGAGTGACCGTCCGCCGGAATGAACAAAGTGGCCGTTGCAGAGAGGTGGTCCTTTGTGGAGAGGTGGTTGTGCAGGTTCGACTGTAGTTTCCATTTTTTCACGCAGACATAGAGAAACCACCCTGCCTACACGAGGCGAGGAAGCAGCAGTTTGGATTCCCTGTCTACGCCCCCCGAGGCAGGGGAGCTCGTTGTACCTTTTTGGGGTTAAAAATGAAGTTTTAGTAGCCCTCAGGGTGTTCAGCCTCAAAAAGTCCAAAGCGGGAGCTTTTGCGATGCCTTTTAGAGTATTGAGCCCAAAAAAAATATGACGCAAGGAGATAATGTGTTCTGTAAGAATTGGTATCTTTTAGAGGAGCAAAAAAAGGATCTTGGTACTTCTTAGGGGATGTAAGGGGATCAAAATTTTTGAGGAACACCCCCGTACTTCTTATATGGATGTCCCCCTCCCCTCAAGGTCCACGTCGCCATCTTCACTCACTTTGGAAAACGTGAGATATCGACATATTTGGTACAGTGGCCGATTGTCACGCAATCCACATTTGCCTCATTGTCCGAACTGGGACAACCAAACAAAGTCAAGAACTCACTCGACTAACACCATGACAATTGTTCGGACTGGCCTACAGAACGGCGAAGTCTTGCAATTTTAAAAGAGAGCGAAGTCCGGAAACTTTGTAAGAAAGAAATGTGGACAGCGAAGTGCGATTGACGAAGAAGCCTTAGTGGTTTTTCTGTCTTCCTGCTTTATGCCAAATATGATGGATGCAACTGTAACCGCTTGTTTACTCAAACTTCACGTTTCAAAATGTTTATTTTTACTTAAAGACAAGTTCGGCTGTGGCCATTGGTGTTCCACAAAAGTTAAAACTGCCGATATATTGAACGAATTATGTGTGCTACAGTTGTAACCTTCAAAAACCATCATACAGTAGGTCAGTACATCAGTTTCGGGCGATATGCACATGCCGGTGATCGAAATAAATTTGCATAACAATCAAATGTACCAAAAGCAGCGTCTAGTTGCATTTAACTGCAAATGTTTGCAGAAGTTAATCATGTGGTGAATCTAAAAGGGAAAAAAAAAACAAATTACAAGTATCCTTATTGACGAAAAAGGTTTCCATTCGCTTATTTTTGTTCTTGATGAACGTAGCTGGCCAAGTTCCATGTTGGTTTCGCGAATGACGAATTTACTAAAAAGTACCACACGTTTATGTCTCTCGACGGGTTAGGTTTTTCGGGCTGCGGAAGAGACTTTCACACATCATAAATATAGATTATGGGCCTTCAGAAAATTTTAGTTTCGACTTCAAATTCAATGTACCAATGGGCTTTTGATGGTATTGAAATTAGCTAAAATTAGCCATTTCGCTCACGAGCTTCGATGAAGGTACTTTTATCGGCCTAAAATATGATTAAACTTGGAGCTTTTGCTAATCAAATTAATGCTTTAGAAACAGCAAGACATGCACTATGAGGTACCCAAAGTATATTGCTAGATATCATCGCGTTGATCTGTACGAGCGAAAAGAAAATGCACAATTTTCGGCCATTTTCGGCGGCATCAGGAAGCTAAAATGGCGATTTTCAAACTTTCCTCGATTTCGAAAAAACTAAAGCGCTTCAGGACCTTTGAATAGTATTTTCGAAAACAAGTCACTATAGAGGTTATTTGGGCAAAATATAAAGAAATCGAAACTTTCGCGACTGTCATCTCATTCTTGGTATTTACAGGAACTGGCTCTTAAGATGGAGAAGCCGAAGATGCCTTGCTTCGCAGGGGACGTCAGAGACCACGCGATCTTCTGGACCAACTTCAGGCACGCTGTGGATTGCCGATACGGTAAAAGGGATGCAATTCGTTGCTTCATACAAGCTTACAAGGGCGACCACTGGAATTGATTAAGGGTATTGGCACAGATTATGACGCCGCATAGAGCTACCTGGACTGAGTCTACGGGGACCCTAGATTCGTAGCAGACATCATAACGTAAGGTATCACAAAGTTCAGACCCCTTCGCGATGGAGAGGATGCTTGATGTTGCGACGTGGTGCACTTTGTGCAAAGAAGTTTCAGTGCACTTAAGGAGGTTGGACGACCGCATGACATGGATAACAACCACATGCTGGCACTAATTGAGCAGAGAATGTGTATCGACGACCGTAAAGTATGGGCACGTCACCTGGAGAACAGCGGAAAGGAGGCCATGCTAGCACAGCTTATTGTGTGGATGAATACCGAGATTAAATCTACGATGAGAGCGACGGCACCTTTGAGAAGCAGAACCCAACCAACAAGGTATCCTGTTCGCCATATTGGATCCGATGTTAAGCCATTGGACTGATCAATGTCAGAAGTTTGTCTCGCTTAGTCTAGAAAATAGGATAAAGGCAGTGAAAGAAAACTACGCATGCTTCAGCTGCTTGAAACGTGCAGGAGAGACCACAGGTCCTATAACTGTTCTGGAAGACGCCAGTGTCCTGAAAGAAGCAATGGAAGCCAGTGCCCGTATTATCATCACCCTCTCTTACACGGAGCAATTCAGCCGACTGTTGCAACTGTTACGTTGGTGACTAACAACCAGAAAGCATTGCTGCCTACCGTGCAAGTGGACAGCATTGGATCAGGCTGTCTTTGGCAGAGAGCGAACGCGTTACTTGATTGAGGAGCTCAGATAAGCTTAATCATATGGAGCGTGGCCGAAGAGCTCAAACTGAAAGGAAGAAATATAGTGATAACAGTCACGAAGGTGGGCGGCCAGGAAGAGGAACTCAGCACAAAGATTTATCAGGTTCGCATAAGATAACTGGAAGACCGCAGCGCACACGTCATACGAGCAATTGGAATTCCTTCTATCGGCGAGAACATCAGAGATGTCAAGGTTCTCGACATTGCAAGACCACTTGGTGTCGGAAGAGGTCAGCTGCGTCAAGGAAATGGACATACAGACTTGCTCATTGAAATAGATCGAGCGAAGCTACACACGGGAGAAACGAGAGAGGCAGGAAACGTGGTAGCCCGTCATTCACCTCTCGGATGGGTGGTATTTGGAGCACTTCCTGGCAAGCAGTAAGAGGCAAGTCATGTTTACCACGTCAAGCTTGAAACGCCTGTAGACATGACAGACGTTTGGACCACAGAAACACAGAAAGTATTGGTGTTTCTGTACAGCCTTGCACTTGTAAAGCTGGAAAGCTCAGCCAGATTGAAAGGGAAGAAGCGAAGATCATAGAAGAATCCTGCGAGAAAATAGGCAATCAGTGGCTAATCCCTTATCCTTGGGAAAAGGACCCACGTCAGTTACCTAACAACAAGCTCCAAGAAATTGGAAGAAACCGAACGCCGGCTGTCGAAGAATCCAGATCACGCCTCTACCTATGACCTTCAACTGGTTGAAATGAATCACCTACAGTTTTCAAGACGATTAACAGAGAAAGAGGCAAGAGAATACTCTGGTCCTTTCCATTACATGTCACGCCACGAAGTTTTAAGGCCAGAAAGTAAAAGCACGCCAGTACGGACTGTGTTCAACTCGTCGGCTGTGTTCCAAGGGCACAAGTTGAACAAATATTGGATGAAAGGACTCGATCTGTTGAACGACTTGTTTGGTGTTGTTCTCAGGTTCCGAGAAAATCAGGTTGCTTTCATTGGAGACATCCAAAATGTACCATAGAATCCGCATTCCAGAAATTGACCAGCACGTGCACAGGTTCCTGTGGAGGAACTTAGAGACACATCGTCAGCCAGACGTTTGTGAAAAGTCTCAACATTCGGAGACAAACAAGCCCCTACAATGGCGCAAATAGCCCTTCGACGAACAGCAGAAGAAGCGAAAGAAGCCTTCCCAGCAGCAGGACAAGTAATCCAGGATAATACCTACATGGATGACATCTGCGACTCAGTACCAACCATAGAAGAGGCATGCGACCTGACCAGAGATATAGACAGCATACTGGAGATAGGAGGATTCAGAGTAAAAGGCTGGGTGTGAAACAAAACGGAACCATTAGAAGCCCCCGAAGAAGGACAGAAAGCAGCAACGTTCCTGCGAGGAGGAAGCGTGAAGAAGGTGTTGGGCGTGGTATGGGACAGCAGTATAGATACATTTTCATTTAAAGTAACATCTGATCTCCTTGATTGTCAAGAGCCGATACAGCTTTCAAAGAGGAAAGTGCTGAGCCAAATAGCGCGTATCTACGATCCTATAGGATTTGCAAGTGCAATCATGATCCGAGGCAAGATCGCTCTTCAAGCGCTTTGGAAGAGGGGAATCAACTGGGATGAAGAGTTACTGCCCGGACTGTCTGAAAGGTGGAAAAGGCTATTTGAAGAAATGGTACAGTTGAACGGGGTACGGTTTGATAGATGTCTCACGCCGCCTAAAGCAATTGGACAGCCCGTCTTTTGTGTTTTTTTTTCTGTTGCTTCAGAGGATGCATTTGGAGCTTGTGCACATGCAAGGTGGCAATTGAGTACCAGAGGTTACAATGCACAGTTCATCGCGGCCAAGTCAAGAGTAGCGCCTGTAAAGAAACTGACCATCCCCTGTTTAGAGCTTCAAGGTGCAGTGTTAGCATCCCGACTGGGCAAGAACATTCCTAAAGAATCTCGGCTTAAGTTTGAGAAATCAGTGTTCTTCCTGGATAGCAAGATCGTGTTGGCATGGATCTGCGGTGAAACAAGGCGATTCAAACCGTTTGTCTCAGTCAGAGTTGGTAAGATCCAAGATAATTCCGATCTCGCTCAGTGGAGACATGTCCCAGGCAAAACGTATCCCGTGGAATTCCTGTAGAAAGCTCGTCTGGCAGGTGGCAGTATGGACCAGACTTTCTGGGCCTCCGCGAAAGCGAGTGACCGCAAGACTCCCCAGTTGCTGACGAAGTGGAAGTTGAGAAAGAGCACCGTAAAGTTCACATAGTTGGTGAGCAGACCAATACACAGTCTCCCATTGACTGCAAGGAGTTTCCAAAATGGAGACGGCTCATCAGAGTTACAGCTTACACGATGAGATTTATTTGGAGACTGCGAGCAAGTGGGTGCAAAGGATTGGCAGTGAGAAAAGTTAGCAACCCTGAAAATGGCCCTCTCTCACCCCAAGAGTTAAAGGACGCAGAAACGCACTGGTTAAAGGAGAGTCAGAAAACCCTAAAAGACGCCTCAGCAAAGGAGAGTTTAGAAATCTAAGCCCTTACGTAGACCACGAAGGCGTAGTGAGAGTTGGTGGCCGAGGAGACAAAGCTTTAGTATGGTATGAAACCAGACATCCTTCCTTACTTCCTCGCGATCACTGGATATCGCGCCTCATCGTTCAGCATTCTCATCAGTTTGGACACCCAGGGGTGGCAGCGACAGTGGCAAAAACAAGAACAAAGTACTGGATCGTTCGAGCTCACGATTTACCCAAGTCAGTAAAGTTCCGTCGTGTGGTTTACCGTGAAATTGGAGCAAGAGTTGAATCACAAGTCATGGGTAATCTACCTCAAAGTCGTCTGGCACTGTTTACTCCACCGTTTCACCACATGTCGTGTGATTACTTTGGCCCCTACCGCGTCCGGATCAGCTGCAAAAAGATTGTCAAGCACTATGCTGTGATTTTTACACGCTTAAACACGAGAGCAGTTCATCTTAAACTGGCAGCGGATTGCTCGACGATGGAATTTATGCAAGTTCTCAGACGATTCTATGCACTAAGAGGGGTACCCGCGCTGATGATAAGCGACAATGGCTCCCAGTTAGTTGGCGCAAAACGAGAGCTGCGAGAAATGATTAAGGGACTGGATACCGAGAAGTTACAAGAATTCTCCGCAGAAAGAGGAATGAAGTGGCAGTTCACGACCCCAACAGCCCAACACCAGAATGGTTGTGCGGAATCCTTAGTAAAGAGATGCAAGATCGGCTTAAAGAAGGCAATTGGCGAGCAAGTACTCACCCCACTGAAACTACAGACGCGTCTCGTTGAAGTTGCAAATTTAGTCAACAAGCGTCCAATAGGCCGAATCCCCAGTGACTCCAACGATGGTTCATATCTTTGTCCAAATGACATGTTACTTAAAAGAGCACCATCCACCGTTCCGCAAGGACCATTCAGGCACTCTCAGAACCCCCGGCACGGAGTTGAATTTGTCCAGAAAATAGTCGATTAGTTTTGGACCTGCTGGACAAGAGATGTCTACCCGTCACTACTACCAAGGAAACAGTGGCATGTAGAGAACCGCAATGTTCGAGTTGCTGACTTTGTGATCTTGCAAACCTCAAGTGCAATTTGTGGAACCTGGAATGTTGCCCGAGTAGTCAGTGTCTACCCCGGAGAGGATGACAAGGTCAGAAACGTGAAAGTCAAAACCCGGACTGGAGAGTACAAGAGGCCTATTACTAAGATTGCTATAATATACCCAGCAGAAGGGTACGGAGAGCATCATAAGTGAAAACGAGAGCTAACGCCCTCATCGTGGCGGAGAGTGTTTCAATGAAGAACAGTGTTTTGCGTAACATTTCGCGACGTTTTATTATTGATTTTAATAGTTTAATATTACACTTTCTATCAAACACGATTACATTGATTGACATTACAATCTGAGCAGCCCGATGTAGGAATCGTTTTCAGTTAGTTTTACACGTGTCGGAACGGTAGCTTCCCGTGTTAAAGGTTTTTTACAGTTTAATCGGACTCTGGAATCCCGTCACGAAGCGAGTCAGTTTAAGTTGTTTTTTTTCCGTTTTCTAAGGCTTTGTTACTTTAAGTTGTTTCCTTTGATTTCTGGTAGTGTAATTTCGGTAATCGACCGCATGTGATTAACAATTGTGTAATACCGCGTGGTTTACTCGGTGAAATCTATTCGCGTTTCTTGGTTGATACGATGTATTAAGGCCCTATATTTTCGGTTAGTTGCTATTGTTTAAGTGTATCATTTGCTGTGTTTATTTCAGATCGAATAAAAATCTTACTTATACGATTCACGGGAATTCAGAGTCAGGGGCATTTTGGCGGTTTTTGTCCGACGGACCTCTCCAAACTATGCTAAAAGGTGAGAGAAGTACCGTTTTATATCCTTTGTAGCTCAGGCCAAACGCGAAGATTTAATCATATAATCTGGGTCAATCATTTTTAAACCACCTTTAGCGTAATCATTAATTGTCGAAAGACGAGTTGCCTTGTGTTCCATTCCACAGAAATGTGTAAACTAGTCGATTTAACTCTTTCACAAATTCGTCTGCAACAGGCACGAGAGAGTATATATTAATGAATTTCGGTTTAACTAGGGATTTGATGACAGTCACCTTACTGTAAAACGATAAGCCTCTACAGGACTACAGGTTCAGGAGTTTTGTAATCTTGTCCAAATTCTCAATGAAGTTTTTCTCTGGAAGAAAGGCTGCATCGTATGAATAGTATACACCTGAAGCCTTTAGACGTTTGCGAGACAATTTGATACTGAGGGGTTTAGAGTTATTAATTCTACAAGATCTGACCCACATACCTTCTGTTTTACTGTAGTTAGTTGCTAACCCTGAAAACAGTTTGAATGTGTCTAATAAGTGGAAAAATGTTCGGGCCGAGCTTAATTCAGCAAGGATTGGTGTTGTATCGTTTACGTAGTGGAGCAGTTTGGTTTCTCGTCGATCAGTAGAGATGCCTCTAATACTCGTATTCTGCCGTACAGCTGTTGGCACACAATTTTATTTATTTTACATTCTCATTTATATTCCTGAATTTCAATTAATTTGGACTCGTTTTTTATATTCCCAAGTCTTAGTTGATTGACATCCTGTGAGCAATTTTATTCGAGTAACTAGAAAATGTTCCTACGATTTATTTAACATAGTTTTGTAGTTTAGTAAGCTGAAAAACGTGATCTGTGTTGTTTTCATTAATGCCAGATTGTCACCAAGTAACGTACATGTGCCAGAACCAACGTGCACGTGCCAGAACGTACAGTTGATTTAAGTACACGTACTTTTTAGTAAATTAACATATGTTGTGTAAGTTGGAAAAGTTTCGCGTGGGAACTTTTCCACACACTAATGCCTTCTTCTATTTGTTTTCTTGCGGAGTTTACTTACTCCAGATTGACTCTGTAATTTTGCAGTTGAAATTGTAAAGAACTATTGTTCTGTACAATCCAGGAAAATTAATTAGTTCACGTTCCCATTTTCACCCGATGCTTGAGTAAAGTCTGGTAATCCTTTTAGGTTGTTAACATTAGTAATTTTAAGCTTCCTACCTCAGTGCAGTTGATAGCTGGACTCTTCTGGTCTTTTGTCCAGCACGAACTGTGGAGTATTTGATTCCATACAACTGAATGAACAATGGCAACCCTCTAAGTTAACTTTTTTCCTTAGTGGCCATTTGGCCACTGACTGTTCAGGTTTGGTCGCCAGTGAAAACTTTTAGTCGCCAAAATATATGTATAAATTAATAATTAATTAATAATAAATAATAATCTTAGTATTATCTAACTGTATAATTAATAACATTTTCCTTGAACCACCAGGTAAATTGTAGTCCTGTTCAGTGAAAGAACTACCTAATGTTGATTCAAATATGCTTTTATTGGAATGATTGATGATCAAATGAAATAGTTTCTGATCACAATGAAAAAGTACTATATTACTTGCAACAGTGTTGTGAGTTGATCACAGTTCTCATTCAGTCATTTTAAATTGATTGGCTTTCACTTTCAAAAAATCTTTTACAATGGTTATAATAATGCAAATGTACATGCCTCCAAATAGCTCCATCGATTTACAAGTGACACGACAAATATCAAAAACCAAAGGTTCAGACTATCTTCATTATACACTCTTGCTTGAGCACTGGCGCTGGTTGTGAAATCAACCATCAAAAAGCGTGAGCATGTATGAATGAAACGTATGTTTACCGCCATTTTTCCCGCGGAAATATTTGATGAAAATTAAGAAAAAAAGTCGCTTCACATAACACAGAAATATTTGTGTATATCATTTATAATTCACACAACAGGAGAAGTGCAAACGACACAGATTATACCAAGTTAACAAACGATAGCCTCATTCGCAGCTGAATGGCGGAAAGTTTTCCAATGTTTATCAAGGCGGCATCAAATTCTTGCTGAGACCATAAAGTGAACACTATTTTTACCTTATCGCTTCTGATCTTTTTCAAATGTTCAACCTCGTTTTCCGCTTGAACAAGCAAACGATATAAAACTTCATCTGAAAATTGAAGACTGTATTGAAATGGACAGAAAAGTTCACGCTCAAATTGTTTGTCGCTTTGAATTCAATATGCGAACCGCGGAACGCGAATACTCAACGCGAAAATACTTTCGCTAGTTTTGGGGCAATCACTAAGACGGATATTTTTTACTGATGAAATCTTTGACAATTTAAAAATAAACCCAGGTTCGTTCACACAAGTGAAATTTATTTACGACTGCGAGCCGCTTTTCATCACAGTTTTTTATTTATAGAATCCCCCGTGCTTGTGTTATCAAGTTTGCTGTAAAGTCAAGTATTTTCGTGTCCACTGAAACAAAATACGTTTCTCAAATACATCTGGATGTTTCTCAAATATATTGTGGATCCTGTCACCGTCGAGGTTTCCAAGCTTTTGCAATTCCTCTTCTTTTCGAAGGCAAATGACCGGATTGCGTGCGTTGTCTCACGCTTCCAGGTAAAATTGTCACGTGCCAAAGTTCAGTCGAGTGGAACGAATTTCGTCGCGTCCCAAGCTCAACTGAA
>NC_138148.1:22544800-22742300 GCF_964199315.1 Orbicella franksi | reverse complement strand
CTGAAATAAATGTGAAGTCTGGAATGAAGAAGTAATTATCGCAGCTGTAGTACAATGTAAGCAATTGCAAATAAAGTCCCCCCAAAAGGATTTCGGGTTTTGAGCACGTGTTGGGAGCATTAAACTGTCCAGCCTAGGGCGAGCGTGGTTCTTAAAATGAATTGAAAAGAAAACTTAAAAGGTGGCTTTTGGGCTTCTTGAGTTGCAATGTTATGGCAAACTGATGGTAAAGAAATGGTGAAAATTATGTGTAGTGGAATAACATAAAAAAGTGGCTATGAGCCACTCAACTTGGAAACTGGATTGTCTGTAAACTGGGACAATTTTGATGCCACTGCACTGAGTTTTTGTGTGGGATTTCCCAAACTTTGTCAGGGCCAGCGATATTTATTTCTTTATTACCCAGGCAGTGAGGCCTGGGTTTAAATTTCGGCTCTCTTTTTTTTCCTTGTTCAGTCACAAATCACCGTCTGATCTCTAAAGCGCATGCGTCATCTGTGCATGCGTACAAACGAACACACTGTTTGCAGTAGTCCAACACTAAAGGACGTTCAGCGTTTTCGGAACGGGTCAGTCTGCTATGGTTGGCCATTCGTTTCAAAATTACGACAGGGTATACGCGGGTTTTTCTGCCGCGTATGTACGTATTTTTAAAGGGCCACATATTTGCGCAAATTCAAGCGCGGGGATTTGCGAAATAAATGTCCAAATATACGCGTCCTAAAAGGACCCATATACATGCGTGCTAAAATGCGCGTATATGCGGGTTTCGTAAATTACGTTTTATATGCCAGCATAATGTGCCTTTTAAGAGAATGGCTGTTCGTGTATGATAGTAATGAAAATTACTTTAACTAAGAATCGTCAATATGGCGGCACTGGTGAAATGCTTTGTCGTGGTCCATCTGCTATTTATTGTTTGTTACGGCAGCTCCCCCAGTGACTGAACTTCTAGAAACAGTTATGCGTCTTTTGAGTGACTGTTCAAGATTTTATCCTCACGCTAATCGGCGTAACATGGCAGAGAACTTGATCATTCGTCGTGAAGTTGCTGTGGATTCTATTCACCGTTTAGGACAGAGGTGCCCAAGCGAATGCTGAGAGAATTCTGCCTCTTGAATTGCTGGTGAGACAAATTCAATACTTACTACATAGATGGGAAATGTTTGCAGTTCAGTTTTGAACTTGAGTTATTTCAAACTACGCGAAGCATAAGCAGTGGAAAACATTTTTATAGAGGAAAATTTATATTTGGGTTAACTTTTAATCCTGGGTTAGCGTTAACCGGCTTTCGAACAACCCGGCCCTGCTGATTTGAGAAATAAGACTGACGTGGGTTTCCAATTCTGGTATCAGTATCATGCTGGGTCATTTGCGAAGTAGAAATATCTATGTTCAGCGTAAGCGTGTAAGGAAAAGCCTTTTTCAAACTGACCCAGCAGGGTCTGATTTGAGGTGGTTCAATACCATCACAAGGCGTCAGGGGACCTAATTCTCTCTGGCACATTGATGGACTACACTGCCTTATCAGTTGGAGGTTTGTCTGTACACAACCGGTGAATTGAGCGTCTCTGGAGAGAAGTCTTTATTGAAGTCGGTCAGTTCTACTGCACTCTGTTCTACCAGATGGAAGAAAATGACATCCTGGAATCGACCAGCGTAATCGATCTGTTTTTGTTTGTATTACATATTTCTTTCCAGAATTAACAACCAGTTAAACCTCCTAGTTGAGGCATGGAATAACCATGCTGTACGCATAACCAATATGGGTGAATGCAGTGATTTTACAAGATATATGTAGTACTGGAAATACTAGCTGTCAGGGACACATTTGATGATAACACCCAACCAGATGAATTATCTGGTGAAGACCCAATAGGACTTACACTAAAATCACATTCTGTTTCCTAAAACTTCCCTTGAGGTATTCATATATCATAGGCTGGAAAACCCATTCTTCCATTAGAAGCTGATGCAGTTGGCAAAACCTTAATGGGAGTACACTGAGGTGCATGAAACTGCTCTTAATGCAAACATGTCCCATCTAAGTAGTAAATATTGCATTTGTCTCACCAGCGATTCTAGAGGCCGTATCCTCTCAGCATTCGCCTTGGTACCTCTGTCCAATGAGTCAACTAAAGGATTAGCCTGCGTAGCTTGGCGGTTTAGAAATTTCTTAAGCCATTTGAGCGCGAGCGCACAAAGCGACAAAGCCACGAAAACAAGCAGGAACCCCCCCGGCTCCTCGTGGCTACGGCGCATTTGGCACTCGTTATCACGGCTTTGCCGCTTTCTTAGCGCGTTCAAATTGCCTAAAAACCGCCAAGCTACGCAGGCCACTAAACGATGTGCAGAGTAATCCACAGCAACTTCATGACGATTAGCGTTAGGATAAAATCTTGAACAGTCATTCAAAACACGCATAACTGTTTCTAGAAGTTCATTCACTTGAGAGCTGCAGTAACAAACATTAAATAGCGGATACACCAAGACAAGGCATTTTACCACCGCCGCCATAATGATGATTCTTAGTTAAAGCAATTTTCATTACTATCATACACGAACAGCCATTCTCTTAAAAGGCACATTTCGTGCTGGCATATAAAACGTAATTTACGAAACCCGCATATACGCGCATTTTAGCACGCATATATATTGGTCCTTGTAGGACGCGTATATTTGGACATTTATGTCGCATATCCCCGCGCTTGAATTTATGCAAATATGTTACCCTAAATGGTCGTATATATGAACTTAAAGCCCATACGTAACGTATGTAAACAAGTATACGCAGCAGAAAAACCCGCGTATACCCTGTCGTAATTTTGAAACGAATGGCCAACCATAGTCTGCCAGTCTTACAAGAGATCAATTTACGAGCGAACATTTTGAGTGAATTTATCAAGAATCATGCTATACCAAAGGAGCTATCAACTGGGGCTATCAACTCTTCAACTTGACAAAAAGCATCTTCAAAAGCGTCATCGTATTTTTAGACGTGATTGTCAACCAAGTAGAATCCCAGCACCAACTCAAGAACGTCTGAGCGACAAGAGCAGAAAGGTTAGAGAATTTGTTTACGAATGTATCTGTTCGAGTACACCCAAATAAAACGCTCTGAGAAACTTCATAAAAAAGTTAAAATCTCGAACTAAACGATACTTCCTCGGTATTTTCTTATAACAGTGTCTTTGTAACAAATTATTGTACATTTAAGCTGGAAGAAACTAATGTATGTTGACCCCAGCAAAACAATTCTTGGCTTGCACTGTCACGCAATCCTGATGCAATAAAAACATTAGAAAACCATTTAGTGGATAAAGTCAAGAAATTTTCGTGTTATAGGAGATTAATAAAGATGACACTTCTCTCATTTTTAAGTCTGTGCATTTTCCCAAACCTCAGATACCAATCCTTGAATTAGCGCCACCCCCGTCGAATAAGCGCCCCTCCTATCACCCAAGATTTGAAATAAGCGCCTCCCCTTGAATAAGCACCACCCTCACCTTCGCCCATTTTGTGGACGAGTACTGAGCCAACAAAGGATGTATAGTTTTCGTCGTGTAGTATTAGATTTGTACATTGTTTCAGTTTGAGAACAGTGCTGGCTAAGTCAACACGTTGAACATGTTAAGTACTAATGTACTAACGTACTAACTAAGTACAAACTAAGGATCAGCTTTTTATGTCGATAAACAGCTTATGTTATTGTTGTTCACACGCAGATGATGTATTAAAAAAGATGATCATGCCAGGCCACAATTTGGGAAAAATTGAATAAGCACCCCCGATCTTCTCCTAAATTTGAAATAAGCGCCCCAAGCGCTAATTTGAGGATTGGTATTCGTCAAAATATTTAACACAAATTTACAGAGCCCAGTATGGAGCCGGGTGACTCACGGTACACCAACACTGCGGCCGGAAAGTAATGTAACATCTGGAACTTACTTTGGCTATCTAGGCGACTGATTATCTGTACTGAACAGACAAGCATTTACATAAGCACTTTTCCTAATACTTTAACTTCTGAATGGGCTAAAAATCACGAGATAAGTATATGTTTTTCGACAAACGCGTTCGTAGCTCTATGTCACGCACCGCCAAAACTCTGAAATTCAAAATGTCTCGCTTGCTTGAGTAATGCAAAAAAAAACAACAACAACAACAACGATAAAGGCTAAAGAAAATAGACTGAAACGTTTATAGGCTGATATAAAGACCTTGGCTCATTTCACGCCCTAAAGGCCTGCAAACGAGTAATAAGCTATTAATCGATTCCAAGAAATGCAATCAAGGCAGAATAGCTTAAGTACATCGTACTTCAAATGCAGAACATTGATTTAGCTCAATTGCGATATAGCTAGTCCTTCTCAGTAAAACAACTGCCTGGGTACACGCAGCGAAGCGTCTAGTTTGTGTAGGAGAGCAAAGTGTTTGTCATGTGGTTTCAACTTGGCATCTAGCCAGATGACAAGACTGGGTTCCACTAGTAAGACAGAGGACCCTGATAACGATCGTAAGGACTAGTGTTTTTGTGTGGCGGCCATTATACTGTGATTACTCTTATCTCATATGAAGTTTCAGTTCTCGGACAGAACTGCCAGCAGTTACATACTTAAAATATGTCACAAATTACTTTGATCAGCTGGAAATCCTGACAATTTCTACGAAAAATAAAATTCTAGTAAACAATGTCGCGCCGCGCAGTCACAATTGTCAGAAGAAAATTTATACTTGAATGGTTTCATTACTTTTAACTCCCGTCTATTGTTAAAATCAGCTTTTTTATATCAACCGAAGTTTTACAGACAGATATAACATAATGACAGAGTCCAGTATTTTCCTGTGTATTTATGGTTAGTAAGTTGAGGTGAGGTCCCCTCTTTAAACCATGATTTGTTGATACAGTGGAACCCGCCATATGACCACCCCGTTTAAACGACCACCCATTTATTACAACCACTTTTTTATGGCCCGAGCAAAAGCCCACACATTCTCCTATCTGAAAACCCTGTTAATCCGACCACTTCGTTATTACCACCAACGACCACCTTTTGGAGTGCTCAGTCCTTATTTTCTTTATAAAATTACCCCGTTAGTGCGACCGGTTAAATTGACTGGTGAGAAAGTTGAATGAAGACAGACACAATCTAACGGCTCTTCCACACACATTTCACACGAGGCCATATCCTGTTGTGGAACTGAAAGATGTCACTGTTTTTTTTGCATTACATGTACTCGGTTTTGTTCAGTTGCAATGAATTGCTGTTGTAAGGTTGAATTACAGTGGAATTAAATGTATTCATGTGCAGTACATGTTTAAAGCATGTTGCATCATAATATGACCCTACCTCGTTAATGTAACCCCTTTAATACGACTGATTTTCTATGGCCCGAAGGTGGTCGTATTAATGGAGTTCTACTGTATGTTGCATGACGGCGCCACTTTCCGTAGACTCACAAGTTTATAGGACCAAAATATTTGCAGTTGCCTTCAAACTTCGTACTAAACATTTTCACATTAGCTGGTCATGTTTACGCACAAAAGCTGATTTCTAAAAGTATAATTCACATACAGTGTTCTAATCTGGGAGCACGGATATTAGCTGACATTTGCAATCGTGTACTGGTTTATCGTAAACAAACTCCGTGTGACCAGCATCTGATTCTAATATTTCCGCTGATTAATAAAAATAGACAACATTTCTACTGCTTGGTTCAGGCTTACTCCTATAGATCTTGGCTTAAGAGTACTTTTCGAAACAATTTCGACCGGACAAAGACTAGACTGAACTATTCGCCAGGGATGAAGATTGTGTGACAAACCCAAAGAGGGTCTGCATAGGAGGCTAACTGATTATTTGTCTCCAGTAGAACTAGTCAACAAATCCCAGGACAAATGTAGTCAAAATACAGCCAAAGAAATAAAGCTGTTCCCAAAGTAAACATCCCCAAGGCAACGGGATTCAAAACTCGTGTTTGTGAACAGAATTAATATTTGTCCCAGTTATGTAACAAAAGCACATACGCACGTCGTCTTACATCCTGACGAAACAGGCCACGTTACTGATGATTACACTGTCCAAAATCACAACTATAAACGAGTGAACGATCGAGAAACCAAACTGTCTCGTGTGCAAGTGATTTTCGATGATGTCATTTGTTTTCACCCCTGTTGCGAAAGACAAGCCTAACCTGCAAAATGTGTTTAATTCAATTACTCTTTAATCTGTCAATCAACAACCCCCCCAATAACTTGGGTTTATATGTCTGCTGACTTTTTTTGCTGGGTTTTAGTATACCGTGTGAACCAACGGTTACACTGGATTTCTGATCTTGCCAAGGTAAAAACATGTCACATGGCAGAAAACCATTTTTCCTTCACGGTTATGTATTAATGTCAAACGGAGAATAGTAATTTGCTCTTATATCTTGGATATCAAAACACCATTGCAACTTACCACATTAAATGTCAAGCGCGCTTTATATGATTTTTTTGACGTATCCATGGGTATTAACCACGGGAAATTTACCACTGGAAATGTTGGCCATACTCACTAAACGCAGTTCCCTGCAGTAAAAGGGTTATTAGAGCCTCGTGTAACCGAACCCTAAGAGAACGAATTTCCTGGAAACTAGAAGTCCAAACATGTTTCTTCTGTAACCGTTTTTTCATCTGCAGCTTAGGGTCTTATAAGCAGAATTTTATGGTATCTTTACTCGACATTTATCACTATAACATGACAAAATATTCACTGTAAAGCTGCAATTTCTGTAATTTAGCCATAGTGCATATTTGATTGAAATCCCACACAAGTACGCATTGTGGACCTATTTTTAATCTGTAGTTCATATACCGTAAACATAGATTACTTCATAGAAAGTGCGACGTACGGATTTTTATTCACGAGTTGCAAAGTTTTTCAACGAGTGAATAAAAATCTGTACAAAGTACTTTCTATGTTGTAATTTGTTTATTGTATATATAACGAGAATTAAACATATTCGTTGAATCACCTTTAGTTTTTCCGATACCATAAGTTTACATGCAGAACAACAACAAATTCAAAACTGATCAAAATGACCGAGCGTAATAAAAAACAAATCTGCTTTCCAGTCCAGCAACAGGCGGACAAAGAACCTACACAAGCTTAAATATAATACGGGAGAATTCGTAAATACATAGGGTGAAATCTTTTTGCTTGTCCCTAATCACTCTCGGATTTAATCATGTAATGGCGGCGCTTCGCGCTGTGCAAAGACAAATTCGGACTCTTTGACTCACACTGTTTGAATTTGAATGTTCCTCCTTGAATTTTGTTGGCTTTCTGATGTTAAATTTACTTCCTCGGTTTCTTAAATGGCCATTGATTCTCAACTGAAGTTCTAGCGCTTAAGATGTTGGATATATTCCGCTGCTGTTTTTCCGAAAGTGAACTAAAACGGGAAGCCGAAGCCATGTTCTCGAAACACAAACTTCAAGCGGGCGCTGATTTCAAGACCGCGCTTCTCGGAAGCCATTTGAGTGCTTAACTCTGATTGGCTAAGTGATTCAATCTGAACGGTGATTGGTTATATTTTCACATGGGAAGAACGCTATACGCGAAGCTGATTGGACGTATCGCTTTCTTCACATGTGGAAATAGAGCACATATAGAATTCTATTTGCAAGGTTTATTGCCTAAAATTCTCGCTATATGTACAATAAATTCTCTTTTAAGACTCCCCTCTTAAATACGCCCCCCTCTCTAATAAGACCCCTTTTTTCCGAGGAAGAAAGTTATTAAGCCCCTCCTCTCTTTTAAGCCCCCCTCCCCTACCCCCTTATTCCACACAATCAAGTTAATAAATGATAGACTGTATTTGTAATGTAAACATGACTATAACACTTCATGTGGACTGATCTGGTATGGTTTGGCTGCGTAACCTCCAACTTCATGTGCTTGAACTTTTCCACTCAAATCTCCATATTAGACAGTCATTGCCCTGGCCCAAAACAGGAAGTAGGTAAGCCTAACCGTAGTCACCTCTTTCTTCCTCTTTTTTGATACCAGTAATGCGTTTAGCTAGGAATTAAATAAGCCCCCCCTCTCAAATAACCCCCCCTTAAAAGTGCTTAAAATAAATAGGTCCCCCGGAGGCATAATAGAGGATTTGCAGTGTCAGTTATATATTGAGCTTCAATGTGACAAAAGTGTTGAGACACTTTGCAGTAAAATTCGAATTTCGAGAATCTTGGAAACGTTTCCCCCCCTTCCCCCAAACAATGTTGATTTTTCTATTTCTAAGACTGCACACACCAGAGTGCCTACGCAACATTGAATTGGGGGGTCGGGGTATCAGAGAACTAATGCTAGATGCAAATAAAATAGAATAAGAAATTAAATATCGAAAAGTGTCACTTCCTAAAAGTGTTTCAACTACTTTTGTTGCTTATTGCAGTAACATAAACAAGACAACGAGGATTATCAGACATTGTTGATACCAAGTTTTGGTTTATTTCAATGGAAAAAGGTTGTTGCAATATTTTGGCTCTATTTCAGAGTCAAGTAGTTAGATCAAAACAAGTGGACAGCTTATATATCAAGGCTAATTACATGTAGGTGTATGAACAAGTAATGACATAAAATGATCTATCGAGCCAGAGAGACGATACACGAAGTGAAAGCCAAATTGTATTGTTAAGAAAAAATGCAAACTGCAATAGTAAGAGAATAATTAAGGAGATGTGACACCATTTAAAGCATTCTTGAAGTCACCCTAGTCCGAAAGGTTGTACCACAAAGAATGTACCAATTCTATCTGATCAGCAAAGCTAACTTAGCTAAGTTAGTATAAGGT
The DNA here is from genome assembly GCF_964199315.1 of Orbicella franksi. Classification (NCBI taxonomy): domain Eukaryota; kingdom Metazoa; phylum Cnidaria; class Anthozoa; order Scleractinia; family Merulinidae; genus Orbicella; species Orbicella franksi. Next base: position 22,733,459 of record NC_138148.1, on the reverse strand, counting down.
GCGTGACCAAGTAATAAAATCCCTCACCATACCTGTACTGCGAGTCATATTTTCTTTCCTATTTTAAGCATAAAACCAGGAAGTACAAGGTAATTATCAATCCCCTTTTATTGAAAGGAAAATTAAGTTAAACTGTTTTTTTTGTCTCAATAAAAGATTCGTATCAAAAATCGTGACATTCCTCATGATGTATGCGTTACATTATGCGTCTTATAATGGAATTTGCATCACTCAGGTTTCAAATATATAAATAATATATATATAAATAAAAAATCACTCAGGATTCAAAAGGTCGAGTGCAATCATCATAATAAATTTCGATTGTTCAGACGTTCTGTTCCTTAAAACTCAGAGAAACACAAGTTTTCCTTCTTTCACTTCTCTGTTGTATCAGACTTATTACCTACGGATATATATTTATACTTAATCTAAGGGTTAAAATCTCAAGTCAGTGGCATCAAAATTGTCACTGTTTACAGACGATCCATTCCAAATTGAGAGGCTCATAGCCATTTTGATTTATTTTCAAAGTTATTTAGACACAAAGATGAATTCAAAATTCTGCAAGCTTAGATTGTTGCCGCTTCACATGGCCGTGGCCGCCGCGTGCATATTTGCATACGTAGCAAAGTCCATTGAAGTTTTCATAGCTGACAGCCATGGATAGGATGTGTGTACATAGTTTTGTCTTCTAAGAGTTTGTAGTCAATAATGGTTGAGTCTGCCTGCACTGTCCGATAGTCACCCACTTCAATGGAATGGAAGCGAAAGAAGGATAATAAATGGGTATGATAAGCTTATGTTTCCTGATGTTTCTTAATCTCATCTCTACGGACTTGCACCATTTCAACAGATGCTAAGATATTTAATGGCTAGAGAAAGCCGTTTTAACCGACTGAAATTTTTTCCGAATGGACACAGGCTGACGTTTTAACAGACACTTAAAGTTCCCTAACGGATAGAGTTTGGCGTATAAACAGATTGTAAACTTTTTACAATGGCTAAGGCTTGCCGTTTAACGGATGTTAAAATTTTGTAAATGGATAGACCTTGCCATTAAACGGATCAAGAAAATTTCTTAACGGTTTAGTCAAACATTTAAATGGTTTCACATTAGCTTTATATGGCTTCGCTAACTCTTACAACGGTTTTCACTATGTGTTTTAATGGATAACAAACAGATGACAAACGGTTTCATCTGTTTAATGGATAAGCGTTAGTGTACGTTTTCCTGTGTAATGTCACATGTATTATAAGGGCTTTTGCATTGAATTAAAGCGAACCCAATGGAGGAACAACAGTCCGCCAACATGGTCTCTGGACATTGTAAATAAACTGCGAAAGACACTCTCTGATTTTTCACCAGAATCCATACAAAAGAACCTGCACATATTATTGCAACCATATTCCTTCTTTTTATTCCTATTTTTGAACTCTTCATGGGGGTGGAGGTCATTTCTACGCCAAAATAACCGCATGGTTATTATGTTGAGATATTCCCATTTTTCACACTTTGATAATTAATCACTCAGGGAAATAATTTCAATTGACTAAATTCCCACAGGAAGTGACAAGCACGCCCTAGTTTCTGATTGGTAAACCTGTTAACAACAATTGACAGTTGATGAAATCGGATTACATGGAAATTGGTGGGCATAATGCGAAAGCAATGGTCAGTGGAATTACCACAAAATGACCAACCAAGAGAGTGATTTTTCCCAAACTAACTGTTACAACTAGCTATGCAATGAGCAACATAACCAGTGGCCAATTAGATATCTTTGCATAGATTTATCGATCTTAGATATTTGCTGACCCCTAGTTAGATAGATCACTTTTGTACAATTTTCCTATAATGTTTCACTCTTTTGAGCTCTTTATTCAGGCTGCATTCCTTTGGGGTGATCTGGATCAGGATCAGTGATCCAAGATTTGTCTGGATCATGGTGCATCAAAGAAACCGATGAATCCATGACCAGAATGGATTCATCAGTTCTTTTGATGCACCGTGATCCAGACAGATCTTGGATCAATGATCCTGATCCAGATCACCCCAAAGGAACGCACCCTTAGTTGTGCAATCTTAAACAGCATCTGCCTGTAAATATGTAGAATCCCGTAACAGCTGCAGTGAAACTATTCTCAGAAATTTCAAAGTTCCTGTAAGTTCAAATTTTCGTGAAATCTAAGAAAGTTTGAAATATCAGTTGATCAAACAAGATACCTGATGGAATTTATGGAAAATAAAGCATTTCCAATAGGCAAGTACAGAATGATGAAACTTGCCCTGATTTCATTTTACCATAGTTTGTTATCTGTGGTTTGATCATTTCTCTGTCTCGAATATTATCTTCAAGTATAAACGTTTTATCTACTTTTTATCTGTTAAAATACAATGATCACAATAAATATAAATACCAAACTTGACAAATTCCCCACAAACAGGTATTCTTGTGTTGGTCTTATTTTGATATTGCCAATGTTGCGTTTACTATGGTTAAGCCCAGGACTTTGTAGATGGGTTTCAAAAGAGTTCTGAATTTGATAATCAACCGAGGAATCATAGTCTTTGGCATATACTAACATGTCATCAAGGCTTTGCTTTTTGCATTAAAAGAATTTTTGAATGACGACTAATTGGTGATTTCTAGGAAAGGAATGATTGTTTTCAGTGGAAAATGCACTACTGTGATGGTGTTCGTCAGGTTCCCATTGATATAATTTGCATCACGTGCAGTTCACAAAAAAAGAATCAAGTCCAAACCATTTATGTTTGCGTAAAATGTTTCGGTTCCTGAATGTCTTCCCATTGAAACGTTTCTTGCAATAGATACTGAGACACTCATTTAAAGTGGTTTCCTCTGTCAAAACCAAAGAAACTACAGACCACTAGTTATGAGTGAGAACACTGCTGAGTTTTGAAAATTGTTTTTGTTGCAGGTAATTGTAACAAGATTTTTTTATTTGTTTGTTTCAATTGTAACTTGACACAAAAAAGTTCCTGCAAAAATTTCTTCTGCAAAAATTTATTCCATAATGAGGGCATGATGTGATAGAGTGACACTGATTACAAAATATAGCTGATTTGCAAAAATAAACTGTTATTGCCTGATTTTCCTTTCGACTTCCCTTTCACCAAAAGAAGTCTGACAGTCATTGTACATCTATCTTCCCAAAATAACTTCGACTTAATTGTAGGTGAAATGACTTCAATGTAGGCGAATCGTGGAATAAATTTTTTCATTGACGATTATCGATATCCATGTTTTATTTTTTTGAAACATTCTGCACCAAAACAAAAGGATATGATAACAGGAGAAGTCACCCTGCCTTGTTTCTTTATTTCACTACCTGAAGCTGAGCAAAATCGTGTAAAAAATATATTACTTTCACAACCAACAGATGCACTAAACATATGATGAATTTGACAGGTTTCAAGTGGTAATTTGCATAAATTGGTTGCACGTGCATGATGCAGCCATTCAATGAACTTCTGTGGGTTTCCTGCAAGCGTTTTTCTCCTTCTTGCCCTTTGCTGATGCTCACAATATTTTAATCGTGTCCTCAGAGTGGGACCAAACTCCCAACCGAGGCCCTGAGTTTTGGTGTTCATCACAATTTTCATTACAAATTCGTTAATTTTCTCTTCAATGCTTGCTTAGCTTCAGGTAGTTAAATAAAGAAACAAGGCAGGGCGACTTCTCTCTTTATCATATCCTTTGTTTTGGTGCAGAACGTTCCAAAGAAATAAAATGTGGGTATCGATAATCGTCGGTGAAAAATCTATTCCACATTATAAAAAGTTAATGTAAAAAAAATTCAATTTCCCATTTTAAATTTCCCATTTCAATTCCCCATTCCCCATTCCCATTCCCGTTTTAGTAACATCTGTCTCTCATAAAAACTTTTTCTCGAACTGATGTTTTGTCCCCGTCTCAGGCATTTGGAATGATGTGACAAGGAAACTTGCTGGGAACAGTTCAATGTGGTTATAATAAAAAAGCCACCGATCGACTGTCAAAACCAAACCTTGATAAATGTAATATAAGCTTGACATTACAGTTCCTAAGGTGAAAGAAATTCAATCTTTTCGCCGTAAATCGTAACCAAACAAACTTGTTGGAATAACTTTATCATAACAGTTACTGTTAAGACTCCACTGAGTGCTGCTACCCCCCGGGGCTTTTACTTCACCAAAAAATTAAATAACTCTTGCACACCTTGCATGCCTGAGGCATGTCTATGTTTTTACAACTGGTATAAAAATTCAATTTAGTAGTCATCTTTAAAAACAGAATTCACCATGTATCAGAACACAAATTAATGTATTTGCACATTACAGCAAGCTGTAGTATTTTAGATGTGGTACATTACCAGAATTATCTTAACACATGATCGGAGACATAATAGTTCACTTGGGTTTCGAAATTAGTCACTGGCTTTCCAATGAACTATTGTATATTTTATATCAAGAGTACAATCATCCTGGAGGACACTAGATTTCGTAAGTTAACGAGGTAATATTGGTGGGGAAGGGCTTATATGTAGCATACTTTTTCAGCAGGCTTATAGTTTTACACAGTTGCTCTGGTAAAACTAGGCATCTGCGATTGCATCATGAAACACAATTTACACAATTTTTTAATCACAATAATCTAATAATCAGCAGGTCATGCGCACTTTATACCTTTAAAGAAGTGAACACGTGTGCAGCTTTTTCATAATTCCACTCATTTTCAGAAAGACATCTAAAAATGCGAGAGAAGATATCATGCAAATGCAATCCAACAGAATACAGGTACATTTAGGAATTATACAGGATATTTTATACAATCAAAAGCCTCCACAAAAATATGCTTGGATATTTGTCCGTGGAGATTATCTGTTCCGAGAAGTACATGTAGAACAGTTTTCCGAGAGCACAGCTTGAGAAAAACTGTGAGCTCTGAGGAACAGATAATGTCCAAGCTAAGGACAATTATCCAAGCATATTCCTTAAGTCATAAGGGGGATATTGTGTTTATCACCCTTCAAATATTTTTCGAAATAGGGGGGATTTAAAAACTGGGGAATATCACTTGGGTCTTTGCCAGTTTTAACTGAGGCATATTCATTCACGTGAGGTGTATAGACCAATCAAGTGAGAGAAAAAATATTTGATGGATAATGATAACAACGCTCCAGTCTACAAGTGAATATGAAATATCATACATTTGAACTGCGGAGAAAGATATGAAGACATGATTGATCATCGCAGTTATATATAGCACAGAACTTAAGCAGTTGTGAAATTAAAGCCTGAAAAAAATTCAGGCCTGAACGGGATTTGAACCCATGACCTCTGCGATACCGGTACAGTGCTCTACCAACTGAGCTATCAAGCCACTGGGAGCTGGTCACTTTGTGAGTTCGTAATATGCCCATAGATGGTGAAGAATACAAGTGAATATATGAAATATCATTTATTTGAACTGCGGAGAAAGATATGAAGACATGATTGATCATGGCAGTTATACACACAACTTAAGCAGTTGTGAAATTAAATTCACAACTTAATTTAATTCACAATTGCTTAAGTTGTGTGTATAACTGCCATGATCAATCATGTCTCCATATCGCTCCAGTTTGTTCAGCAAGTTGAAAGGCTAAACAACCTGAAAGACACAACTCACTTGTATGACCATTGTACATTCATTGTAGATTGTTCAGAAAACCGGAGTACCATTTCTTCTTGCTGAAAAACAATACAGTTTCCAAACTAAAGCAATGCCCTAAAGGAGAAGGTCACTCCAAAACCGGTGTATTTTTTCCAATCACCAATAAAAAGTTTACATTGAGTTGAGTTACTCACCGTTGTTTTAGCTTCTGAAGTGGATGTGATCCCAATTAAAAAGAAGTGAAAAGTTCGACACAAGGAGCCGCCATTTTGAAAGGATCTTGAAGGCCAGGCTGCATATCCATGACGTCATTCCGTCCAAGAGTGTGTTTGTTCTTTTGAGCTTTAGTATGGCTGCTCTTGAAGACAGAATGTGCTAGTGATTCCGCGGGTGATAATAATCAAGTTGAATTGAATGATTGGTTAAAAAATGCTCTGTGGTGTACTTGTGGGGAATGTGCAACCATACTGACGGAAAGAGAATGTGTTTGTTGCCGAAAACAGCCGGAGTAGGTCACCAAGATGGAAGGTACATTTTGTGGTACAATTGCAATGGACGCAGTTAGCGGAAGAGGAAGTTTATTTTTAATAGTAAATTGCTCTCAGAATTGAACTGGTGGCTAAAATAAATCCCCAGTTTAGTTCTTTTGATCTGATTTGTCTCCATTTTTATTTTACTGGCGGTTCAATGCGGAACTAATGAGTTTTCAATGGTGTGTTTAAATCGGGCCAATGCTTTCCACCTCACAAGTCAGTGTTTTTACTTATAAAATTTGGAAACTTTTTGCTCGTGCTTGTATGTGTTTCTTTACACTATATGGACTCTTGTGAAATACAAAGTGACATTACATGTACAGTACAACCCCAAATTAATGGACACGCAAAAACTTCTTTTTGTGTCCGCAAGCTGGCAGCTTCTTGCGGGTTCTTGAAGGTCGCTTGTGCTTGGATCCTACAAGACGCAAGAACTTTTTTGCGGTTAGAGGTTAAAACCGCAAGAACTTCTTTGCGGTTGGATTTTCGAAACGCAAGAACTTCTTTGCGGTAGGATTTTCAAACCGCAAGAAACTTCTTTGTGCTAACATCTTAGCACGCGAAAATCCGTATCAAGACAATACCGTCTTGGCAACGGGTTCTAAAAAACACAACTAACAAACACAACCAAAAAACTAGAACTTACCATAAGAAGTGTTAAAACAACAAATTCTTAACTCTTGACAATTTAAACTCTTAAGTTCAGTTCAGACAATGAACTTTTCATGAGCCTAACTTAATTCGAATTTGGACCGATACCTGGGAAGAGCCAAAGAAAAAGTAATGAATGGATGCATGTTTGATGAAACTTTGAATTCGTTGATTGGCGTGAGCTGCTGTTTACAATGTTCTAGAAAGCTGTATATCAATCCATCAAAATGTAAACAAATATAACAGAAGAAGTTGATTCTCAGCCGTACCGACTAACAAACAAATTGTCGACCTTACTACGTATATGGCTACCGTTACACAAGAGATCCTTGGAAGTTTCTTAATGATGTGACTAATATTATAAGTTCTAAAGTGTAAGCCATATAAAGCCTATACGCTGTTGAAGTCTTCCTTGGAGAGAGTTTTTGTTTGCCAATAAATCAGTCAGTACATTTTATCACTGACAGTGGGAAGATTTTGGTCACGTGCTAAGCAACCTGTGAATCAAGAGTGTCTCAAAATAACTTTATAGAGATAAGGCCTTTGACTTTTTGTTGGATTATAATGATATTATTTTCATCAGTTTAGTAACAGTACATTTTTTATCGGTTGCTTCTGAATTAGATACTGGGTTCACTTTGTTTTGTTTTTTGGCGACATGGAGGAAATTTTACTGTTTACAATTATTATTAGGATGTGTCACGGAGTCTGGGACCCGCTGTGTGATAGCGGCACGAAATGAGCTTATTTGAAATGGCTTCTTCTGTCTGAAACAAAGGTTAAAAAACACACACACAAGTGTAACCCAAATTTTGAAACAAGCAAGTTTCTCAGTTGGCGAAAGCAAAGGACTACATGCATGCATGACAAAAGCGTGACTTTTCACGCATCAGTAATGTTTGAAGACTTTATGGAAATTTAAGGCGTCACAACAACATGATTGTTATCAGTGCATGCTGTGAATGATAATGAATTTTGCATTCAGAAGCAAAAAGCGTTGGACCCAGGCTAACTACATCGTAGTTTGATTTTTCTACGTGGACTGTTTCTTCACGAGCTTCATTATTTAGAGATGTTTTGTGATTGTCGCATAATCTACCAGCAGACTGTTCAAGTGATCGAAGGGCTTTTCTCCCGTAGGTACATTATTTTTGGGCTGTACTGTAAGATGCGAAGTGAAATCAACGTCTTTCATGTGAAATGTGAAAGTGACAACATTCCTTGTCAGTACCTAAGATTTTTTGTGAGAATTGTAATTTGTATCGTTGGAAAGCTAAGCATATGTAAGAGATTTTGGATAGAGGAAAAAAGTATATACAACTTTTACATGCCTAAACAAGCTGAAGGAAAATTGACTCTGCAAGTGTGTTTTTCCGTATCACATGTGGCGTGTTTACTCGCCTCGTTACTTGACAAAGCAAGCAATAAAATTACAGTTTGATTTTTTCCATAGTACTGCTTTCATTAGCAGCTGTAATCCCCAAAAGTAATGTGAATGAAAAACTGTCCTTAATTAATGATGAATCGTGTTGATAAAATTGAAAACAAATTGTAACACATTTCAGACAAAATATTATTTACATTTGTCGATATATAGATAGGACTGATGTACAACACACTACTTCTTCTGATGTATTTCAAATCAAATTAGACAACATTTTAACTCGTGCCTGGCTGTCAAGGCCAATTATTAAACACACTCTGATTTTTCGGCTCCCACAAAAGATTTGTAAATCGAAAAAATACTTTTTCGATAAAATAAAACCGTAGCGGGTTAGTCTGACATGTAATTTTAAAGAAATCTGTAGGGCATTTGAAGTTACCACGGTACCCTAAGAAATTCAATAAATTCACTTCCAAAACACGCATGCAGTCGCTATGCATCGATGAACACGAAAACACCAAAAACCTAGTGCCAGTCTACGAAAAATAATGAATCAATAATAATAATAATAATATAATAATAATAATTTTATTTGAGTGTCTAGTCTTCTAGCTAGCCTTAAGCTTACTAATCGGGGACACTGTTAAAATTAAAATATAATATAAGTATAAAAACGATTCCTGTCTATTTACATTAAATTATACTACATTTTCGCACACTCAATCAAAGCTTGCAACATGGAAGCTTTTTTATAAATACTGGTAAGACTGGTAAATGAAGAAAAGAAATTCATTTAGCCATTTTCCCTGTTATTATAGAAAAAAGCGGCAAACTGACTGTATATGAAAAACCCGTGATTCACGCCGTTTTAGCGTCTATTTTGTGAAAATATATTACGCCTGAAGGGTTGAAAATTTTTGGCGACTCAAATACTTGTGCTGGCAACCAAATCTGAAAACTTAGGGGCAAGCTGGGCCCAAGGATTTTTCTTGAAAGTCGAGCCTTGTAATCCAGCGAGGAGCTTCAATTTCTTGCGCAGAAATAATATTTACCAAATCACGTCAACGACAGTTCTGACAGTTCTGCCAGATGTTCGAGCCACTTCCTTGCCAATTTTTTGTTCTTTGCAGACAAATTAAGGAAAGTCACCCCTCTTTCCCTATCCTTTTCGGTTCGGGTTTTACAGCCCGGGGCCGAGCATTTTAGCTCCCAACTGAATAAACGAATTTAGAACAGAAAAGAAGAGCTTTAGTCTTGGAGTTTCGCGCCAATTCAGACAGAATGACGTCACGAAAATGTGGCCTGCCCTTCAAGATCCTTTCAAAATGGTGGCTCCCTGAGTTGAACTTTTCACTACTTTTTTATTAGGATCGCATCCACTTCAGAAGCTAAAACAACGGTGAGTAACTCAACTCAATGTGAACTTTTTATTGGTGATGGAAAAAAATACACAGTTTTTGGAGTGACCTTCTCCTTTAAGATCATCAGACGATAAGTGACATAACTGCTAACTCATTTCAATGCGCAAAAAAATACAAATTTGCGAGCAAGATTGTCATATTAATGCAAACAGTACATGTTGATAAAAAATACAGTTAAAGTAGTACTCATTACCAATATATGAAAACCACTATTAGACTAGTCATCACACAAAAAACAAAACTATTTGAACAAACACAAAAATTATAAATACTCAAGTTTACAAAGCCTGATACAACACAGGAGTTACAGAACTGAAAGGATCATGTGACCAACAACTAAACTCACATTAAATGCACCATTCATTAAAAAACCTCTTGAATTACCTGTGGAGTTGATGCTTGAGCAGAACTGTTTTCTGATGAAAACCCGAGTAAAGCTGGAGAGGCCTGTAATGTGTTAATTGCATCTGTAGAGGCAGCTGTTCCATTGGCAGCATCCTAATATCACAAAAGATACATGTACTGTAGTCCTCTCACAAACCACCTTGTTCCCAGGGATTTCTGTATTTTGTCCCACCTCAAAAAGGACTCAAGGGACTAAGGTCCAAGTCAAGTTGTTAACTGAACATGTCCAAATGTCTTTAGTATACTTACTTTAAGTGTGGGCTTGAAATATGTAACCTTACATGGAAAAATGTACTCCAAAGCTCAGCCATCAAACTGATAGAACCATATATTATCCACTAAAAGCCTTTACTAAGTTGGCCGCACCCTTTTACTATTAAGGTTACAGTAGATCTTCCCAGAGGCAAAGGCCAGGGTGTGTTGATCAAAATATAGATATTCCTATTGGTGGCTTTGTAATTTCTTCGTCAAATATGGTTAAAATGCACGGAAATGGTGTTATTACAGGAGTGTTTTTTTACAAAAGGGAAATCTCTCACAAGAATTGAATGACAACTGTTAGCAATAAGATGGCATTTACATAAGCCAAGACATTAATTTCAAATAGCTGATTGAGTAGACAAAGCACTTGAAAAGCAAAAGAAACATTTTGGGAAGTCAGGTCACAGTGGGTGGTCAGCTTTGAGTGTCAGGTAGAATTGATGAAAGGTTAGTGTAAGGACCGGCGTCAATGGTTAGAATTCTGAACAAGGGTTAACACTTGAAAAGTCATTTTCAGGAACTCATGATGGCAGTTACATTACATTTATCAATTTCAAGTTAGTAAAAGGCACTAGATTTTTAACATGCCTCTATTCACTTGTTAATTTGCCCTTTAACTCACAAGCTTCCTAGAATAATATAACAAAAGCAGCCCTTTTGAAGCAGCAAGACATGCACCTAATCATTTATCTAAAGTACATTGACAGATACACCATATCATCATGTTGATCTGTACAAGCAAAATGAAAATGCACAATTTTCTGTCATTTTTGGCAGTTGTTGAGCTCTAAAAATAATGGCAATTTTTAAAGTTTCCTCGATTTAGAAAATACTTAAGAGCCATTGCTTGTAAACATGGAGAATCCGATAACAGGTTGGAAAATTCGGATTTTTTTATTGTGTCAAAAAGACCCTTTTGGTGAACTATTTTCAGAATTATACTTCCAATGTTCCAGCGAGTTCCCATTTTTGTGAAATCTAGGAAAGTTCGAAATACTGCTCAATCAACCAAAATGGCCGATGGAATTTATGCAAAATTGCACATTTTCATCATGCCAGTACAGAAAGAAGGGAACTTGGCTGGATTTCATATTCACACGGTTTGTTATTTGCATTTTGGTCATTCTTCTGAGCTAAAAGTCATCTTGAAGTAAACACGTTTTGTCTACTTCTTGGCCGTTTGAAAAATACAACTATAGCAATTTAATTTACATGTAAAATTTCAACTGATTTTAGAGGGTCATAACTCTTCTAGTATGTGAATCTCTCAACAAATAAAAGGTTCTAAAGCAAGAGCTATGCTATGGGTATAACATATCTAAATGGTTAGTTTGGCCCATGAAAATTAAGCGCGGTAGAAGAAAAACTATACAGGTATTTTGACCAATTGCGCCATTTTTGGACTCTTAACGTCATTTTTGCACTCTTTAGTGCTTCAGAACCTCTGAATGGTGTTTTCAAAAACAACTCACTATAGAGATTATTTGGGTAAATTATGAGGAAATTTGAAATTTCAAGACTGATGGCTCTTCCTCACTATTTAGAGAAATTAGCTCTTAAAGGATTACCTGTTTATTTTTGACATTTTATTGTCTGTTCTTTTAACCCTTTCAGTGTATGATGATAACCTCTATAATCTACATGGCCCTATTTTATCACGATTAATAGAACATTATTTGTAGCGTGATCTGCTTACCTCCATTCGAGCTGAAGATGGGTTGCGAATATGTAGTTCATCATTAATTATACTCAACCTGAAAATATTTGACCATTTTATTTACTAATTAGTAACTCTGCCTTATACTCTCTCACACCTCACTATATAAATTATGTCTAAAAATATGTTGGTAACTTTATATAACAGCTATGAGTACAAGATTGCCTTTAAAGCAGGGACCACAAATGCCAGTGTGGATGCATTAAGTCGACTCCCCTAGTCCAAGATGCCAGAGTCTGTTCCTGTACCTGGAGAGAGAGTTTTGCTCTTAGAACATCTGAGCCACACCCCAATCAACTCACGTCATATCCAAGAATGGACAAGGTGCCATCCTGTTCTCTCAAAAGTGCACCAGTTTACACTTAATGGATGGCCATACCACTGCCAGGATGTGCAGTTACACCCATATTTGAGCCAGAAAGCAGAATTAACCATAGAAAGTGGATGCATTCTATGGGGAAACAGGGTGATAGTACCTCAAGGACAAGCACAAGTCATAGCCGAGCTTCATGAAGCCCATCCGGGCTTATCAAGGATGAAAGCCCTTGCATGTGATTATGCATGGTGGCCAAACATGGACCGTCAGTCAGAAGATGCAGTTAAAAGGTGTCAGCAATGCCAACTGCACTAGAAGGCCCCAGCAAAAGCACCACTCCACCCATGGGAGTGGCCCGGTCAACCTGGTCAACTCTGTCAACCCCTTATATGGCCCTGCATAATCAATGTGCACCCCATATAAGGGTCAGATGTATTTAGTGGTGATCGATGCACATTCCAAGTGGATGGATGTCTACATAATGTGAAGTACAACATCAGCCGCCACCATAGTGAAGTTGAGAGAAATCTTCGTGACCCATGGTCTCCCAGAAACCATCGTCAACAACAATGGTCCCAATTTCACAAGTGTGGAATTTGAGAATTTCCTCTCAAAAAATGGCATCAAATACACCAAAGTATCGCCATAACATCCAGCTTCAAATGGACAGGCAGAACAAGCAGTTAGAGCCTTCAAAGAAGGGATAGAGAAGATGGAAGAGGGATCCATGCAAGACAAGTTGTCACATTTTCTGCTCAAGTACAGAGCAACATATGTTTTAAAACAAAGCCATGCATGCCAGAGAATAGATTAATAATTTAGCTGAGATTCACAGTAATGATCATTTTATCTTCATAGCTTACCAGTGAATACACATATGTTAAAAGTGGTTCCACAGTAAACTTTGACAATGTTATGATGAAATTTATCATCAATAAGAAGACAGACGTATAAAAAAACTGACATCAATTTGTTTTTCCAATAAGACGACCCCAAATAGTCAAATGCCAGGAGCAAATGAGGGGAAAAGACGACGTAACTTGCTGTAAACAAAGATAAGTGAATTTTATTCAAAATGACACGAACATTGTCAATAGGTTTTCTCCTTTTTTGATTGGCTGCTTAAAAAGTCCATAAAATCTCATTGGTTAAAAAGTTGAGAGTTTGACAGCTGAAAGTTGAACTCGAAAGCTTGCACTAATTAAAATTTTATCTGTCTGTACTCTTACTGATGATAAAAATGAGCCAATCAGCACACGAGAAATTAGACAGTTATTGTAAAAATATAAATAGAGCTATCTTGGCCAATTTGCAGCACAGACCATTGAAACTTGGTAGGCTAATAGTTCTACAGAAAACACACCTACCATGATAAAAAATTCTGTTCCCATGGCAACTCACTCTTTTCCAGTCCCCACCCACTTGATTTCAATATGTTAGTGATTTTCAGCTTGAAAAACATTAAACGAGGCCACAAACTCAAGTTTACATATTTACATGCTTGCTGGATCTTGCATATGAGGTGCCATTAGCAAATATCAAATGGAATGCCAAAGGTGGCCGGAAAAGTCTTCAATATTGGGGAGGTCTGGAACCCAGTATGTTGCCATGGCAACAAAACTGTTAAGCTTGAATTGAGGAGCATGTTTAGTAGAAAAAAGTCCTACTGCAAAGAATCAAACATTTCTGATACAAATTGGCCGAAATCTTTCTTCATCATATTTGATGAAAATTTGGTTGAGTAGATGGTGTTGTCACTTGGCTAATTTGTTTTTTCAAAAAACTTGAATATCTCTGGAATGAAAAGAGATATTTGAAAATAGCAAACAGCATTTTTCTTCTCATACAGACCACTTGTTTCTGTTTTAAAATGGCTTAGATAGTAAAAATGCGGTTTTTGTCATAGTACCACTTTAAGTAGTTCCGTAGTAGTCTGTTAGTAACGTAATGTATTGTACCCTGATGTAAGTAAATGTTGTTATTTATTAAAATAACTTAAAAAAGTATATACATTTTAGATGCCATTGAATGGTGAAAATTCTCCCGGGTGTTTTCTGTTTGATTGATCCTCCTGCATCAATCCAAAACTACATATTTATGAATTGCTTTAATGTATCACTGCTTCAAGCATGCTCTGAATACTGGTCATTTCAATACAAGATCAAGACGTGCCTCAAGTGCGCATGTACTCTTTTGCGGTTTGCAACTTTATGAGCAGGAGAAAATGTAAGAGAACACTCCCGTTGGAATGCAGCTTTCGGCCAATGATTGTGACATTTGGACAATCACCAAAAAACAGCTCTATCTCAAGGCAAGAGAAACTGGAGCGACCTGTAGCCATTGGCTTCCCAAAAGCAAGTACTTTTAGGTACTTAGGACACATCGTAGAGTTTTATGCCTAAGTTCATTTTTCAGCCACAATTCATTTGTTCTTGTCAATAGTTGTGGTATTAGCATCTGAGTGAAGCTAGGCAGTAACCAGTTAATCAACACAATCATGGTATTCTTTTTCGTGTGAAGTTTGCTGAAGTTGGCCTGTATTTTAGCTGTTTTCTGAAGTTGCGCACTTCCAAAAAGATGACTGGAGAGCCACTCTCCCTAACCACCATGTGAGGGGCGGCACAAGGTCGGAAAAATGGACCCCTTCATATTTCGCCCAGAGACAACCTAAGAATCGTGATATAAGTTTTAAGTTCTAGAGTGTTTACATTTTTGAGAAAATTACGAAAAACCGTTGACAACCCGTGAAGCCAAAAAATCACAGAAATGAGGTCAAATTTCATGATCAGATAATCGAACTCACATGAAGGCGCATAGCAAATTATGGTTTTCCATGGTTTACAATTTTATTTAGGAGGTATTGCTAAGCTGCTTTGATGCTATTTTAGACTTACAATTGTAATTCCGAATTCCTTGAAATTTCTAGACTTTGAAAATCAAAAATTCCAGAGGAAGCACAAGAGCTGAATGTGATATAATTTTTTTCTTGGCAAAAGTTATTTCCAAGGCAAGCGGCCCCATGCAAGTTTACCAAATCTGACCTATCAAAGACATTTGTTTAACCAGGCAATGTAAACAATTCGACTAGCCTTAGCTCGCTTTCTGAGCAAACTATTGAAAAAGCCTGCCATTTCCCATTAAAACTACCCAGTAAACTTGAGATAATACTTCAATGACAGCTTACCTTCCAAATGGGTGTTTGAAGGCAAATGATTTTGATGTTCTTCGCTAATTTTCCTGTGTCTTGCTGCTGTGCTCAACCACCAGCCTTTTCACATGGCTATGGCATTTTCGAAGTGTCACCTTTCTCTGGCTTGTGCAATATTTTTGCATGACCTGGATCTATGTCTTGCATATAAAGCATCCTCTGGGTATCTATTAAGTTTTGTCTTGAATATTTCTTATGAAAAGAGGGAAGAAGTGAAGGAACTAATTGAACTGAAAAATAGACCCACATCGATGTCACGCAATGTTTACATCTAAGTGATCACACACCGCAAATACATCCATGTGGATATTTTTGTCTTTCTCTTGCTCATTTCTTCATTTCCTTCCTTACTAGCATACAATGTTTTCGTTTTGGTTTTTTGTAACTTTTTTATTTGTAATTACAAGCCTATTTCGAAGGAGAGTTATTTGTATGCAATACTTTGAATCAGTGTATAAACACGCAACACATTTACTTTTCCCATTTCCTAGTGATTATGCAACAAACTAGAAATCCTATCTAGTTTTAGCTCCAAAAGTCAAATGCCTGGGCAGGTCTATTGTTAATAATTTCCTAAAGCTAGATAAAATGGAACAGTAATATTTTTCTGAAAGAACTAGTTACTGATCGCAAAGCGAGTTTTTGTAATTTGTATTAATATTATTTACCAATTTTCCCATGGCAGGTGAACACGCAAATAGGTCCCCTTCGTGGCGCATCTGACTTTTCAGGAATTATGTTCAACAAGATACCTTTTGATGCAGAAGTATATGCACCCTTTTATATGATCTTCGAAAACCATCGCTTTGGAAACCGAAAATGATTTGCTTTTGGGTTCGCACCAGATGTTTCTTTGCGTACGAGCAAAGAGCACGTAAAACTGTTTTGGGACTTGCCATTGAGAAAGATCTAAGTTTAAAACAGATAATTACCAAACGCAAATAGATCTGTGGCAAACGGTTTGTTTACCTCTAAAAAAGTTCTAAATATAAAATTCTCTCGGCGTTTGAACTGTTATCTTTTAAAATCTTTTCGATCGCTTGCCTGACAAGTGAAGGTAGCATGTGCGAGACTCCTAACTTTTTCTTAAATTCGGCAAACCTTTTTACGGGAACAAACTCCACTGGATTAAAATCTTTACAACTTCACAAAGATATGTGTAGGAAAATGAGTTTAGGTCTATTGAAGTGTATTGTATAACCTTGAGCGCTCACTTTGTCAAAAAAAAAAAAAAAAACTTTGAAATGAAACATTATTTACAATTTGGCATCCCGAGTAATTAGGACGCATGTGTTTACTTCTGCCAAAATTGAGTCATTTTGTTCTGAGTCATCAGTTGAAAAATTGGAAGATGGAGAGAAATTGCTCATTTCAGCAGCTAGTTGGTGGCCAATATGGTCAAGACCCTCAAAGCACTAAGGTCCAAGATTTAGTTCCCTTGCTAACACAAAAGCTCTGTCATATAGACTTTCTCCTTTGAATCCATCTCACTAAGATGCTGCAGGGATTTATATAAGTTTGCACTCTGCAGGAAATTTGTTTTCTGGCTTGCACCCGTGCAATTTTGTTTTCAAAATCTTCCAGTCACCCTCTCCCCCCCACCTGCTTTAATAAAAAAACTGGAATGGGCCGTCCTTTACCCCAAATACATTTTGTTTTCACTCACTTTAAATTCAAAGTTAGCACAAGGGTGGGGTAGGGGACTAGGGGGAGTGAATAGGGTGTGGTTACGAACTCTTAGCTATTTTCCACTACCCGCTGAACTGAGCAATAGCTGAGTGCGCTAAGGAGAAAAATGGGAAGTTGTCTGGCGTACGAGCTTGATGTCAAGATATGACCCTAAATTATAAACCACAGCAACAAAGCAGTGGAAAAATTAACTGAGAACATCAAAATTATTTGCCTTCAAAGACCCATTTGGAAGGTAAGCTGTCATTGAAGTATTATCTTGGGTTTACTGGGAAGTTTTAATGGGAAATGACAGGGTCTTTCAATGGTTTGCTCTTCAAAAGGTCAAATTTGGTCAACTTGCATGGGGCCGCTCGCCTCAGAAATAACTTTTGCCAAGAAAAAAATTATATCACATTCAAAACCAGCTCTTGTACTTGCTGGATTTGAATTTTGAAAGAATTCTTCATAATACCGAGTATGTTTTGAGATGTTTGAAAATGGTATGGAATTTTTGATTTTCAAAGTCTAGAAATTTTGGTTCTCTTTGCTTGGTCTCAAGGAATTCAGAATTACAATTGTAAGTCTAAAATAGCATCAAGGCAGCTTAGCAATACCTCTTAAATAAAATTATAAACTATGGAAAGCAATAATTTGCTATGTGCCTTCACGTGAGTTTGATTATCTGATCATGAAATTTGACCTCATTTCTGTGATTTTTTGGCTTCATGGGTTGTCAACGCTTTTGCGTAATTTTCTCAAAAATGTAAACACTCTAGAACCTAAGATTCACATCACGATTCTTAGCATACCATAGGTTATCTCTGGGCGAAATATCAAGGGGTCCATTTTTCGAAGCTTGCGCCACATTTGTTAAATCTCATTTGGTCCCTATAGAGTCTCTTAATACCTTTCTGTGGCATTACATTGCAACGTGCAGTATGTAACGCAGCATTCTGTCAAAGCCATTCACTCTTATAGGCTTTATATGAGAGAAATGTTTTGAAGTGGGAAGTCATTATTCAAATGTCCAAACCGACCTCGCCCCAAAGCAATGTTGGAATAATGGGTCTACTTTGGATGGAAGAACATCAACATTGTGTTGGGGGTGGGTAGGGGAGGGGAACAGAAAGACTATATGAAAGTGAATATATGAAAGATTATATATTTCAACTGTGGAGAAAGATATGAAGACATGATTGATTATCACAGTTATACACGCAACTTAAAGATGATTTCCAGTACAGCGCAGTCTCGGCACGCTAATGTTTAAAAACATTATAAATCTCCCTTGATGGAATGCAAATCAATGTTATTCGTTATGAACCACAGGCCTTATCTTTGAGGCCTTTCAAATTCTTTTTCCAACAGCTTCATTGATTTTTATCGGTGTGAAGTTGTGTAATCAAGTGATATGAGAAAGAACGAAGCATAAAGCTTCAACTGCTTTGCATTAATAATGGCGGTTGTTTTGAAACTTTGAATTTACTTCATGTAAGTAGTTGCAAAATGTTTATATTTTGTGATGTTTTACATGAAACAAAACAAAAAACGCAAACATACTCTTGAGAGTGCACAGTACAGACTGGAAATAAGCAGTTGTGAAAATTAAAGCCTGAAAAAAATTAATTTAGGCTTGAACAGGTTATGAACCCATCACCTTTGCAATACAAGTGCAGTGCTCTACCAACTTAGGTATCAAGCTAACTGGGAGCTGGTCACGTTGAGAGTTCGTAATACATGTATACCCGTAGATGGTGAAGAATGCAAACAAATATATGAAAGATTATATATTTAAACTGTGGAAAAAGATATGAAGACATAATTGATCATCGCAGTTATACAAACAACTTAAGCAGTTGTGAAATTAAAGCCTGAAAAAAATTCAGGCTTGAACGGTACAGTGTTCATTGTGGCAACCAAGACTTCATGATTAACTTCTAGTTATATGGTATTTAGTAAAGTAAATGTCTACGAATAATTATGACAATACTGACATGAAATAATTTAATGCTTCATATGTGACTGATTACAACCCAAATGATAGGTCCTCATCTATTTCTCTCATTCCTCTGAAAAAGCTTGGTGCCACCAACTACAAAACACTCTCCACTTCAAATTTGTTGGGAGAACCCTAGAGCTGGGAAAAAGGAAACTCCAATCTCTAACTTCCAACCTGCAATTTGTACCTTGCAACTCCATGTTTCAACAACTTGCAACTTTAATTCACAACTCACAAAATACCAGGTCCGGTGGCTAAGGTTACTGTAGACCTTCACAGGTGCGTTCCAGGGAAATCTTTCTATGCACACTACTTTAAAGAAAACCATGGTTAACTATATATCACTGGAAAGCTAAAAAGCTGAAATATCTGAAAATAACAATTTAATCTACCATTCTGTTTTGTAAGGCAGTGTCCACACTATGCTGGAGAAATTTAAAAAAGCAGCTTTATTTCTATGCACATTTAGGCCTACCATCCACACTAATCCGTCATACAAACAGAGATTTTTGAAGACCCTCTTCAAACCAGAGGAGTTTGAAAATGCCAGCTTTCCATTTTCATGTGGACAGCAAGATTTTGAAAATGGACTTTTTCAAAAACCATGGGTTCATGATGGCTTCACAAATCATGTGATTTTCCTGACTGAGTTTTCCTCAAACACAAATCCAAAATGACTTGTGATTGTTCCGTTTTCAAATTCCTCCCACATAGTGTGGACAGGGCCTAAGGCACGTACAGACAAATAGAAAAGAAAGTAAAAAGGGAAAAAGGGAAACGATGGCAGAATAGCCATTCAACAAGCCTAGTCAGTGAGATAGAGGAGCTGAGCATGGATATTTATATATTAAAAATAAATGCATAATTCATTGGCCTGTTTATTGTACTAGAATATGAAAAAGCAAAACAAAAGATTCTCTAAAGCAGGGGAAAGCAGAGGAAAGCAGTGTTTGAAATGGCAGCCACGTGAGATATCAGTGACTAAATTCACAGGTAGTTCCACAGCAATCACTGTATGTGCCAAAAGAAGGCAGTGGGAAATTTGCTTGCAATTTGCATTTGCCTTGAAATTTGGGCATGTGGAATGTGTGAAAAATCACCCTAATGAGATCCACACAATCAACAAAAGCGAAGGCCTCTGTGTGAGAAATTGCAAAATGCAAGTATAAACAATACATGTAGTAGCAAAATACAAGTGCACGGATGAAATTGGTTGAAACTCTTGTCTTCAACTTTGCTTGAATACATTTTATGATTTTATGGAAAAATTAGCCCTTGAAGGTCTATGCTAACCTTAAGCAAAATGTTTTTCCCTTTGTTTTTGAAAAAATTATGAGTTTAACTTTCCTGAAAGCAACCTGAGAAACCTGATGGAGTACCGAGCTGCATTAA
Organism: Orbicella franksi; assembly: GCF_964199315.1. Classification (NCBI taxonomy): domain Eukaryota; kingdom Metazoa; phylum Cnidaria; class Anthozoa; order Scleractinia; family Merulinidae; genus Orbicella; species Orbicella franksi. The sequence continues at coordinate 22,712,844 of NC_138148.1, read as the reverse complement.
TTCCTTTTCAAAAAGATATAATAGTGAATACTTGATTGAAATATCTGCTTCATCTTTCTGTTTTGGAGAATATTGGACTTGATGTTGTGTTTTGTCCACAAACTTGTGAGAAAAGAACTCAACCAATATTCCCACAAAACGGACTAAATAAGTTGAAATGACATACTGTGAAACCTGTATTAAGTGGACACCCTTGGGACCCTCACTAGTGTCTGCTTAATACAGGGTGTCTGCCTAAAACAGGTTCTAATATATTGTGCAACAATAGTTAATTTTGTAACACAATGTAAGATCAAAGACTGCTCATAGCATAATGTTCAGTCAGTCAATGCATCAATCTGGAAAAATCACTTAGCTTTAAAATGACAATGCTGAACAATGTTAAAGGAGTCTCAGCTGAAGCTTTAGAAGTAAAGTACCCTTGAAGTGTCTGCTTATTGCAAGTTTTGTGCAACAAAATGGCTTAATATTGGTTTCTGCGTCCGCTTAACAGAGGTGTCCACTGAATGCAGGTTTATTTTACAGTAAATATGGGAGGAAAATTTAGGGACTCAAGCTGCTGTCCACTTAATACAGGTTTCACTGTATAAATGATTTGTTACATGTACATGGCTGGTGTAGGAAGCCGATATAATAAGTGCTCTGATTGCCTTTATTCTTTATTCTGTAAGATAATTTGCATCAGTAGAAACAACAAGTCTCCAAACTTTGGCAAAAGATCCTTTAACTTATCAATAAGCAATATTCAAATGGAGGTTGACAGCAAAGCGGGCAATGAGCAATTGTTGACAAAATTCAAATAAAGGGGATAACCATCGCAAACTCCCACGGGTCACCTCCAAAAGAAAAAGGAACTCCAAGACAGATTGTAAGTGATTGGAGAAAGGAGGACCCAATGGAAGGCAACCATGGGGGCCGACCCAGTCACCCTCCAAACAATGAATCTCCAGGTATGCAGAAAAGGGGCAGGGAGGCACCCCCTCCAAGCAGGGCAAGACAGCCAAGAAATGCCAACCAGCAGGAGGGCAATGGGCAACAGCCAAGCAAGTAACGTTCCCTGTTGAAAAAACAAGAAGGTACAAAACAAAAACACAACAACAACAATAATAACAACAAAAACAAGCACAGGGCAAAGGTGCTAACAGAAGCAACAAGCAAACTTCACTAAATTAAACGACACTCATTGAACTAGTCCACCAATGATTTGGCTCTGCAAGTTATAAGATAAGGTAGGGTTCTAATATATTGTTTGCAAGCATCTCTTTTCCACCAGCCCAGGACCTGGATATGGTGATCTGGAACACCAGCCCTCATGGCAGAAGTGGATGCTCCAATTTGAAAACTGTGACTGGAAAATCACCAGGGAGACCAGCAGAAACGAGAATGGCTCTTAACCTGCCTGTGAATAATGAGCAAGTTAGCAGAAGATCATTAATAATTAGTTTTCTAAAAGGAACAAGGGGACAGGACAGTTACCATGACATGCCCAGTAGGAAACGACAGCTTGGACAGCGCGCAAAGGTGGTGAACCCAGTCCAATCAAAATGTTAAACCCTTTCCGAAAGGGGTTGGTTTTAGAAGCTTTGATAAAAACTTGAATGCACAATGGATTAAGGGGAATGTCCACAGAAACATCAGACACGGACAAATGGAGGCTCAGGTTGAAGGCCGATAAGTTTGGGGCAGTGAACTTGGCAGACCACAAAAAACCAAAATAAGCTAATAGACAAACAGCCCAAAAGATAACATCATCAAAAGAATTGAGATCGGGGGCAGAGTAAATCATGCAAAGAATGTTATCACAAATTGTTGGCTTGGAAGGTAAGGCATCCTGAGAATGCTTGATTCCTCTGACGACTCTTTGAAGCTGAATGCAGTTCTCCAAGGGGCCAGGAAATCCATGACAGACATGAAGAGACCGTACTGCAGATAGGTATACTTTAATAAAAGAGTGCTGCAGGGAGTTGGCCAGGTAGGTAGCAAAAAGACAGAGGATCCATTCGGAGGCTGGGCATGGAGAACCTTAGGGGCTAAGCTGTCCAGTCACTACCCAGATATTTATAAACTTTTCCTGAGCACAATAACAGGTGCGGCATGTTGAGGCAGCAAGGCCTCGGTACATGAACAAAAGGCAGCGAGCTTCTAAATCACAATGGAAAACTGGGCTAAGAGCTGAGGAGGGATGAGGACTGGAAAACGTCTTTGCATGTGGTCCTTGAGGATGAAAGGCCTGAAAATTGAAGTGAGACAAGGCATCAGCTATACTGTTATTTCTTCCTGAAACATGACTTGCAGCAAGCATAAAACTGAAGCAGGTTGCAGCTTTGAGTAAGCTATGCAACAAAAGCATAATGTTTGGCTCTGGAGATCTCCGTGAGTTAAGAATGTGAACTACAGCTTCGTTATCAACATGAAACAAGAAACGCCTGCCAAACCAACCAAGACCCCAGACATGAGCCGCCAAAACAACAGAAAAAAGTTCCCTGTAAGCAATGGACAGTGGAAATTGAAAAGTAGAGCACCGACCATTGAACTGTTCATTGTCCATAAAAGCACCAAGACCAATAGCCCCAGACACATTAGAACAGACACAAAAGTCAGGCAAAGACTCAAGGGTGGAAAAAAGGATATTCTGTTCCACTGACCAAAACGAGGTGAAGTCCTTGGATAATAATCATTGTGGAAGGAGAACAATAAATCAATCATTTGGTGAAGAAAAGTGCAACCTAACCAAACCACCATGCAAGCATGACACAACCAACCAATCAATGATTGAAGTTCTTTTTTAGTACAGCATTTGCAGGTTGACGAATGGGAGAAAACCTCTTGCAAAGCAGAAAACTTACCAGCTGGAAGGCGTGCAATCTGAACTGTTGAATATAATAGGCCCTTTGCAGTTAGGCCATCATGTGACCTACCTTTCATAAAATTATGGGCTATAACTTACAGAATGCCAGAAATGGAAAAACCCTGTTGAAAATTGCCAGGGGCCTCAAACTCAACCATTTGGTATTTTCAATGTGCTTTTTCCATTTCTGGCATTCTTTCAGTTATAATAAAGTGTATTATCGTTCGTCACACGATTTAGTCACTTGAGATGTAGATCGTGACGTTTCAACTGTTTACTGCTGGTCTTCTTCAGTTGATGAGGTTGACTGATTACATGACACCATCTATATCATGAAGGTCTGCTGTGGTTGATGCTTTTTGAACCTCCCAATGTTCCATTGTTCCGACAAGTAGCTGTTCCCTCAGCGGTCTACTGTTGTATTGCTTTCCTGTTGTTATGTTTTTTCATCGTGGGCATTCATGCTTCAGGAATTTCAATTCCACTATCCCTGTTGATGTTATGAGGGTGAAGTCTTATGTGGATAGCTTCCTTGACCCTATGTGTGTACCAGTGAGGATCTCGATCAATAAACTTGACCTTTTTAATCGGGTAGTGGCCGGTCTCGTGGGCGTGTTCAGAAAAGGCAGAACATAGGTACAGGTGAGTCATATATCCCTGTTGTGTTCTTTGATCCTCTCCTGCATAGGTTCCCATGTTTCCCCGATATAGACATTGCCGCACTTGTAGTGAATCCTATAGACTATGCCATCTTTTTTAGCTGGGTCAATGGTGTCCTTTGGTCGTACTAACTGTGACTGAAGTGTTGTGTCAGGCTTGAAGAAGACGTGAATGCCTTGTTGTTCTAGGCAAAGGCAGAGAGACTCTGATACTCCTTTTTTTCATAACCTTTATTACCCATAGTGTACTCAGTTATGTTAATAAATGTGAAAGGCTACACTACAAGCATGCACACACACACAAACACGAGACTCCAACACTCCTTGGACATAAGGTAAAAGAGCGGTGGATTTAAATTCTGCCATGGACTCCTTTCCCTGGGCTGTTCTTGTCTTTGTGATCTTTTGTGCAAAAGAGGTGGGATATCTATCAGAAACAAGTACAGATGACAGGTGTTTCTTCATGGTGTCCTTCGAGGAAGAGTTCATCAAGATCCTCACTGGTACTCACGTAGCATCAAGGAAGCCATCCACATAAGACTTCACCCTAATAACATCAACAGGGATAGTGGAATTTAAATTCCTGAAGCATGGATGCCCAGGATCTGGAGGCAGGAGCAGGAGTACCAGATGCTTGCACAGTTGTCGAAAAGACATTACCTGTGACCGAAACAGTGAACACTGGAGTAGAAGACACTGGCGGCAAAGAGCTCTCCAAACTTTTCTGGTACGACAAGGAGGCATGATGGCCAAAAAGAATGCAAATGGCCGCAAACAAACACAGAAAGATAACACCACAGCACTCTTGACCTAGCAGCAGACAATAATCTGGTGAATAAGTGTAAGTTTGGCAAACCAAAGGCAAAAGTGACAAAGTTACGCAAAGCAAGACCATGAGGGCAAAACTACACCACAATGACTCAACTATGCTTGCCCAAGGCGATCATCTGCTAGCCAACAGCAGATCTCCCAGTGAACTCTGGCTACTGATTATCTCATTTAAATTTTTGCTTGAAACAAAGTTTCCTTCAATTTCATCAAAAAGTTCTGAAAAAAGTCCTTAACTTTAAGGCTTGGGCAAAGTTTGTTTGCTTCACCATTTGCACAGCACTGTATAACACTAGTGTGCAACATTGTAAATTGTTACGCTGTAGAACTACCTAAATTTGGTCTTTATTAATGTAGATCAGACCTCAGTTTTTGTCTACTTTTATGTGTATATTTCACTCACCCTTTTCCATTCACCGTGGGTACAGCAAGGAACACCCTTGTAAAAGACCTGAACGTTTTGGAGTCTATAAAAAAAAAACCCTATTTCACCTTTCTAAATTATTAACCTTTTTTCTTTCAAATGGGGTCCCATAGCCTAGAGAATCCTTGAATTCTCCTTGATTATAGATGGAATGTATTTGCATAGATGATCACATGATTTGGGTGAAATTTATATAGGTAATCCAAGGATTTCAAGTGCAATTTGGAATAAACAAACACAACCAAATTTTTCAAAGACTACAAAAAAATGCACGAGCCTGTAGGGCAAGTGTAATTTGTAGTCTTTGAAAAATTCATGAGTGCTAATTTATTCCAAATTGCATGGGAAAATCATTTGTTTACTTATATACAAGTATACAAGATTTTGTGACAAATGGAGGTGTCAAGCTACTTCAACCTTATATTTGGATAAAAAATTTGCCATGTGAATTCAAGTGGAAAAATTCAGCATTCACTCCAAGTCATGTATGAAAACTTTGCAACTTCTTTTAACTGTGAAAAGCAGTCTTTATTAACAGTTGAATTGAGGAACTTGACAACAAAGATTTGGAAAAAAATCCCTGCAGTTTTGCTGCAGCCTTCTTGTGAACTGATTTTCAAGTGGTTGAAAAACTCTGTGCTGTGTTTATCTTTGCTGAAAAGAAACTCTTCTACCTTCCATCTCAGTCTAAAGATGATATAGAATTATATTGAAATAGTACAAGTACAACAATTCCTTGCATTTGTTGCCTGTATTATAGACACAATGCATTTCCTCGGTATCACATTTATTCTCTAGCAGTTACATTTATTGTTTATAATTGGAACAACTAAATGAATTTGCATTGCTGATGTATTCTCGATTCATTGTAGAACTAAAATTGAAGCATTATATCAAGTTTGTTGGTCTTGACTTGCAAATAAATGCTTGTGAAGTTGTGTCTTATGATGTATCGTGATGTCAGCAATGGCAGGCAAATTCAAAATTGAATTGTGCTTAAAAGCTAAAGATTTCTTTCTTCTTGGAGAGATGACCTCATCTATATTCAACTAGGATTTCATAAGATCCTTTTTTATGCAACATCCTGCTTAAATGAGGGTAAAAAAGTGTGTTGTTCTATTTTAAATTTTTCTGAAAGCTGATGGGCACTGTACATAACTCTGCAAAGGATGCCATGCTGACTGGATTTGGCAAGTTTCATTTTTTTTTTTAAAAGAAAGCATCTTGCACATCTGTAAGATAAAAGTTGATTTAGTAAATCTTTATTATACACTTAAATAGTATTTCTGTGAATTTTTACAGCAGAAAGACAAAGGGAAGTCATTAAAATCTTGAAACATTTTAACACTGGTGTGTGAGTTCACTCAAGTGGCCATTTTGTCTGGATTTTGAAGGGGTGGTCTGGGCTCAGGGTCTTGGATGTCCATAGGTTAATCCTAACTATTGCCTTTGTGAAAAAGGGAAAGGTGTGACGACATGTATTAAGTCACATGACACTCTGACTGTGTGCTTGCCATGTTGAATTAAACATGGAGTTGTTGTTCTCATAAAGACGGTTCGTCATTTTTATTGCCTCTTGTTTGTGCTCTTGAATAGTGTAACATTACACTTACCATTTAGCAAAAAATCCAGAAATTTAGGTTGAAAGTCAAATGGAACAGTAATTTTCCAGAAAACCCATCCAGCAATTGTAGACTACCTCCAGAGGTGGTCCTCTGAATGACGGAAATTCCCTTAGCATTTGGTAAATTTTCTAGTTTCCAGTCTCTCATCAGCCGAAAACAATTATGAGATATCAAACTGCAAATTGTAAGTGCCATCTCGTTTGGTTGGTTTGCTGATTTTGGACAAACCCTAACTATTATTCAACGGTCATCCCAACTGGTTCATTCTGTCAAGTGGTAAGCACCCTCTATTTACATGTTGTTCACTTGCAATTCTTCCCTATTAAATGGGCAAGTAAAATATTGCCAGGGCAAGTATGTCATCTGGGACACTTGCCCGGCTGATGACTTGGGGAAAAAACCAAATTAAATATGCATCCCTCCTATTGTTCCCTTTTTTGCGGATGGTTTTGGTGAAACCTGGTTATTTCAGCGGCACCTGAAAAGCCACTTAAAGAACAACTGCAGCTGATTCTGAGACATGTTTTAAAACAACATAAAAGTGTTCAATACAGAGAACTAATAGAACAAGTTCTTTAAAATGGTACTATGATGAAAATCGCATCTCTCCTATGTAACCCATTTTAAAACATAAACAAGTAGTCTTTATGAGAAGAAAAATGCTGTTTACTATTTTCAAATGTCTCTTTTCATTCCTGAGATATTCAAGTTTTTAAAATATGCAAATTAGCCAAATGATGATGTCATACACTCAACCAAATTTTGATCAAATATGATAAAGAAAGATATCTCAGCCAGTTTGTATCAGAAATGTGTGATTCTTTGCAGTAAGACTCTACTAAATGTGCTCCACCATACAAGCTTAACAGTTTTGATAGGCAACATACTGGGTTCCAGACCTCCCCAATATTAAAGGCTTTTCTGGCCACCTTTGGCATTCCATTTTGATATTTGCTAATGGTGTCTCGTATGGTGTCTCATATCCAGCAGGCATATAAATATGTTAGCTTGAACTCCTGTCCTCGTTCAATGTTTTTCAAGCTGAAAATCACTAACATAGTGAAATCGAGTTGGTGGGGACTGGAAAAGAGTGAGTTGCCATGGGAACAGAATTTTTTTATAGCCGTAGGTGTGTTTCCTGTAGAACTATTAGCCTGCCAAGTTTCAATGGATTCCGCTGTAAGTTGACCGAGATGGCTCTATTTGTATACTTAATATAATATTGGGTTGAGTGTATGACATCACCAGTCATCTCATTTGCATATTTTACACATTTTTCAAACTTAAATATCTCCAGAACTAATGCAGATATTTGAAAACGGTAAACCGCGTTTTTATTCTTTCATGGAACTCTATGTGATACACCTAAAAATTTGAGGGGTAAAAATTTGATCATAGTACCACTTTAAATGCCAATACACACCAGTCCATTGTTTACTTTTCATGGTGTTTTAGGTAAAATCAGGGCTTTTTAGCCAGGCCTCAAAGACCACTCAAAGAACAACCCAAGCTGATTTTAATACATGTTTTACAACAACATAACTGTGTTGCAAAGGCAAAAATTCGAAGAATCTGGCACATGTTGAAAAAAATCTCTGAATTTTATTCCTTAATTGGAAACATCACCTGAGGGACTTTTTCAACATTTGTGTTTTTTCCTCGAATGGTGTTCAAGTCTTGTTATAACCTGTTTCTGATAGCTGAATACTCTGTCTCTCAACAAAGAGTATCGATACATTTTGGTTCTCCTTTACAGGCGAATGCAAATTAAGTTTTAATAGATTTCTAATTTTCGGTGAAAATTCTTGATTTTTTTCAAATTTAAAGCACTTTGAGCTAATCACATTTCACAACACCTAAGAGTTACTTGTGGACAAAAAAGGACAAAAAACGATTTTTCAACTTCTGCCATCAAAATTTAAATTTTGTTTGATTTTTGGTGACATTTGCTCTTAAAGTTTGAAATTTTCTCTTGTGCTTAACCTTCCGTAAGCGACCACTTGAGAGATAATAGAGCAGAAAGTGGATAATATGGTGTTGTCACATTATAGCATTTCTGGGTAACACAAGAGACGGGCATTTTTCAATGGGAAGTACCAGATTTTTTCTCAAAATTGAGTTTTTACATGAATAAAACATTTAAAAACATTGGGTAAGTCTCTGCAGTTACCATATGCTAACGAGGCAAAATTTTGACCCAATATGGTCCAAGCTCTCAGAAGCAACTGTCTCCTGTAAGTGACCACCTAGGCTTGACATTTCAGGTGGTTGGAGGTTTGACTGTACTTATTTCCACAATTACTATTGAAATAACATACAAGTGATAATTTCCGTCACTCTAGAGAAGTTGTGACAAAATTCAGGTTCCAATTGGTTTGAATGTTTTGATGAAAAATTTCAATAGAAATTCAGGGGTAAATTTTCATGCACTCTCTGACATATTAGTGAAAGTAGTCTTTCTTCACCACTGAATTTGAAGAAATTGATAGCAAAGAAAAGAAAAAATCCTTTAGACTTTGCTGCATGTTTTTGTTAAGCTATTTTCCTAGGTTTTCAGAAACCTCTGAGCCATGTTTATCTGTACCAAGCAAAAAACCAGAAAACTCCAACCTTTTGTACTCAATGTTTCACTCAAATGCTGAAATACTTAGCGAAAAATCATCTATCAAACAGATTTTGTCAGCACAGAACATTCTATCATAACTCTGTGCTGCTGCCTTACTGTACTTTCCTCAGTGGAAGTAATGCAGGTCAGATTTACTGCTTAATGCTTGTTTAATACTTGTTTAACTTACTGAATAAGGTTGTTGAGTAAGCCTACATTGTGCCTAATCTTCAAATGAAGCAAATACCTCCAAATTTACTTAAAATGTACACTTCCTATATGTTGAAATTTTTAGTTTGTGGGAAGTCTTCACTAACAATTTTAATCAGTACAATTAGCTTAGCAGAAGTTGTCAAGACAAATCAAATCAGATTTCTCTCTTAGTATTAATATAAAGAAGGCAGCATAACCTGACCTGTGACTAAAGGGAAAGAACATGGGAAATCCTTTTGTTCCACTGGTTCTTCATCTAGTCCAGTTTCATAAACACCCAAAAAATCAGTCTTTAACCTGGCTACGGCCTTTAACCATAGATTTCAGATTTCAGGGCAAATTCTCCACCTCTGAGCAATATATTACTTCAATTATTTTTAACTTCAAACATGGGCCACATAACAAATAATAAGAAAATGTTCTAACAAAATGTAATTTTTGTTCAAACAAATAGTGCTTTATCAATATACTCATGCAACATCCAGCAAGTTTACTTACTCTCAAGGAACAATCCTCTAACAGCAAATGACAGGCAAGTAGGCTAAGTGTAAAATAACAAATAATGCTCAGGTTTACATATTTACTTGCAAAATAACTAGAATCCCTCACAAGATACATTATGCATCAGGTCGTCAGTTTGTGCAAATTCAAATGTCAATGCCTGCTTATATTAATCTTCTGTTCTCTTAGTATGAGATAAGACAGTACAATGCACTGTGTACTGCCATCTGCACCAGACAGTACTAGGTTTTAGGAATCATTTGTTCTATTATCTTTGCATGTGACCTTTGTTTCTATTTAGTTAACTGTAACTTATATATAGGATCATACAATTCAATGAAGATACATGTATGCCAATATATGTCTTGATATTATTTTCTTGGTTTTAAAACATTTAATTTGGTTTTGTTAACAACATGATATAGGGCAAAAGATATGTGCCATCTGAAAGCACATTCCCAGCAGCAAAAATATACCCTGCCCATTTTACAAAGCTTGAATACGGCGTCGACAAAACCAGGATCGGACCGGACCGGACCGGATCACGGATTGGATCACGGACCAGATCACGGATCGGATCACAGATCGGATCACGGATCAGATCAAGGAAAAAAAATTCAAAATTCAAAATTCAAGATTCAAAATTTTGTTGAGCAAATTACACTAGAGTGACTACTGTGAGCAGAACATTTTATTTAATTCAGCTGTGATATTCCTTTATTCTTTTATAATATCAAGCCAACTGGGAGCTGGTCACAGATGAATATTTTTCAGGCTGTTGGGTTTTGATTGCGATGATCAATCATGTCTTCATATCTTTCTCCGCAGTTCAGATAAATGATATTTTGTATATTCGCTTGCATCAAAGGTAAACTGTCATGAAACGAGTCAGCACGGTAATAATAGGATGAACGTATGAATCGAAACACAAAAACTAAAAACACTAAAAAAATTAAACACCTGATGATTTCAAACAATTTCCGGTCTGTTTCTGAGACAGGTCTATACTTTTACAAGATGTGAGTTTGGAATGCGATACTTCGTACTGGAATAAAATGAAACAAACCATTTGCATTTCAAGGAAATATAGCTGCTTTACAAAAAATTATAGGAATAACATCGATAGTGTGAACGATAACGCAACCTGAGAATAAACAACATTTTAGGAGTTACGTCACGAGTTTTAGAGTCATTTTTAGGGTCGTAAAGAGTTGCCTTTATGTGGAATAAAACCTAAAATGATCGTGTTCTAGGATAGAAAGCACTTAAGAGGCAAGAACAAATCAAAACGGAATGAGGATTGTTAAGGATGGCAAAGATTAACGAGGACTGCAAATGACGAACTTGAAAAACTAGGGTAGTTTTTTCAAGATGCGCAAATCCTGACGTAGCTCCTCTAAAGCAAGTCGTGTCCCTAACCTTTCGTACGTAAGCTTTCTCATTAACTGTAATGCTAACTGTAACACTCACATCTGACACGAAAAAGTAGCCGAGAATTAGCTACTGATACTAACAGCAATTTCAAAAACGAGAATGGGAGGTTCACCCAAGCTTTGAGCCAACTAACTTTGAAATATAACTACATCTGCCTGTTCATTACAATTTAAATTTGTCCTAAATTAGGCGCTTATGTGGCTTTTTAAATTACCTCTTGTCATTCTCTGTAATTAACGTGTCATTGCGTCAAATTCGGGATTCTTATTTTTATTTAACATATTTTAGTTTTCTACTTTTATTTTTTATTTATTATGATCTTATAAACAATTTGATTGTTTTTTTTCTTTAAAACTTTTTTTTTCTGTGATCCGATCCGTGATCCGGTCCGGTCTGGTCTGATCCGGGTTTTGTCGACGCCGGCTTGAATAGGCGTAGAAGGTTACGTAGAGCACTACACCTCTGTACGTTTATCACTGATCGCTTTGTCCTTCTCTTGTATGTACATATAAAACAGTGGTGTGTTACCATTGCTACCAATGGTTTTTGGTTTTTATTCAACCCTATGCCTGAACTCATTCACAAATGATCATTTACACACAGTCAACCCTTTGGCTCTACGATCACACATACAGGTATGTAGATAATAAACTGTATGGCTCAACTGCTCAATGGTCACACATCTAGATAATGAACTTTACTTCTCCTCTGCTCTACAGTTGTACAGCTCTATGACTCCACGATCACTGCACATATCTACAATCGTGGACAAAAGTCCTTGGGACACTTAAGTAATGTAACAAAGTATCTGTGTTTTAGAACTGAAGTTTTAAAAAAAATGCTGCTATACCTTTAAAAACATGTTGCTGTTTGTCCTCCTCACCCAACACAATGTTGAAAATCAGGTAAAATTGCAGGTACTAGTTTTCAACATTGTATGGGGGGGTGGGGGACAAGGTTAGGTAGGTGAAGTTGTATTCGCGTCTGGCGTGTGGGCAAAAGTGCCAAAAGTGCAAATTTGTCCCAAGACTTTTGTCCATGATTGTCTGAATTTCAGTTGAGAAATAAAATGTCAGTTTTCAGCAGTTTTCCAGTCTAAATGTGTTTTTTCTCGAGTTTGTGAAAAGATCGTAATACAAAGACTATTTTTGAGCTATTTTGTGGTTTATTTACGCTAATTTTTTTCTTTTCAATTTTTCCAATGCAAACGCATGGTGTAAATTGGAGTTTGTTCTATCTCATACTTGTGCGTACATGGTTAATGGTCAAGGCAGCGATGGGCATAAGACATTATAGATGATGGTGCATATGACAAGAATTTCTACTGAACAGCGAGTAAGTCTTTTTTTAAGGAAAACAAAAGATTTTCACCCCGGGAAGTCGCGCGGAAATGTCAAATCTCAAAGTCATCTGTAGCACGAATATGATACGTGCAGTGAGCGGGCATCCTAAACTATAATTTCGTAAGGGTTACCGAACCAAATATTAGCAAGTTGTTTTCTGCCAGTGGAAGTCATTTCCCTTTATTTATTGCGTTCATAGAACGCAGTCCTAATGCAGACTTCAGTTGAGTTTCATGGGACGGTGGACCTTCATCCGAAGTTGCAACACCAATTTGGCTGCCCCGCAGCAGGGGTGAAATGAATGACATCATCGCCAAACCATGTGCTGTACAATTCTTTCGAGTGCGGGTCTTTGTTTTGTTCAAGTGCGGGTTTTTGTGGACATTTACACTGTAATTTCGAAGCTGTAAGTATCCAATTGTGCTCTCAGCGTTGGATTTAGGTGAATTTAAATGCCTCGACAGTGGCATTTATCAAAATCTGATGTTTTAAAACGAACATGACTTTGAAGCGCCTAGGCTTTCCGGATGTTAACCGTGGGAAAAGCTATGTTTTGATTGCATTAGTTGATTATTTGCAGTCACGACAGACACGTAGATAGCTCAGTCCTTATCCGGTTGAATATTGTTTGGAATTGGTGGAAAAGTACTCTGAAGGCAAGATCCATAAGAGTGAGCCTGAACCAAGGAACGGCAAATTATTTAAATACTGTCTACCTTATTCATCAGGGGAACATGATATGCGAATTAGTCGCACGGAGTTTGTTTACGCTAACAATAAACGAGCACACAATTGTAAATGTTTGCTTACATTTGTGCTTCCAGTTTAGAATGTTTGTAAAATTTACTTTTACAAATTAGCTCTTACGTTCAATCGTCACCAGTTAATGTGAGAATATTTAGCATGAAATTTGAAGGCTATAAATGTAAATATTTTCGTTCTATTAAACTTGTGAGTCTACGGAAACTTGCGCTGTCATGCAACGTGTCAACAAATGGTGGACTTTGACACTATGATAAATCTGTCTCTATAAAAAACGCCGTTGTCGATGAAAAACGTTGATTTTAGCAATAGACAGAGGTTAAAAGTCAGCCAGTGAAATCATTTACATATATTTAATTAAGTGATGGCGTCGAACGCACTCTAATAATCTTTGATTACTTCTAGTTTATAAAACAATATTGTGTGACATCTTTTTAGAGTTGTGGACAATGAGTTCGTCACTTCTTATTTGCATAACTCAACAGTTCTCAGCAACAGTACTCACTTTAAAACCTTAAAATGTGCCTACTTATTTCTGAAAGCTCACATTTAAGACATGTTGAAGTAAACTGTGTTTGGCAATCGATGTTTTTACACCTTTATAGCTGGGAAAAACTTAATTTTGAGCTCTGCAAGTACGGTACTCACTTCCCATTGTTAAGAATTGTTTAAAGTCAATTCTTCCATACTGAATCAAGTGAGTACTGTTGTATTTACTGCCAGTGTGTTGTGACAGTACCATAAACAGTACAGTACCATAAATCTCGTAATCGATAAAAGTGCCATGTTTTGTCACTGACTTGTACATTTTAGCAAAACGTTTCAGCTAATTCTTAAGCCTTTATCAGTTGAAAAAACCGCTTGATGTTACGTACGATCTAAAAACTTTTAAAACTGAAACGTTGCACATTACTCAAGAGAATTTTAAGTGCGTGCTAAGCACCTGTAGACTTCGGGGATGATCATTCCCAGCGTTCGGGTCTTTTACAGACATCCAAGCTTCTAGAAAAAGCCGCTGATGGAAATGTGCCTCATGTTCGACGACTTCAACATTTTCAAAATCCATGTGATGATGACATTCGTGAACATGGCATGCAAGTTTATAGTTATGATCGAACATCAAGACAGCCTTTTTGTGCATCTCCTGACTACATTTACTCAATTTTTAAACCATGAATCTCGTGTTTAAAAGTAGTTTCGCTGGTTCTCTTAATTGATACTTTGAAAACATTGATGAAACACTGTTTTTCTTTGCCACTGAATACTATGCGATGACCAATGGACAGTGACGTCATTACATAGTGCCTCAGTATACTTAAACATGCTGTAATAACTGTTAAGGTGATCACTAAGATTGACTTAAATACCAAATTGTCGTTTAAGGTGGCTAAACACAATTTTTGATACCTGTGTTTCTTTCACCTTTTTCTCTAAAACCCTTGATCCCTTCGTCACCAAAAATGGCAGCAAACAAGTTAACAACACAAACTTTGGTTTTTTGATGGTTAAGCTGATGTATGTGCCATTGCCATGGCGACATGACTAAATAGAAACAGGCCTTTAAAATCGGTTTTGTTTATTTGTAGAATATCTAGCCATTAGATTTTCTTTAAAATTTGCATGCAACAAGCTTGTAACGATTCTCACAAGTTAACACCATTTTGCTAATAATTTAACAGAGAGATCTTTAATTATCCCTTGTTGAAGGTTGACTGGAATATCTAGAATTTCTTTTGTTAAAGTTCAATTATTTTCAATATGCCAGTTACTTATTTCCTAAAGTATTTTTGTGCCAAATTGCATGAAATTCTAATGAGTGGTTCTCAAGAAATAGGCGTATTTCCCAGAGTGCAACTTTTCATTCGATCGCATTTTTTTGACTTACTTCGCATGCACTGCATTTAACTGGGTTCTTTTGGTAACAAAGAAAAAGCTGAGAATTGCTGGGTTCTTTGCATCTTTACCTTTTCTAACATATCTTTGTAACGAAAGACTAAAGCCATCAATACACTGCATTCAATTATAGACAAAAATAGCACAAACAGTGCGGGTGTTGAGTGAATAAAATGATCGCTCTATTGATGGCATGTTTGTTTTTTGCAATCCTTGTGTGTGCACTGAATTGAAGAGTTTACCGCTGACCACCGGGTCCCGGGACTCATAGGTTTTACCACTGACTATATTGTTGAGTCGGCCATGTTGTTTTTTCCTACATACACTTAAGTGCTCTTGCATCGTTGCTCGTTATTTTATGTAAGTTGATTCATCCTTTATCATTTGTGTGTACTAGAATCAGGAACTTATTGTATTGTATACTATCTTATTGTAATAGGACTCGTTCATCATTGAGATTAAACGAACTGATCATCATCGAGGTGTCCTGTTTCTTCATGAACGAGTCATAATTGCATCATGGTGGTTGTGGAATGTTCAGTCCCTGGCTGCGAGTTTAAAACATCGGACGTATCCAAGTCTCTGGCCATCGCCCTTCTGGGAAACCACAGTCTCGCACATCAGAGTTCAGTGGCCCAATCGACACCAGCCGCACTTTGAGGCCCGAAATTAGAGTGCCCAAAGATCAATGTAGGAGTGTCCATTGAAGACTGGAATGTATTCTTACGGCACTGGGAGGTCTTCCGAATGGGATCTAACATCGATGAAGCATCTTCCCCGTTGCAGCTTTTCCAATGTGCTGGCGCTGAGCTGGGCGACAGCCTATTGATGACTAACCCAAACATTGCCTCCGAATCCTTGTCACAACTGCTAACTGCCATGCGTTCCTTGGCGGTGATATCAGTTGCAACGTGCGTCCTGCGCACCGAATTATTACAGCTCAGACAAGAACGCGACGAAGCAATCCGTGCATTTGCGGCCAGGGTCTGCGGAAAAGCAGAAACCTGCGCATTCGCAGCACAGTGTGAGTGTGAGAAAAGTGTGAATTATACAGACAGTGCCATCCGCGATATTTTGCTGAACGGCCTGGCAGATACAGACATCAGACGAGAGATACTGGACATGAAAGACATCCTCACCAAACCGATAAACGATATTGTTGCTCTTATAGAAGGCAAGGAAATGGCACGCAACGCCCTGCCGTCCTCCACACTATCTGCTGTGTCGACATTCCAGAACCAGCGCAATAAAGCCCCTGTCACAGCCCCACCCCAAGCAGACAGGAATAAAGAGGCAGTTTGCCCTGATTGCAAGACAACGTTTAAAATATTTACGGAAGGGGCATGGGGTTGGAATACCCAACCCCACCAGGTCTGCATCAACTGCTACCGCTCCCGTCGCCGGAGAAAGCACAAAAAATGCTCTTCCCAGGATACCTCGCCAAACATACAGGCCTTGGAAGCAGATCCCATCTCCCAGGTCGCGGCATTTCAGACAAGTGCAGCCGGTTCACACCACAAGCGCTGACGGCGTCGCTGACCCGGCGGTCGTACTACACACAGTACGATCAACAAGCCTTTACCACCCTGTCTGAGCCACCATATCTTCTCCAAGGGGGAATGGAAGCGAGCCCGCCTTTGAGAGCACCCCAGAGTAGCTATCAGCATGTCGCTTGACATGTTGACCCAGGGCAACACCGGGAACTCGCACCAGTCCTGCAACATCCACGCTGATGTAACTGCCATAGCAGATACCGGAGCGCAGTCTGACTTATGGTCATTCGCAGACTTTCTTGCCCACGGCTTTACTCGTGCCAACCTACATCCCATACGTTTAAGTCTGTCAGCTGCCAACCGCTCCCCAATCTCGATCAAAGGAGCCTTCTTCGCTAAGCTCACTACACTGTCTCCTAAGGGCAAAGTGTTGTCATGCCGCTCGATGGTCTACGTCAGTAGCTCCGTTCAGGACATTTACCTATCCTACGAGTCGTTGCTCAACCTCGGCCTCCTGTCAAGTGACTTCCCGTTCAACGATAGCGGAGCCAGCCCCTGTGATAGGTGTCACCCAGGCCAACACGACGCGTTGCATAAGCTGCCGACCACAAACGCCACGCGATCTATTAATGATGGCTGCAGCATCCCATCCCCACAGTACGGCACGGCGTGCTCATGCCCCCAGCGCCAAGCCCCACTGCCACGCTCATCTGAGTTGCCATTTCCCTGCACTCCAGAAAATAATGGGCGGATGAAAGCGTGGCTACTCAATAGATATGCATCATTGACCTTCAATGCCTGCCCCCACCGGCTGTTGCCCTGTATGGGAGGACCACCAGTTGAGATACACTTCGATCCTGCTGCCACACCCAAGGCCTGCCACACCCCAGCCAATGTTCCTCTTCATTGGCAGCAGCGAGTATACGAGGATCTCCTCCATGACGAGGCTCTAGGAGTTATTGAGCGTGTACCTTATGGCGAACCCCTGACGTGGTGTCACCGCATGGTGATCACACGGAAGCACGACGGCTCCCCGCGGCGCACAGTTGACCTCTCACCATTGAACAAGTTCTGCCAATGGGAAACATTTGCCAGCGAGTCCCCTTTTCATCTTGCACGTCGCATCCTGAAGGGCACATGGAAGACAGTCACGGATGCCTGGAATGGCTACCACAGCGTCACTCTGTGCGAATCTGATCGCAACCTCACCACCTTCATCACCCCATTTGGTCTATGGCACTACACAGTGCACCACAAGGCTTTTTGTCCTCAGGTGATGGCTACAATCGCCGCTTTGATGCTGTCCTGGCTGAGTACGAGCGCAAGGAGCGATGCGTCAATGACACGGTCCACTATAATAGCGATCTAGAGCAGCACTGGTGGATAACAATCGACTTCCTCACCCGTGTCGGCCAAGCAGGCATCGTCCTAAACCCCGACAAGTTTCAGTTTGCGGAGAGGACTGTAGACTTTGCTGGTTTCAGTGTTGGATAGCGCCATCGAACCCCCACCAAAGTATCTTGACGCCATCAGAGACTTCCCCTCCCCGACTAACACTACGGATATGAGGAGCTGGTTCGGCCTTGTCAACCAGGTGTGTAACTACGCCTAGCTGCACGACATTATGGCCCCCTTCAAGCCGTTTCTTAGCCCACGCTGCAAGTTCTCGTGGTCGCCGGAGCTTGAGTCAGCGTTCCAGAAATTATTGAATCCATCTGTCAAGGTGTCGAAATCTTTGACATGCAGCGACGCACCTGCCTCTGCCCCAACTGGTCTCGGCGTGGTATCGGGTACTTCCTGCTCCAACTGCAACTGTCCTTCAGGTATCCCTGATTGCTGCCCTGGGGGATGGAGGATCACCCTGGCTGGCTCAGGATTCCTGTCCTCAGCAGAGGGGCGTTATGCAGCCATTGAGGGGGAAGCACTTGCCGTCGCCTGGGGTCTTGAGCAGACACGCTACTTTACCCAGGGTTGCAACAACCTTGTCGTAGTTACAGACCATAAACCACTGGTGAAGATCTTTGGCGACCGCACGCTAGACGAGATGTCAAACTCACGCCTATTTCGTCTCAAGCAGCGAACCCTCCCATGGTGTTTTCAAGTTGTACACCTGCCAGGCACCAGCAACCACGCTGCCGATGTAACCTCAAGGCACCCCTCCCCTTCAGGAAGTGAGAACTCACTAGACTTGTCAAGCGACACTGAAATTGCAGAGTCAGTACTAATGGCCTCTATCCGCCATGACGCCCAAGAGCTCGGAATCATCTCATGGTCACTCCTCGTCCAAGAAACGGCCACAGATGCATCCCTGACCCACCTCCTCAAACTCGTCGAGCAAGGCGTCACAAACTTTGACCGCACGGACCATGCCCTTTCCAACCCCTGGCCCATCTGTGAGTCAGTATATTCGCACAAGGGTGTCTTATTGTATCAGGACCGGGTAGTAGTCCCGTCACCTCTTTGCCCCCAGCTCCTCAAGCACCTCCATGTTGCGCACCAGGGAACCTCTGCCATGGAACACCGTGCACGTGCCATCGTCTTCTGGCCAGGGATGTCAAAGGACATCTGTGAAACAAGAGAGGGATGCGCAACTGCAACAGAAACGCTCCATCAGAGGCCGCAACACCGCATCCTATTTTCCTCACCACTATCAACACCATTTGAAGTGGTTTTTGCCGACTTCTTTGACTATGGTGGCCGCCACTATCTCGTAGTAGGAGATAGGCTCTTGGGATGGGTAGAAGTCCTCAGCTCAACAGCAGGTACCAATCTCAGAGGTTCTGCTGGTCTTGTACGCCATCTGCGCTCCTTCTTCGCAACATTTGGTGTGCCGGAAGAGCTCTCCAGCGACGTTGGCCCAGAGTTCACAGCAGGGGAAACAGAATTTCCTCTGCTTATGGGATGTACGGCACCGCCTCTCTTCTGCTGGCTCTCCACAGTCCAATGGCAGAGCAGAAGTTGCAGTAAGAACCGCCAAGCACCTCCTGATGTCTAACACTGGTCCCACAGGCAGTCTCGACTATGACCGCTTCCTGTGTGCCATGCTGCAGCTTCGAAACATGCCCGATCCAGACTGCAACCTTTCACCAGTGCAGATTATCTTTGGTCGCCCCCTACGAGACACACTGTCCTTCGTCAACCAACTAGAGAAGTTCTCCAACCCCCACATAAGCCCTCTCTGGCGCCAGGCGTGGGCGGCTAAAGAGGAGGCTCTCCGCACAAGGCTCGCTTGTACCACTGAATCCCTGACGACCCACTTCAGACCCCTCTGCCCCCTCACCATTGGGGAAAGAGTGTTCATCCAGAACCAGCGAGGAACCCACCCAACAAAATGGGACAGATCAGGAACAGTAGTGGAGTCGCCGGCTATGACCAGTACCGGGTAAAGGTGGATGGCTCTGGACGACTCACCCTGCGTAACCATCGCTTCCTATGTGCTTACACACCAGCTACACCCTCCATCCCGCAACAGTCCCCTGCACTGTCTCTACCTACTGGCATTTTCGAGCCCCCATCCCACTCAAGTCCACCGTCGACACCCCCACAACCACAGGAAGCACCCCAGCCATCATTGACTGCACCACATGCCACACCTATAGATGTCCCCCCACCATCCATTACACAAGGCGCAACACCCATTGACGACCCTCCGAGTCAGGCGCAACCAGATACCTGCAGCCCCCCTGGCACTTCCACCAATACCTCACCCCCAGCTGCATTAACACAGCCACCACCTATGCTGGACCAGCCCTCGCGCCCATGCTGTATCAGAAGGCCACCGAAGCACTTCGAACCAGAGACAGGCAGGTGGCTAGAACCTTGAGTTCGTCAACCTATCGCAGACCGTAGCTTCCTGAACTGGGGGGGATGAAGAGTTTACCGCTTACCACTGGGTCCCGGGACTCATAGGTTTTACCGCTGACTATATTGTTGAGTCGGCCATGTTGTTTTTTCCTACGAACACTTAAGTGCTCTTGCATCGTCGTTATTTTATGTAAGTTGATTCATCCTTTATCATTTGTGTGTACTAGAATCAGGAACTTATTGTATTGTATACTACCTTATTGTAATAGGACTCACTCATCGTTGAGATTAAATGAACTGATCATCATCGAGGAGTCCTGTTTCTTTATGAATTGCATCAGCAAAAGCGTGCACGAAAACTGTGTTTGGCCACCTTAAGTACTTGAAGTATCTGTAAAACTGTACATTATAATGTAAACAATCTGTTACGTATCCAAATCAAGCGACACCATTATCACTGCCATCACATACAAAAGTTTCCAAATTATTTGAGATCAACACTTTTCCCGATCGGAAGATGTGAAAATCACACAATCGTGGACAAAAGTCCTTGGGACACTAATGTAATGTAACAAAGTATCTGTGTTTTAGAACTGAAGTTTGGAAAAAACCCTGCTATATCCTTCAAAACACAATGTTGAAAATTAGGTGAAATTGCAGGTACTAGTTCTCAACATTGTATGGGGGGTGGGGGGCAAGGTTAGGCAAGTGAAGTTGTATTCGTATCTGGCGCATGGGCAAAAGTGTCAAAAGTGCATATTTGTCCCAATACTTTTGTCCTTGATCGTAGATAATGAACTATACAGCTCCACGGCTCTACAATCACACATCTAGATCATGAACTCTATGGCTCTACGGCCCTACGATCACACATAGAGCACTGCACTGATATTGCAGAGGTCATGGATTCAAATCCTGTTCAGGCCTGAATTTGTTTTTTGGGCTTTAATTTGACAACTGCTTAAGTGGTGTGTTTAACTGCGATGATCAATCATATCTTGATATCATTATCTGCAGTTCAAATATATGATCTTTCATATATTCACTTGTATTTTTCACTGTTTACGGCTACATAACAAACTTACAATGTGACCAGCTTCCAGTTGGCTTGATAGCTCAGTTGGTAGAGCCTGCACCAGTATTGAAGGGGTCACGGGTTTGAATCCCATTCAGGCCTGAAATTTTTTCAGGCTTTAATTTCACAACTGCTTAAGTTGTGTGTATAACTGCAATGATCAATCATGTCTTCATATTGAAAGAGAGTAAGTAAAATATGCAGTTGTACTAACATACTGACGGAAAGTAGGTAAACTATGCGGTTGTATCAACGTTCTGAAGTAAAGTATTGCACTATTGGATAGTGATAGAAATAGCGCTATATTTATAAAGTATTATTATTATTATTATTGTTATTATCATTATTAAGTAAGTATGTAAATATGGCTGTATGTTAATAGCACCCCTGTCTTAAAGCTCTTTTTGGTACTGGTACTTTAGCATGACCCTGGCTTCTATTCAAAACTTTCCTAAGTATGTTAGTATGACCTTTGCTTCTAGTCAAAACTTGCCTTGGTAAGTTGAAATGACAGTGAGACCCTTATTTCAACTCAAAAGTTTCCTTAGCATGTTATACTGCAGGACGACCCTTGTTTTAATTCAAAACTTTCCTTGGTAAGTAAAAATGTTAGTACAGCCCTTGTTTTTATTCAAAACTTTCCTCGGTACTTTAAAAAGACTCTTGTTTTAATTAAAAACTTTCCTCTTAAGTTTGTATGTTAGTAATACCCTTGGTTCCGTTGAAAACTTTCTATTGCATTTATAACTGGAAAAAACGGAAATAACGCTTCAGTTTTTTTTCTGTTTGTGCATACGCATCAAGTACTTAGTACAGTTTCAAGAAGTACTAACGAAAAAATTGAAATAAACGATTCCTTATCTACACTTGGTATTGAGCTGCAGAGCCATAGAGTTAACGATCTAAAAATGTGAGATCGTAGAGCCATAGAGCAGTAAAGTTCATTATCTACAAACGTGTGATTGTAAAGCTGTTATCACAAATTTTTATCCGTTGAAGACAGTACACCAGCTGTCAAAAGCTTATGTTTTGAAATACTTTAAAGACCAGAAAACGTTATATCCTATATTATCATGATCAATATCATGATATTTTTGTCAATCTAGTGTCGACCAAGTATTGATTGAGATGTCCAATGAGTGTTGATCGAGATGTTGATTGTGTGTCAACCGGGTGTCAACCGACACTTGACCATGTATGCCTTTAGAACACATGATTCATCACAGGCAGCACTTTTTATACCTTGGTTCTATATAAAGCTGATGATTTTGGGTGATTCATGTACCATGTAAAAGACGAAAAGGAAAGTCTATCACTACATGAACATGGTTCAAGCAGCATCATAGAGAATCCTGTCTTTCCTTTCAACTGATGCTCTTGAGATGGTAGCAACAGCTTCACTGTTGCTTGCAGTCAGTGGTAATCGATAGCAATATGCAGGAGTTACCAGTTAACTGAGTCAAGTGTGCAGTGTACTAGAACTATTTTTAGAGGGCAGAAAATCCTGTAGCACAAATTGCAGCCAGAACAATGGTTTACTGTAAGAGATATTAATTTACTATGTGACCCTTCACAGGATTTCAGTAACTTGGTTAAGGCATGCACATGTTTGTGCAGTAAGTTGAAAGGGACACAATTTAACATGGATATAGTCCCAAGATATTAATTGCTAAAATGTACGACATTAAGTAAATGTACTTTAGGCTTTTCTATTGAATCACATAATAATAAGAGTGAAGACTAAATACATGTTCAAGTATAATTATGTGATTACAACCACTTACCAAGGCCAGATTAACGTCAACGGTGAAACTTGTCAGTTCATGTTTTGTCCGCGGCAACTCATTTAAAAATGCAACAACAGACAGTCTTGAGTGCTTCAGAAAACTGTTCCGTCGTTCTGCAAGCAGCAACACTCTTATTATTACTATTATTGTTACTATTATTATTATTATGATCATCATCATCATCACCATTTTATTATTATTTTCCAGTACCTTTTTTGAGATACATCAGAAACCACTAACAAATCACAGCATACAATAATTATAGGTTACAAAAAATTTATGGACATACTTCATACACTAGTTGTTGTTAAACTGCCACTAACCCCCTAATTTTTTTCAGGGAAAAATGATCTTGATTGATAAAATCCCTGTGTTTCTACAGGCGTTTGAACTTGTAATTTCTATTTTCACGACTGCGCAAAGTGGGACCCGGGTCGGGCTACTAGTGACGTCACTTTGAGAACCAGGCTAAAACACTCAAGTGACTTTTGACTGAGCTTTGAGCACTGTCAAAACATTTTCGGGTTATTTGTGATTCCTATTTTATCAAAACTGGACAAGATTTTTAAGTGAAAGAACTGTGTCATCTAGCATCACAATTCGGAGTCTAGCTACGATTTGAACGGCTGTGATGTATATATTTTTTCCATTTTGAAGTCCGGGTCACCAGTGGAGATTGCTACGTTGTAATTTAGGCCAGGATCGACAATTTGCTGGTCCATTTGGGTTATCACAAATAACGGCTGAAGAGTTCGCTTACAGCTCTTAAAGTGCCTATGAAGTAAAAAATAATTTCTGCTGATTTGAAAGGTTTTTCAAAGTAAAGAAGAATGGCGTTTTCCTTTTCGGAATATCTTTTTTCGTTTTAGAGATATTCACGTTTTTGTATTATAAGCGATGACGTCATAGGTGGTTCCACTAAAACAGTTCAACACTCAATCAAGAATATCTCTAGAAATATTACAGCAGTGTTCTTGAAACTTGGCACCAGAAATGTATATCACAAAAGAAACAAAATGGCACCCGTTGTGGCATTGCCATGACAACAGTTATGCCCCTGGTCCTGTTTCAATTAAAACGAACATTACCAGATTTTATCTTAAACAAGGATCATCTACTCCTAACAATCTAATGGGGAGAGTTAAGACAATATAGAAATCATGTGTGTTCCGAGCAAGACCCTCTGTCCCTTTTTGAAGGGTCGCAAATTGGCATATTTGGTTTTTCACAGAAAGAGACTGGAGCCAAAAGTGTTGCCATGGCAACAACACAGAAGGTGTGATTCTCTTTCTTTTGTGATGCACATTTGTGGTGCCAAGTTTGAAGAACGCTGCTCCAATATTTCTAGAGATATTTTTGATTCAGTGTTTTACTGTTCAAGTGGAACCACCTATGACGTCATCAATTTCCTCATTTGCATAATCCAAAAACGTAAATATCTCTAGAACGAAAAAAGATATTGCAAAAAGGGAAACGCCATTCTTCTTTACTTTGAAAAGCCTTTCAAATAAGCAGCAATTATTTTTTACTTCATAGGCACTTTAAAGAGTTATAAAGATGTCAATGAACATGAAGAGTTAGTAATTGGACTTAATGGAACATTTTTAGATTCAAACATTAATTTCATCCCAAATACAAGTTAAAATGCAATGTAGTCAAAGTCCCCTCCTTTCTACTTCTCCAGATCAATGATTGAAAATAGTCTTACCATAACAATATCCAAAGGTGAGGTAGCTTTTTGCTTTGTTATTGTTGACCAACCATAGTATATGCATAGTCAATTACTGTGTACTAACACAAACATCGCAAGCTACACAAATTTACATATTTTGTACTAGTAAATCATGAAAAATCCTTCAACAAGTTCTTGAAAAGAGGTTCAGTATCGCATCAGTTAAATGAATTCATTTCTACTTCACTGTTATTTTGAATGAAATGTCCATATTACGTCCCCTAATAACCTGGGAGTTCTTGACTTATTTGCATTTCGGTTGACTGACAAGTGCATTCTTCTTTCAGCATGACAATCTCTATCGGTAGCTAGAGAGTCGAATCTTAATAGTTTGTTTTACTTTCTTCATATATTCATAAATGCTTGATCCATTCTAAGTTTGTAATGTAATATATTTCATTCCTCAAAGACGAAGCTCAAAGAACAAAACAATTCTGTATTCGGAATGGCCAATGAAAAACACGGCCAGATTATGATCTCTGGCGTGTGTGTTTTTATTAAAATCCACAAATACATAGTTAGTTCACCAGTTCAAAGCCTAAACAATCTTAATTGCCTCGTTGTGGGACGTAGGTTTTGTTTACTATTCATTTTACAAAAGTCTCTATTTCGAGTACAAAAACGCGATGCGTTATTTACCGTGTAATTTCCTCTCCTATAAATGTTCCCATCATTTATTTTGGTCTGGGAATCAGAGGATCATTTGAGCTTGGTCTTTTTCTCATTTCTGGTTGAGTTTCATCGAGATAGAGGTTTTGAATGAAGAGGAATACTCTATCCCACGCATCCTGTATTGCTACAACCTCCAAAAACACATCATTCTTGCACTCTGCAACAATTTTGACACAAACTATCCCATGTTCACATACATTCTTCTTAGAAACAAAATATCGTCATTTCCGAAATGATGTCAGAAGCCAACTCGTCCCATTCTTTGCTATTACTTGGTCGTGAACATGGAAAAGGACATTTTACAAACTTTGAAAATTCATACAAAATTAAGGGAAATAGCTAAGACGATAATTTTTTCACAGTGGTGATCAGGATAAAAAGGAAATTTATGTTAGCGAAAACAATTTTTGGGGTTAGTGTTACTTTAAGCCTGATCCCCAAAGTTTCTAGAATGACAATTTGTCAGTTAAGTATTGAAATTTATTTTACAATTTTTGCTTACAAGAGAGAAAAGAAGAAACCTTCCTTCATTATGTACTTCTAAGTTGGGATTACATACCACATTAGTCAATACAATGTAGGTATAAGTAATTTTTCCCAGATCAAATTATGTGTAGTTTCCCCTTTATTCTATAAACACTCTCTAACAACACATACATGTAAAGGGAACATAGTAATGAAAAGGTGCCAGAAAAATGTCATTGTCAGACAAAACTTTGAGGGAACAAAAGATCATCTGTTTGGAGCATATAAGGTATCTGAAAAGATTTTCGACCATGAGTAGTCTGAGAGATAGACTGGGTACTATTATTTTGTGTGATTGTTTTCAAGTAAAGGTGGCCATTGCAACATTTGTTGTGCATAGTCGTTGCTAGCTCTAGTCATATTGTGTGGTCAAAACTTCTTTTTGATTCTTTGCCGACTTTTTGTCTGGATTTGACTGCAGTTTTCAAGGTAGGTTATTTTCCATTTTTCAATTGCTGTGTTCTGCTGCCTTGTTTTGTATAAGTAATCCACGGGCCCAAGGGAAATTAAGGATTAATTTCACGCGTATTTTCAAAGTTTTCACAAAATTGCCTGTGTTGCATAGACAGGTTTGCCAGTTGTGATTAAAGAACAGGCTAGCAGTAGAAAGGGGAAAACCTACTATGAAAGTAAGCTAAACACAGTCACCCAAAGTCACCCAAAGCAATTTCATTACAAATAAAACATTGAGCAATCTAATTTTATTCACCTGTTTGGCGAAGCTTGCAACAGTGTGAAACTACTTCATCGATTAATAAAAGACGTAAACAAGTGTCCAAATGACCCCTAACAACTTCTTGAATCCAAAACTCTCCTTTCCACCATGAAAACTTAATGTACCAATAAAATTTACGCTGTTTCTTTATGCCAATAAGGTGACCTGTGATACTAATAAGGCCACCCGAAGCGAAACAAAGAAATTAACTTTCAGTTGGGCAGCCATGAAGTTCTGTAACTCTATGTTTAATGCAACACCAGCTGTCCCCACTCAAACATTTTTCAGGCTGTGAATCAATACACTTTTGGATGGAAACATCCTTTCGCTTTTCTACCAAAAGACTTCACTTTGCTGCATGTCAATTTTCTTTTACATTAAGATGGAATAACCACGTTTGGATCAAACACAGAGGTGATGCGTTCTGCTCAGCCAAACAGCATCGAGCAATCATGCCCTCTTGATTACCAAAAGTGCCCTCGTGATTAAGAAAAAACGCCCTCTGTCTCAGCCAATCAGCATTCAGTAATTTTGCCCCATATGTGATAATGGAAATTAACTGCAGTCTCCTAGAGAAAAGCTTACGAGATGCCTCATTTATTCTTTGTTATTTCATTCAGGTGTTGCTGAGCAATTCAGCAGTTGTTTTTCTCATGCAAGCCAACATATCCAGGCCCTGCTTGTGCAGTTTGCACCAAAGCTAATATGCTTTTGCAAGCCCTCATTCATTGGCATGAAATTTGTTGCAAGTTGCACCACATAAGCTTGGCCTGTACAAATGTTATATAGGTGACTGCATCTTTTATCAGTTTGGACAACCATGTGGTCTTGCCATTCCAGTTGGGTCCAACAATTTGCATGTTGCCTGGTACAAGAAAACATGGGTTGTGGGTTAAGGAGGGCATGGTACTTGTCTTGGGTGTTAGTCTACTTAGCTTGTTGAGGGCCAAGCTGGGGTTGAAGTTTGATAACTCAGGACAAGTTGTTTGATATTGGAGCCAATTGTTCTGGTGACTCAAGATTTTTCTACCATGGCAGGGTTACTGGGATTTCTAATGTACAGTTGTCATATAATGCCTTAAATATTGTCAATGGGAAACAGCTTGAAATCACACAGGCCTCATGGTAGACTCTAATAACCAGAAACAGTGAAACTACAGTCAACTCCTGATAACTTGAACCGTCACTAACTTGAACCTCATGCTAACTCGAACCAAAATCAATTTGCCCTGGATATCTGTTGTTACTGCTGGGTTCCCCGTGAAGACATATTTAGGTTTGCGCACATGTAGAGGTGGCCTCTTCCAACGGTGACCACGAGGCCACTGAGTTAAAACCTCAGTTATGCCAAGTTTTACTTGGTTTTTAGGCCAGTTTTAGTTCAAATTGTCAGTGTTTTTCTGAGAATTCTACCCTTGCAATATCATGGCAAAACCGTGAGTTGTTCTCATGGCCTATCGTGAATTAAACCTTCTGGTTAAAGTGAATTTGTCCATTGTTTGTCGCCGTTCACAGCTAGTTTTAATTCGACTTCATGGTTTGTCGAGGGATTTATGGTCAAATGTTCAAGGATAATTATGGTTCACTTTGATTGTCTATGGAACTGTAATGGATCTACGGTTTTTAAGAGTAACTATGGATGTGGAGAGCGAAAACAAAGGAGGCATTTCCGAGCCCTGGCGTACACGTTCATTTTCAATGGATATGGAATTAATTCATGCTATCTCACCGCTTAACACTCCACCAATGGATGCAGCATCAGAAATGTGGCTTCATGATTCAGCTAAGGTTCAAGGTTCACTGAATATGGAGGATTAATCGACAGTCAACGGTGCTGAGGAGTTAGAATCAGGCACAAGGAAGAAAATTCCAACGGATAAAGGTAAACAGTATGAAATACAAAGATTAAAAGATCTTAGGACTGTGGCTCTTTGCCATGTGACTAGGCAGATAAACAAGATGAAGCCTCTTCTTGCTGATTTCAACAATTTTGAGTTTGTGTCAGTTGAAATGGAAGGTCTTAACAATTTACTTGTCGAGCTACAAGTTGCAAAGGATTTCCTCGAGGTGTTAGAGAATGATTCAGATATTGCCAGTGCTAATTCATGGTATGAAGTTCATGATGGAGATGTGCTTAAGTTTAAGCACTCTGTCTATGAATATTTGTCTAAGGCAAAAGAACTTCAGTCTGCTGAATTAAATTCTGCTGCTTCTAACCAGTCTCATCAATCAAGAATGTCGAATCACTCCGGACATTCAAATTTGTCTTCACTTTCACCTAAATCGCAATTGATAAAAGCCAAGACTGGGGTTGCAGCCCTAAAAGTTGAAGCAGCATTTCTGAAGGAAAAGCAGGCATTGAAAATGGCTGAGGAACAATTGGAGCTTAAGAGGAGTCTAGCTAAGGCAAAAGAAGAAAAGATTTATGAACAAATGAACAATGAACAATTGTTTTCCACACCTGCCTGTTTACAAACAAAAAGTCTTCCACTATTTCCAGTGTCCAGTCTGCTCCCAGCTAATACTGCAAAGGATGCAAACATTACTTCCCTGACAACACAAGGATCACTTCTAACAATGACAACATCAGCAGTGGTGACTAGTTCTTGCCCTTCAAATGCCATTTCAGTTTTGGAACCTGCTTCAAAGTCACTCCCGGTAAGTTCTTCTGGCATGTCTCAGGACACCAAAAACCCTCTCAAACAAATCCTCTTAGTGGATTTACTATGGGGCAACCAGCTCCCATTTACATGAGCCCAATGACGGCTTGCATATCAGGAAATACAGCGTTCGACTTTGGAATCCATACAGACACGGTGACTTCTGGGTATAGAGCAAACCCCTCTGATAGCCCCACAAGTACACGTACTTCATTACCTCAACCCCACTTCATAGACAGGCCTGTAGCTGTGTATCCTTTCAGAGATCAATCACCCGGGAACCCACAAACACTGCAACATGTTTTAAGTCCTCCTGGTTGATCAACAAATTTGTCTGTTAACCCCTTGGCAGTCCAGGACAATACCTTTCAAGATATTGTGGACATTCAAAGAAAGCAGGCAGAATTGTCTCATATTATGATTTCCCAGCAAGCAAGGAGCCTTCTACCACCAAGTGTCGGAGACTTCGTGTTTCGTGCGTGTTTCTTTGTGGTTTTTATTGTAAGTCTAGACATCATGTCAAGAGACAATGGACATTTAGTGACAGACTTTGATCAACCCGTTTTTCTGATTATCACCTAGCAACGACCAATCACATTGTCTAATGAAACAGTATAAAGAGAAACATTTATTTCGTGCATTCAGAGTAGCTATTACACGCCCATTGTAACAGTGAAAGCTAAGAGAAGAGATTAAAACGTGTGTTAAAACCCAAACGACTTTATTGATTGGGGCCTAGTTAGATTACCGAGTGACTAACCCTAGTGAACGGGGCTAAGTTCGCGAAACGTGGCACCTCCGGCAACGCGACATACCAAGGAAGGATAAGGACAACTTTGTGAGTATTTTTTAGTCCTGATTTTCTGTTCGAACGTCTAAAGAAGAAATGGAAGCGACTGAGAAAGCGCTGGACATCAAGCTCACGCAGCTCAAAATGACTATCGGGAAGACAAACGCCGTCATTGAAGCAGGAAAGGCAGTCTATCGAGAGGCAGCTTTCGACTTTAAGGTCCATCACTGCCGAAATAAATCGTATGCGACTGGAAGTGGAAGCGAAGAAGATCGAAGCCAAAGCAGAGATGACCGAAATCGAGACATGGAACGCCGAGATTGATGCGCAGTTAGAGAAGGCAGACCTCGAAGTAGAGAAAGTGCTCAAATGGATCGAAGACTGAAAAAGAGAAGCACAAGCGCTTGTCCAGGAAGAACAGCTTAAGTTCCACAAAATGAAGGTAGAGATGCAGGCAGAAATCCAAACTGCGCCACACCCCCAACAAGCTGCGACGGCCAGCGACATGCAAGCAAAGTTACCGAAGCTTGTTATTACTAAATTTGACGGTAGCTTCATGGACTGGCCACGATTTTGGGGGCAATTCTTAGAAACGATCGACACAACAAGTGTGGCAGCGATAACCAAGTTTTCGTATTTAAGAGAACTCTTGGACACTAAGGCGAAGCGCACAGTCGAAGCACTCCCTTTCACACCCAAAGGATACAATAGGGCAAAGAGTATCCTGCTGGAGAAGTTCGGGAAGGAGTCTGAGATAGTCAAGGCCTATACGAAGGAAATTTTAGATCTGCCTACACTGCCC
Organism: Orbicella franksi; assembly: GCF_964199315.1. Taxonomy (NCBI): domain Eukaryota; kingdom Metazoa; phylum Cnidaria; class Anthozoa; order Scleractinia; family Merulinidae; genus Orbicella; species Orbicella franksi. Next base: position 22,681,654 of record NC_138148.1, on the reverse strand, counting down.
AATGGAAATCCGAAGAAAATCTGGGAATTTGGCGAAAAGCTAACGTATTGCGTGCAGGCATTGCAGACAATGAACAAACTTGCGCAAGTCAATGGGATGGTTTCGATGACTCTAGACAAGTTGCCAGCAATTCGCGGAGATCTGGTCTGCAACGACCCGGAATGGGAGAAATGGGACTTCACACAACTGTCCGAGGCTATTCGTCTGTGGATAAGAAGAAATCCGGTGGATACAAGCCAACGCGAACGTGAACAAGAACAGCAAACAGCAAAACGGAACTTACGCCCATCAAGAATTTACCATGCACGTCGCGACGCCCATTTGAAGCCTCGCTGTTGGCCTTGCGTTTACTGCGGTGAAGATCACGGCAGCAGAATGTACAAAAATAACAAGTGTCACTGATCGCAGACAAATTCTCCTTAACAAGCGTCTATGCTTTAACTGCACCACAGGAAACCATCACGCCATCTATTGTAAAAGCAGTTCTGCCTATCAACACTGCCACAAGCGTCACCACACGTCCATTTGTAATATGCCCGCCCAGGAATCTATTAACCAGCCAACGCCTGCGAGAGGAGTCGCCTTGACTACAAACCAAATTGGAGAAGGTTTATTCCCTGTCATCGTGATAGAAGTCAATGGCATTAAGTGTCGAGCGCTCATCGATTCTGGAGCCGGGAGCTCATACGTTTCCGCAAAACTGATCGAACTACTTCGCATAAAGCCCACTGATGTCCAGACAAAAACAATCGATATGCTAATGTCCTCAAAAGCTGCCAGACTCGAAACTTACGATCTAGAATTAATCTGTCGACCATCAATTTTCGCTGTCAGTCAAAGCAACCAAAGTAAACAAGACAGAACTGTTGTCCATTGACAACCCTAATTATCGCGCGCTAATTGAGAAGTACTCACATCTGAAAGGCGTAAATGTCAACGACAATGATACGAAAGCATATCTTCCGGTCCACGTGATACTTGGCAGCGGAGAATACGCCAGGATTAAAACGGAAACCAGGCCCAGAATCGGACAAGACAACGACCCGATCGCAGAACTGACCAAGTTTGGATGGTTCCTAATGTCCCCAGGGAAAGAATTCGACAAAAACATTATGCTTTTCACCCAAACAAGTCAAAGTAACTACGAAGATCTGTGCAGATTAGACGTCTTGGGATTGCGTGACATGGCAGACCATGATCAGTCAATGGTGTTTGACGAGTTTAAGGAACGATTGATACGCTCGCCAGAGGGCTGGTATGAGACCACTCTCCCGTGGAAAGCTAACCACCCAGAACTGCCGTCGAACAAGGAAGGTAGCTTGAAACGACTAAAGAACCTAAGCAGAAAACTTCAGCGAGAGGGACTAACGGAGCAGTACGACGCGATAATCCAAGAACAACTGTCAGAAGATATTATCGAGAACGCCCCCCCTGTGTCACAGCCGCTGAAAGAATTCTACATCCCGCACAAGAGCGTGATACGCAAGTCCGCCGAAACTACAAAAATGCGCATCATCTATGACGCCTCAGCCCGAGCGACACCTGATGCACCATCACTAAATGATTGCCTGTACCCAGGACCAGCACTACAGAACAAACTATGGGACGTACTTATTCAGCAGAGAGCCTACCCAGTAGTTTTAGCGGGGGATATTAAGAAAGCTTTCTTACAAATCCGAATTCACGAGAGTGAACGAGATGCCCTTCGTTTCCACTGGCAAACTGATCTGAATTCAGATGTACAGACATATCGGTTCACGAGAGTTCTGTTTGGTCTTGCGCCATCACCATTTCTATTAGGCGGGGTTCTTGAATGCCAACTTGATACCTGGGCTGAAAAGTACCCGGAAGAAGCGGAGCGACTATGCCGAAGTTTCTATGTAGACGACCTGTTGACAGGCGGTCAAGACGTGCAGCAAGCACAAACACGAAAGAAGATAGTGCAAGAGATTATGGGTGACGCTACATTTGAGTTGCACAAATGGCACTCAAATCATCCACAGCTAGAAGATAACCCCCAGTCTGCATTGAGAGAAGACAGCGCCCAACCTGCATCAAGCGAAGATCAGACCTATGCCAAACAACAATTACTAGTCAAGACAAGTGAGTCCAAACTATTGGGCATAAAGTGGGACAAGTTCCAAGACACCATCGCCGTGCAGTTCCCAAGTACAAGTGGCGCACCGACAAAACGTGAAGTCTTAGCGAAACTAGCGAAAGTCTACGACCCTCTCGGTCTGGCATCCCCTACTACACTACAAGGGAAGCAAATCTATCGAGAAGTGTGCGACTGCAAAGTACCATGGGACGCAGACATCCCGGAAAACCTTCGAACACGCTGGCAGAAATGGGAGCAATCACTTCTGGCGGAAGTAACCACAAGAAGACCATTAGTACCTTACTAGCAACCAGTTATCTCGGTTGAGTTGCATGCGTTTGGAGATGCGTTAGCGTACGGGGTCGGAGCAGCGGTTTATTCAGTCGTACGCCAAGAAGACGGAATCACTCAAACCCTGGTGCGGCAAAAGCAAGATTAGCCAAGAGAGAACTTACCATCCCAAGGTTAGAGTTAGTCAGCGCGCACATGGCTACCAATTTAGTTGTCAACATCCAAAACGCACTGAAGGATCTACCTGAGCCGACGGTTTACGCTTGGCTGGACAGCACCGTCGCCCTTCACTGGATTATAGGAAATGGCCAGTACCGACAGTTCGTCGCCAACCGCGTGCAGAAAATTAGACAACATCCACAGATCCAGTGGAGGTACGTACCCACTGTTGAAAACCCAGCAGACCTAGCGAGTCGAGGAGGCCAGGTGACTAACGCAGAGCTCTGGTGGAATGGCCCAACGTGGCTGCGGGATCCTAACGGTTGGCCAGAGAATCCAGTTACAGTGAAAACCCAAGCTTCCGAAGAAGAGGCGAAAGTTATTAGAGAAGTACTCAGTATGGCAAATGGAAAACCTAAACAAGAACGAAATGTATTCAATGAACTCCTCGAGCGCTATGATCTACGTCGAACTCTGCGCATCCAAGCCTGGGTGCGCCGCTTCACCACCAATAGAGCGTGCAAGGGACCGCTAACTAGCGAAGACATACAAGAAACAAAGAATTGGTGGATAAGAAGAGTCCAGTCCCAAGAAGCGCAGAAGTCTCACTTTGAACAAACGAGACGTGAACTCAACCTCATTCCAAATGCCGACAAAGTGCTTGAATGCCATGGCAGAATCCAGGGACATTACCCAGTTTATCTACCAGCTGACAGCCTATTCACCAGAAAGCTTGTACAGCGGATTCACGCAGAGACTTTACATGGAGGTGTGTCCCTCACGATGGCAGCGATTCGTGAAGAATACTGGATCCCGACCCTAAGACAGCTAGTAAAGGCTGTACGATTTGCGTGCTGGGGCTGTAAACGTTTCAGAGTCTCACCCGTAACAGTTCCAGCCCCTGGACCGCTACCCACAGACCGTACCGTAACCCATGGCGGAGCAGCCTTTGAGGTCATTGGGACTGATTTCGCAGGACCAATATTGTACAAACTGACCCACAAACGCGAGGGAAAAGCATACTTGGTGATATTCTCGTGCAGCCTATCGAGAGCAGTACACCTAGAACTAGTTCCCAACTTAGCGACTAGTACGTTTATTCCGTGCCTCAAACGCCTGATAGCTAGACGAGGACGTCCAACTGTCATTTACTCTGATAATGGTAGCACGTTTGGCAAGGCAGCCAAGTGGTTACAGCAGGTTAGAAGGGACGAGCAATTACAAGGTTTCCTCGAGTCCCATGACGTAAGGTGGAAATTCAATCTGAGCCGCGCCCCTTGGTGGGGTGGCCAATTTGAACGCCTAATTGGAGTAGTAAAGAAAGCAATGCACAAGGTCATCGGGAAAGCCACCCTTTCCTGGAATGAATTGACCGAAGTACTCCTAGACGTGGAAACGCAGGTTAATTGTCGTCCACTCGGTTACGTTGAAGACGACGTAGAATTACCCATCCTGACACCAGCCAGCTTTATGTTCCAGCGAACCAATCAGCTTCCCGAACTGCAGACCTGGAGAATCGAGGATACAAATTTGCAAAAACGAGCCAGATTTTTGCAGACTTGCAAAGATCAAATGTGGAATAGATGGCAACGTGAATATCTGACAGCCTTGAGAGAGCGTCACAACCTTGTCCACAAGACAGCTAACTACAGAGTCAGAGTTGGAGACATAGTGTTAGTACGATCTGATAACAAGAATCGAGGGAAGTGGCCACTCGCTTTCGTCCAGCAGATCTATCCAGGACGTGACGGCCATACTCGTGGAGTTCAGCTGAAAACCAGCAAAGGAGTGATAGAGCATCCTGTTCAACACCTCTACCCCCTAGAGTTGCAGTGTGAACTTTCAGTAGGAGCTAGACAGCAATTGAACCCTGACGCGAAAACATTCAGACCAACAAGAGCCGCTGTGGCCGCGGCAACTGCAAGAATCAGAGATTACCACTAATGAAGAAATCGAACGATGATGAACTTAAATCGAGTGATCGTTGTAGAATGTTTCATTTAGCTTGAAATCGCCTAGTAGTTTTGTTTCAGTCTCCAAAGTAAATGCACCCTCGCATGCAATGCTGCATTGGGGGAGTGTGTGGGAGACTTCGTGTTTCGTGCGTGTTTCTTTGTGGTTTTTATTGTAAGTCTAGACATCATGTCAAGAGACAATGGACATTTAGTGACAGACTTTGATCAACCTGTTTTTGTGATTATCACCTAGCAACGACCAATCACATTGTCTAATGAAACAGTATAAAGAGAAACATTTATTTCGTGCATTCAGAGTAGCTATTACACGCCCGTTGTAACAGTGAAAGCTAAGAGAAGAGATTAAAACGTGTGTTAAAACCCAAACGACTTTATTGATTGGGGCCTAGTTAGATTACCGAGTGACTAACCCTAGTGAACGGGGCTAAGTTCGCGAAACAAGCGAGCCTCCAGTGTTCTATGGTGATGCTATGGAATTTCCTGCATCTATGACTGCCTTTGAGTCTTTGATTGAATCAAAGGTTGAAGACTCCTGTGAAAGGCTGTATTTTCTGGGTCAGTATACTTCAGGTAAAGCTAAAGAAGTTATCAATGGTTGTCTTCAGGGAAAATCAGAAGGATCCTACAAAGAAGCCAAGGGACTGCTAAAGAGACAGTTTGGAGATCCATTCAAGATTGCAAATGGCCACATCACCAAACTGTCTTTGTGGCCACCAATCAGAGCAAACGATGGCTCAGCTCTCCAAAATTTCTCCATTGCTCTGGACCAAGCAAAGTCTGCTATGGAAGGCATGTCTCACATGGATGATTTAAACACAGCTCATGTACTGCTACAGCTTTGGGAAAAGTTACCCAGGCATCTACGAAGCAAATGACTGAAAGGAACAATATGACCAAGAGTGCAAAGGAAGGATAGCTGACTTTGAGGAGTTTTCACAATTTGTCCGCCAAGAAGCCAAGCTTGCCACAGATCCTGTATTCTCAAAAGGAAATGTTAGCAAACCTCATCATGATGAGAAAGACAACGGCACTCACTTCAAATTCAGAAGAGGGTCACACAGCAGAGGAAAGGAACAAGCCTTGACACAGGATTAAAGCAGGAAAGTAGAAACAAGCATTCCGAGTCATGTTCTTTATGCAAAAGGCCCTACAACCTAAATGATTGTGAACAGTTTTTAAAGAAAACTGTAAATGAACGACGAGAGTTTGTAGTGGAGAAGAAACTGTGCTTTGGTTGCTTTAGTGGTCAACACATTGCCAAAAACTGTAAGGAGCGACAGACATGCAATACTTGCAAGAGGCAACACCCCACATCACTACACGACAATGATTGGGTGAAGAAGACCAGCAATGACAGTGATAATCAATCTGGAGCTGAACCTTGTGTTAGCAGCAACTGCACTGCCATCTGTAACATCTCCGAAGCTGGAGATGTGTCAGTCAACATGGGTATTTTTCCAGTTTACTTGTTTCACAAGAGTGATCCAGCAAAGAAGATAAATGTTCATGAACTGCTAGACAACACCAGTGGTGGGACATTTGTGAGTGAGAAGTCGACGAAGGTGCTTGGCATTGAGGGAAGTGACACTGACCTTATCCTTAATATGATTCACGGAACACGCAGTGTTACCACAAAGGCCACTGAAGGATTGGTGGCAGCCAACATGAAAGAAGAGGACATGATGTTGGACTTACCCAGAACATGTACGCGACATGTCATTCCAGCAGACCGCAATGAAATACCCCGACCTGATGTAATCTGTAAAAGATGACTCATTTGAAGAACATTGAAGTGGGTCTGCTTATTGGATTGAATTACCCAAGTGCCCTATGTCCAAGAGAAGTTGTTTATGTTGAAGAGTTGGACCCATATGCAGTTCACTCGCTCCTAGGATGGTACATCAATGGCCCCCTCAAAACTTCGCAGCAGAGTGGCAAGATTACATGCAACAGAATTCAAGTTGGTCAAGAGGACACTCTAATGACTGCGTGAGGATATGTAGTCTCCCAGAGAATAGTGAAGGAGCAGATAACCCCACGGGCAGTCAGACATGTTCGAGATGGACTTCTCTGAGCAAGAAAAGGGGACAGTGATGTCATGTGAGACGGGGGAGAGTGGTATTGTTCATCTTGAAGACCTGCATTATGAGATGCCCCTCCCATTTAAGCCTCAGAACATTCAGCTCCCTAACAACTATGCACAAGCAGAGAGGTGTCTAACTGGCCTAAAAAAGCGTTTGAAGGCGAATGACAGATACTATGCCGATTACTGCAGTTTTATGTCTGACATCATCTCCAAATGATATGCTCGCAAGGTGGATGAGTTCAAAGATGAAGTTGGAAGTACCTGGTACCTACCTCACCATGAGATCTGTCACCCACAAAAGTCAAAAGTAGGAATAGTGTTTAATTGTTCAGGCACATTTGAAGGACACTCCTGGAATGACAAACCTCTTCAGGGTCCAGATCTTACTAGTAACCTGCTCGGCATCCTTAGCAGATTCTGCCAGGAGAAGTACGCCTTTATGGCGGACATTGAGAAAATGTTCTTTCAAGTGAGAGTTAGAAAGGAAGATCAAACTTTCCTCAGATTTTTGTGGTGGCCCAATGAAGACCTAGAGCAGAAAGCTGAAGAGTATTGTATGAGAGCAACTGTTCCTTGCAGTATCATCACCTGCATGCGTCAACTACGCACTTCAGCATACAGCAGATGACAAGGAAGACAACTATGGAGCTGAGGTAGCCAACATCCTTAGAAGGAACTTCTATGTGGATGATGTTCTAAAATCTGCAAGCACCGAAGACAAAACCATTGAATTAGCAATTTAATTAGAGGATTTAACTTGACTAAGTTTGTGGGCAACATGGAATGCATCATTAACTCGATTCCTGATGAGCACAGAGCGGAAAATGTGAAGAACCTCACACTTGGCCAAGATAAGTTAGCCATAGAGAGAGCACTAGGAGTCATTTGGTGCATCGAGTCAGATATGTTCAACTTCAGGATTGAACTTAAGGATAAGCCTTGGACACATAGAGGCATCCTTTTGATGATTGGTTCTATCTATGATCCTTAGGTTTCATCGTTTCGGTAGTATTTGTTGGAAAGAATATATTACAAGATATCTGTCACTCTAACAACTGGGATGAACCAGTTGACGATGCAAGCAGAAGCAGATGGGAAAAATGGCGGAACAAACCTTGCTTACTTGAAAGTTTAAAGGTGCCAAGAAGTTTCAAACCTGCAGAATTTGGAAAGATTGTGTTGGCACAGCTCCACTGTATGTCCCATGCTTCAACATGTGGGTATGGACAGTGCTGATATTTGAGACTCGAGGACAAAAGCGGGAAAGTACATGTGCCATTTGTCATGGGGAAAGGCCCGTGTAACACTGAAGAAGATAGTCAGTATCCTGAGATTGGAATTGGCTGCCACTACTGGACAGACAGGAACAGCAAAGTTGTTTTAGGCTTTATAAGTAATGAATTAAATCGTTTTCATACCTACGTAGCCAACAGTGTTCAGCTTATTCAAAAGCAGACCACCCCTTCACAAAGACACTATGTGGAGACTGATGGAGGGTCAAGAGGCATGTCACCAAAGGACTTTGTGGAGAAATCAGAATGGATCAAGGGTCCTGATTTCCTGAAAGAACCCGTAGGGAGCTGGCTGAAGGAAGAAAAATATGAAGAACAAGTGGATGCAGATTCTTTGGAAATCACAAATGTCAACTTTAACACTGGCATGGTGGAAGAGAGCAGTGATATTCTCAAGAGACCAGCAATTTTCCAGTCGGCATAAAGCAAAGGTGGCTGTAGCACTTTGTCTGAAGTACAAGGAGAAGCTTAGAAGTAAAGTTCTGACAGAGAAGAGGGCACCCAGCAATGGAGTATCTGGAAAAAGGCTAAGCAATGGTAAATCCACAAGCCCAGGACTCAGTGTTGCCGATTTAGAAGAAGCAGAAGTGGAGATCTTAAAGCAAGTGCAAAGTGACATGTTCCCATCAGAAATAAGAAGTCTTCACATCATTCAAGTGAATACCAAGTACGGTAGCCGTGAATTATACATAGAAAAGAAAGCTCTGTCAAGGCAGGCAAGTTCTCTCCGCTCATTAGATCCAGTTCTAGACAGTGATGGTATCATGAGAGTTGGTGGAAGAATATGGAGAGCTAACCTGTCAGTCACTCTGAAGAACTCTATCATCCTACCAAAGTCAAGCCACATCACTTTATTGATCATCAGTCCTGTGCACAAAAGAACACATCATGGCGGAAGAGGGATGACTTTGAATGAGCTTCGTGTGAGTGACTATTGGATTGTCAGCCGAAATGCAATGGTCAGGCAGTTTATTTCTAAATGTGTAACATGTCACCTTCGTGGAAGTCAAGGAGAACAGAAGATGGCAGATTTACCAAAGTCCTGCATAGAGCCAGCACCACCCTTTACCTATTGTGGGTTCGACTTCTTCGGCCCTTGGCATGTCCAGCAAGGAAGAGCTGTCATGAAGAGATATGGAACCTTGTTTACTTGCTTTAGTCAGGTCTCTTAAGCATTTGATCATGACAGAACTGACAAAAGCACAAAAGTTGGCACAGTTGTAGCTTATAGGGGCACTAACAATATTCGAAGAGGTGCCCTTCGCAAAAGCTCCTTTAAAGCAAAAGAGAGAGGATTCAAGTTTCCGAAAAATTACAAGTTGGCCTCCCTGTGATCCTTTTATTTAGCAATACTCTCTTGAGCCTGAATTCTCAATCAGCCTACGTTTTTGTCTTAGTAATAAGTGTCTTTTACTACAAAGCATTTCATTTGTGTCGGCAAATGCCTCTTACAATTTTTATAAACTCATTTTAAGGAATTACTAAAATTTACTAGTACCCAGTCCCTGACGTCCAATTGCTGTTTCGAGATGGCAGCACCCTGACACATCTTCAATTCCTGTAAGTTTTGATCAAGGTTTGGATCAAATATTGAGAAATTTTACACAAAATAATCTTCCTTGAAAATTTTGGTTCAGTTTAAACAAGTTTTCTGATATTACTTTTTCTTTTTTGGCTAAAAGTACTGATCAAATGATCTTGATGGTTGTCTTTGATTTCAGGCAGATAATGTCGTTCTGTTGGAGTCGTTGTATTATATGTCAGAAAGCCACAGATGAAGAACATTACTTAGGTGCCCATTAAGATCCCATGGGACTACCCTAGATATCAGGTCTGTTTATAGCTCATTCTTGCAAAATGCTTCAGAGTTTTCGGCATTAGATGCTTTGCCTATGAATCTCAGTTTGCCATTAGACATAGACGTGTTGATTGACAAAGAAGCTTCTTGGCACAAATCATGCCATCTTCAATTTAGTACCTCAAAACTAAATAAAGCAAAGGAAAGATTGGCTCGTAAAAGAAAGAGACCAAGAGCAAGAGCAAGGAAATGAGGAAGTCCGTCCATTGAAAACTCGTAGGTTGACATGTCATAATAAAGAGCACTGTATATTGTGTTTATATTCCACGAAGTTGCCATGTTCGCTACGAATGGGAACCTCTGCTGCATGATAACCGAGCTCCAGGATTCAATATTATCACCCGGGATATCAGGAGCTGATCTAATGGCTGCTCAGGCGAAATACCTCCTGAAATGCATGACAGATCTCCGAAAGAAATTCAAAGAATCTCAGGCCTTTTTTGAGCTCGTTGAATACATCAAAGACTCTGTTTGTGATGACAAATTGATATTCTGTTTGAGTGAGTTGCATTCATTGTATGTTTGTCGATTAGATACATTGGGAGTGAACAAAGAAATAAATAAAACTAGATTGAAGATGTCACTTTTAGAATACTTCCCAGATGCACAAGAGCAAAGTGACGGGAAAAATATCTTAATAGTTTTCAAGACAGCTATACACAGACTTCTCAAACATGCCGTTCTACAAAGAGATTTCTCAGAGGATGCCACAATCCTCGCTTAAGCCTCTGAGATTATCTGAAAGGATATATTTGGCCATGACAGTTTCAAATTTTCAGGAAGTTTTTCAGAGGGTTGCCAGGAAAATTCCGTCCCTTGTAGCTTAAAATCACTTGTGTCTGTGCTACTTCATGGGGTAAGCATTAAAAACACTGATGCAGAAGAATCGCAGCCATGTTTAACAGTTTGCCAGGCTATTTTATTTAATGCAAAGGTAGAATCTTCAAAAGAGTCTAAAACTGGTCAGACGCAGCACAACAAGGCAAGAGAGCCTCCTCTTCCTTTGTATATTGGCAGTACAGTACATAATATGACCAGGAGCAAGTCAGTCATAGCCAAACTGTATCAGCTGGGAATCTCTGGGTCATATCAAAGAATCGTAGAGTTAGAGGACATGAGCGCTGCTTCAGTTAGTGAACGTTTTGTAGATGACGGTGTCGTAGTGCCGGCCTGTTTAAAAAAAGGCGTTTTCACTGTAGGCGCTTTGGATAATTTAGATCACAATCCAAGTTCAACGACGGCAGCTTCATCATTCCATGGCACTGGGATAAGCATGTTTCAGTTGCCAACAACGATGAATCCTGGAGAGGAGAGACCTCCAGTTACTATACCTCCTCAAGAAACAGGGCATTTTCTGCCCGAGGAATATGCTATAGTTCTCTGGTTGAACTGGACAGTAGTAAAGCAGTGGTTCGATGTTGCCATACACAAGATGCAACAAGTGTTGTGTTAGAGGAAAAAGAGAAAGAAGAGGAGTGGGTAAGGCATTCACTTCCCAAGCTTGATGAGGAATCTGTTGCGCCTGGAGATGCTGTCACTTGGGCAGCATATCACGCTTCAAATTACATGGGAGATCACCTCCAGCCTCGACAGCGCTTCTTCCCCTGTTCTATGAGAAGGTGGCAATGCCGGCGATAACAAAGTACGGTATGAGTGTGTTGAAGCAGGCTATCACTTTTCTAAATCCAGATCAAATTCCTGTAATTACTGTCGATCAGCCCCTCTTTGCCTTAGCTAAGATAGCACAGTGGAAGTAGCTGGCCTTGCATGGTGAGGCAGCATGCGTTGCGATGATGGGAGGCCTCCACATAGAGATGGCATTGTGGAGTGTTCTTGGAGATTTACTAGACAAGTCTGGTTAAACGGCTGCACCGACAGAAGCAGATGTAGCTTCATCTGGTGTTGCAGATTCCTTCATAAAGGCAACCCATCTTGCAAGAACGAGGTATTGATGGTGAAATATGAATATCATTTACATATATTGTTTGGCAACTAGAATGAGTGCAGAAAACATGTGAAACACTGCTGACTATTGACGTGTAAGTAACATTTGAAAGAAATAGACTCACGCAAGTTACAAACATCTATTATACGTTTTCTGTGCTCATGTTAGCGCCTTTAAATTGAGAACGAATCTGCAATAATTTTCCACTGCAATATCATCTTTTGTTAAAATTTTATGCAGCCTATTAAATGATTAGAACATCATGAATTTTAAACTTTACTTGAATGACATGAAATATAAACTTTATTTGTTGATCTTTGGGCACGCTCATCAGGTCAATGCTTTGGCTCTTCAGAAACTAAAGATGGAGGCATTTTCACAGTGCACCGAAGAGATAACACTGACTGCATGGGAGGAAGCAAAACAGACAAGTCCAACGTTCTTCTTCTGGGACCTAATCTTACACCTCGAGACTCTTGTGTTACTTGTAGTGCGTGCCCACCGAGAACGCAACTTCCACCTGCACATTCAAGTTCTGGAGGAGCTTGTCCCACTCTTCTTCGCCCTGGACCACGTCAACTATGCACGGTGGACCCCCATACACATCCGGGACATGAAGAGTTTACCCGAGAGCATCAACAAGAAGTTTCATGGGGAAGGAGCCTGGGTCTTGTCAAAAACGGGCAACAGTTATTCAGCAATCCCATTTGACAAAGCGCACGAGCAGGAGAATAAAGTCGTAGAGTGCAGTGGCACTGTTGGTTTGACAGAAAATCCTACTGCCTTCAGGTACGTGCAGAGCTTGGGCTGTATTATCTCTGTTTAAAAACATGTACGCTTTCTACAATATGTTTTGACCTGGAAAGGAAATGTGTGTGTGGAGAATGTTTTAGTTTGAATGTGCATGCTGTTATTAAGGACGGTGCCTACTTTTGTTAGTGCGCACACGTTCTGCGCATCACGCAAGCCATGGTTTAAGTGACGCATGCACACTGGGGTTGACATTGACGCAATCAACCACACTACCAAGTACACGACTAAAATGAAAGCAAAATTCTCACTGTGACCAAATCAAGTGTAATGACCCTGTACTCAAACCAGGAACACTAGAATAGGAGCTCATCACTAACCTCTAACTGTTAATGTCTTCCAGCTGAAAAACTAGCTGTTATCTGTTGAAAATTATACTGAAATCCAACTGTAAACATGTACCTGCAGATGGCGTAGTGCGCACGCAAAACAAGTGCAAGATACACAAATGTCTTACTTAATGGGGAGGTGACAGGAAAAAATGTAACAGGCACCATAAAGTTTTCAAAAAAGATGAATAACTTTAAAAAACGCGTGGTTACCCCTACATTTTATGTCATGAAATGGAAGTGGCAAGCCTATTCAACACGTGATTAGTTTCTGGTTGTGAGCAAAAGGTATTTAGACTGTATTTTAGCTGGACCAGAGGAAGGCTGTCAGAGACACTACCGTATTTACCCGTGTATTAGTCGATCCCGTGTATAAGTCGACCCCCAATTTTTGAGGCCAAAAACTAGATTTTCTTAATTTCCAGGTAAGAATTTCTTGGAAAACTTATCTTGTATTTCTTAAAATTATCTTTCAGCTACCACAGATATGTAAACAAATCACAGCATGTTTCAATGCGCAGTTTTAAAGCTTATTATGGCACGTATACGAGCGTTTTACCCAGTTTAGCAACACATGTGCATGCAGACTTTTCGATGATAATTTTTGTAAAATGCTCACAAAAATCAAACGTAAGGATTTCAAACAAGCCTTTTTAAGTGCGAAGAGATTAAAAGTGGCTTTATAAGACAGGCAAAACACCAAAGAAGCTCACGACTTTCAAAACGACGCCATAAACAAAGTGCAAAGCGTGTGTTGGGAACTTGGTAGTCAAGCCTTGAAATCGGTCAAGTACTGGTACAGAAGTCCTCGCACTCGTATCCTGCCAGGTTACCAAGCAGAGAAGTTCCAAGCGCGAAAGATATTTTCTCCGAGCGGCTTTACTACAGCTTTATTTAAAGGAAAAATATTGGTTCTTTATGACAAAATTGAGCCAGTGAGTGTCTACAAGATCCAGGTTAAAATTTAACGAATAAATGAAGAAGCTAGTCATAAAAGGGGATAAGTGACGATTTTGGTTGCTTTTCTTTTTTCTTGCTCCAAATTAGCTGAATTTTTGCATGTGGTCTTCAATGTAATAGAAAAACGTGTTCCTGTATTTTTGCCGCTGGTTTTTGCTTCGCTTTATAAAGACGCCGCTAGGAAAACCGAGTGGTTTTTTGCATACGCAATATCCTGAAAACGAAGCAAGGTTTAGCGCAAAAACTACGGGACATTGCTAAACATACCTAAACAAAACTCTATGCGAAATTTGGAGCGTTTTCGACAAAGTTCACTTTTGATTAAAATACCTAACGCCCTTTTCCCGCCGAGGCTGCAAATAAACGAAGCCGGGCCTTTGTTATGATAAACAGAGCCGATCCTTTGTTATAATAACCAAGCCAAGCCTTTGTTATAAGTCGAAGTCTCGCCTCGGTTTATCATAACAAAGGATCGGCCCGCCGCGACCGCAGGGACTTTGATCTCACTTAGAAAGCAGCAAAATGTCAATTTCACGCAACGTATAAGCTCAAAAATGTTGATTTTAGGTCAAAAAAGGTTTAAATGTTGATTTCACGTTAACGCGTGACGGCAAGGATGTTGGTTTCACTTAGAAACCAGCAAAATGTCAATTTTACGCAGCGCATAAGCTCAATGATGTTGATTTCAGGTCTAAGTAGGTTGAAATGTTGATTTCACGTTAACGCGTGACGGCAAGGAGGTTGATTTCTCTTAGAAACCAGCAAAATGTCAATTCCACGCAACGTATAAGCTCAAAAATGTTGATTTCAGGTCAAAAAAGGTTGAAATGTTGATTTCACGTTAACGCGTGACGGCAAGGAGGTTGATTTCTCTTAGAAACCAGCAAAATGTCAATTCCACGCAACGTACAAGCTCAAAAATGTTGATTTCAGGTCAAAAAAGGTTGAAATGTTGATTTCACGTTAACGCGTGACGGCAAGGATGTTGGTTTCACTTAGAAACCAGCAAAATGTCAATTTTACGCAGCGCATAAGCTCAATGATGTTGAATTCAGGTCTAAATAGGTTAAAATGTTGATTTCACGTTAACGCGTGACGGCAAGGATGTTGGTTTCACTTAGAAACCAGCAAAATGTCAATTTCACGCAGCGCATAAGCTCAATGATGTTGATTTCAGGTCTAAATAGGTTAAAATGTTGATTTCGCGTTAACGCGTGACGGCAAGGATGTTGGTTTCACTTAGAAAACAGCAAAATGGTAGGAGCCCATGATGGGCTCCTGAAAATGGTAATTTCACGCAACGTATAAGCTCAAAAATGCTGATTTCAGGTCAAAAAACGGTGTAAATAAAAATAAAATGAAACAAATAAACATTTTAATAAACACTTTTTCAAATACGGCAACGTCTTCAATGGCTAAAAAATCACGAGATAAAACATAGTTTTCGACAAACGCGATCGTAGCTTTATGTCACGCACCGCCATAACTTCCAAGTTCAAAATGCGCTGGTACCTCTTATGCCTGATGAGGACAACAACTTTGGCGGCTGTTTAGTTTTGGATTTAAGAATTTGATGACTCCACGTGAAAACGCTCTATAAATAGGGCTGACAGATTAACAGCTTAACCCTTCTGCGCAACGTACGGGTCTCCATACATCTGCATGTCCCCTGATCCCAGAAGCTCAAAACACTACAAATCATGCCGATTTGAAATAAAATCAACGCAAACTGGATCACAGATCTGTTACAATCGATCGCCACTTGCTGGCCATTATTATGTTTAAATCTAGTTACCAGTTCGAGAAACGTCCGCAGAACGTAATCGCAATGCATGCCGGGAAGGGTCTTTACACCTCGTGCGCGGGAAGACATGGCGGTCGATACAAGACAAATTTTATCACTCTAAAACCAGTTCTCGCTTTCCAAACTTTGACGCTAGCAACGCTTGGCAAATGGGCCACAACTCACCAGAGGGTATTTTTCTTGGGCAAGAACTGCTCTTGGACTTTGCTACCTGGCTCGATCTGACTTCGAACGCCGATAACACGATTACGGTATATCAGCTGCCTTCGAAGTTTCAGAACACATTTTGATTCTTTAAAACGTGCTGATGACTTACGGGTTTATCGAGGCTTTATGATGCCTCTCAACCACCAGGTAGGCACACAAGGTACTTTAAAACAATGCTTAAGATATTAGTTGACAGAGCTCTAATACGGCACATCTCTTTTTTGTTTGATGGCATTTCGTTTGACGCTCGATCGATTCACGTGTTGTGTTCACGTCACAATAGCCGGTGTAAACAAACCGTTCCCAGATTTCCGCTCTATATGCTGTGGGATTTGGTTTTGACTTCATACACTATAAACAGTCTGCCTGTTTGCTGTTCAACAAATAAACTCCTAAAGACATGGCTAGGAAAAGCCAAGTTTTTTGCCTACGTTTTAACTCGAAAACAAAGCAAAAACCAGCGACAAAAATACAGAACCACATTTTTCTATTACATTGAAGACCACATGCAAAAATTCAGCTAATTTGGAGCAAGAAAAAAGAAAAGCAACCAAAATCGTCACTTATCCCCTTTTATGGCTTCTTCAAATGTTGATGCATTTTAACTTGAAGCTCTGATATGGAGAGACAGATCGCTAAGCGAACGTACGTTGTAAACTGTGCTGCCGTTTATCACATGTTTGTTAACATTGAAAGACAATTATTATGCTAATTATTTGACTGGCGCTTGGATCTCAAGTTTTGACCCATGTATAAGTCGAGGGCGAATTTTTGGACTGATTTTTAGGTCTTGAAAGGTCGACTTATACACGGGAAAATACGGTAAAAGTGCCGTGGCAACGATTTTGTTAAAAAGCATACCAAAAATGGTTTTAATGTTAACATTTGCCATGTAGTTTAAAGATCTTTTTAAATGTGTTTGCTTTTGTCTGTAAAGACGAATTCTAAGGAAATATGTGAAAAAATATACTTTCCTTCTTTTTCAGAAAAATGCTGATGTCAGCATTTTTGTTGAGACTCAAGGCTAATTATCTCGCAAAAATGCGTGGCTACCCCCATTTTTCTTTTTGGATTCTAATAGCCATTGGAAAGATCTACTTTTTCCGCATGGTCCTAACCTGGCACAAAAACCTTTGTATTTAGTAGGCACCGTCCTTAAAAACCTGAGTATGCCAGAAAAGTTCTCATCAGAACTGCTGATACAGATGTGATTGTTACCTTGGTGGGGAAGTATCACTTTCTGAAAGAAATCCAACCTGACCTTGACCTATGGGTGGCCTTTGGAATGGGACGAAACTTCAGATTCACTAGCATCAATGCTATTTGTTCTCATCTTGGTTAAGCACGCTCTAGATCCCTGCCAGTTTTCCATGTGCTCAGTGGCTGTGATACCACTTCCTTCTTCTATGGAAAGAGCAAGGTCTCTGCCTGGCAAGTATGAGAGCTGTATCCTGATGTCACTCAGACGTTTCAGGTTCTAGCAAACAACGCTTTCTACCAGCCAACACTTGACTCTGACCACTTCAAACACTTCGAAATATTCACTGTCATTCTTTACGACAAGCTGAGTCCACATGCCTGCATCAACAAAGCTAGGATGAAGCTATTCTGCAAGAACAACCGAACCATGGACAAGCTTCCCCCGAGAAAGGTAAATGTCAGAACCTAAATTTTTGCTCTTGGTTGACATTTTGCCCTATTGTCTACCTGCTATTGATGTTATGTTTGTTACATTTGCATTAAAGGATGCCCTTCTGCAACATATCACGCGCAGCCTATACCATTACTACGTCCAGAGCAGTTCTCATGGAAGAAGGTGGCCGGTGTATGGATCCCTAAGTGGATAACAATTCCAGAGGTTTCCAGGGTGTGTAGCGGCTATCAGATGCAGCTGTAAAGTGATGTGTAGAAGATGCAAATGTGCTAAAGCAAATCTTGAATGCACACCTCTGTGCAAATGTAAATGCATTGGGAAGAATGGCCCTTAGTGTAAGATAGTACCCAGAATGTATGACCATGCAGTACATGCCATTAATTGTAGAGTAACGACTGGGCACTAGATCGGGAAATTAGTATGTAAACTAGCTGTCAATGAGTGATGTGAATACAGCAGTGGTAACTGTAAATAAATCAGTAATGCATTTTTCAAAGTAACTATTATTGCTTTTAACACCAGGTAGTCAGTGGCACTTACCAGACATAATTAGAAGCTGAGTGAGGACTGGGTACTGATCTAACAAGATCTGTTAGATCTTATAACCGCACTTTTAAAATTTAACTGTTTTCTTAGTACTACAGTCGCAATACAGTGCATATTCCAAAGCAATCTTTTGATGATTCATTGATTACTGTAGACATCACAGCAATTGATCAACACAAACTCTACTATTGCACCATCAGTTGTAGCCGTTGCGACATCTCCAATGATGTAATCGTCTTAATCTGGAACTTTCTTCGGGATATGTATGTGCATGAAGATACGAACACTATTAAAAAGCGCTTTCTTTCTTTAAAGTCACGATTAAATTTAATTGTTTTTCCCTTGAGTAAAGGGTTAGCAAAGAAGTCACACCAGTCATATAATTCAAGAATTGCATTATCCACGGCTATCTTTAGTACGGTGGTTATTTCCCTACCAATGAAGTAATCCTTGCATGTTCTGACATGTTCTTTGCTTGGCTTGCAAATATTTAATTTTCCTTCTGATCGCCGAACTTGCTGCGATGAAACAGTCAAAGAATTTACTTCATTTGCCTAAAACCACAAGAAATACTTGCAAAATTGCAAATAAATTAATGACCGTCGCTTCTGCCGAAATAAACTTGCAAAGTAAACGTGATCTTATTTGTCACATAGCGAAAGTGAAAGCTGCAACGTCAGCGCATTCCATGGCTGACGTAATACCTCTTTTTAGCGTATTTATTATTCCCTTGGAATCCAACGCTTCGATAAAACCAAAAGAAAATATATTTTACACACAATAAAGAAAGCTGTGTATTAATTTTTGAACAGCTTTTGGCAAATAAACATCACAGGTCGCGTGATTCAAAATTTGGCCGAGAGGAGGTCTGCATCTAGTCACCGACAAAACTAAAAAAACAAAAAGAGCCATGGGTAGAACATGAACCGCGCTCGGCCCATGGCCGCACGGTTAATTAAGGTGGTACTGTTATAAAAAGTGTGGTTAATGCATGATAACAGAATGAGTCTTATATACCTTGACAGTGTCAAGCTTCACACTAGAAGCTAAAGAAGAATACACAGACCATGAAAATCTCTAGGTTTTTACAGTAGCAGCAAACCTGAGATTCAAGAACTGTTCGATGGCTCCCTCTTTCGGTCCGACTTCGCACAAGTCAGGACAATTCTTTTGTCTTTTTCTCATTTCTGGAAGAGTGCCATCAAGATAGAGCTATTGAAAAAAGAGGATAGCTCTCTCCTGAGCTTTCTGTGCCACCACTCCCTCCAACAACACATCTACCTTGCATTCTGCAAAAATTTTGCATCACACTATTGCAGGTTCGCACACATTCTCCTCATAAGCAAAACATTGCTAGTCCTTCGGTGACATCACAGGCCAACTAGCTCCATTCTTCGCTATTGCTCAGCTGTGGGTGCTGAAACGGCCAATTTTAGGAACTTCGAAAAATCATAGAAAATTAACGAAAATAGCCAAAACTATAATTTTTTTGCAGTGATGATCAGAAAAACAAGTAGATTTATATATGCCAAAAAAAATTGGGGGTTAGTTGCATTTTAAAATACACACTGATATTGATTAACACAACTGAGAAGCATTTCAACCAGAAGTATTGAAAGTAAAGAGCGCTACTTGACCGAGATTATATCCTCCATCGGTTAACGAGTGCCCATAAAGTGCCTATGAAGTAAAAAATAATTGCTGCTTATTTGAAAGGCTTTTCAAAGTAAAGAGGAATGGCGTTTTCCTTTTTGGAATATCTTTTTTTGCTTTAGAGATATTCATGTTTTTGTACTATACAAATGAGGAAAGTGGTGACATCATAGCTGGTTCCACTAACACAGCACAACACTAAATCGAGAATAAACTACTGATGAATAAGCTAATGATGCTAGAATGCATGCGTATAACGTTAGGATTCTTCCATAAGGAAAAGCACGCAATGTTAGTGTGTGATCTTGTATCTTCCACCTAATATGTAGTTGACACTCAACTGGTGCCTGTTTTATGAACCTTACTGCCGAAGAAGTTTGTGTAGAGCGCTACACCTCTACGCTTTTACTACCGATCACTTTGTGCTTCTTCTCTTGCATGTACATATAAAATGGTGGCATGTTACCATGGTTGCCAACAGTTATTGGTCTGTTGTAGAAGTTTTTATCCTACGTTATAGGTACACCTGAACTTGTTTGTTGACGATCGTTTCTACATAATGTAGTCTACGGCTGTACAATAACATATATCTAGATAATGAACTCTATGGCTCTACGATCAAACATATCATTAGGTAATGAACTCTCTGACTCTACAGCTCTAAGACTCTATGGCTCTATGGCTCTATTACTCTACAGCTCTACGATTCTGCGGCTCTACAACTCTACGGCTCTACGATCGCACATTTTTTACAAACTCTACTTACACTGTTAGCAAAATTTGTGAAATATGGGCTCGTATTAATGTACTAACGTTCTGACAGAAGGTCAAATATACAGCTGTACAAATGTACTGAAGGAAAGTACAATATACGGTCATCCTATAACATTTCAAGTGAAAGTAAAACGTACAGTCGAACTAACGTACTGAAGGAAAGTAAAATATATGGTCGTCCTATAATGTTTCGAATCAAAGGAAAATATAATGTACTAATGTACTGAAGGAAAGTAAAATGTATGGTCGTACTAACATTCTGAAGGAAAGTCAAATATACGGTCATACTAATATTCTGAAGGAAAGTAAAATATATGGTTGTACTAATGTACTGAAGGAAAGTAAAATTACGCAGGGCTCGAAAAAAGCCCCGTCTGGTCGTCCGGGACAAGTAGATTTTCCCTTTGGGCAAGTAACTTTCTCTCCTTACTTGCCCCACGGGCAAGGACCCAGGCAAGCCGTTCACTGACTAAATTTTTGATAACGATTTTGAGAAGAAAAGGTAAATTTTAGGCTCAAGGGTAATCAAGTGTTTAGATGAAGCTTGAAGAAAATTACAAATTATAGTGTTGTTTTGTTGATTGTGTGACGCGCGCTCACGGCTCAGAAGTGGTTGCCTAGCACGTGATCAAAATCTGCCCCGATCAAATTTCTTTCCAGGATTAAAAATAGCCGCCTTGGGAACGAAAACGCTGTGTTTATTTCTTAAAATTGAAGCAATTTTCTGCGAGCGTTTTCCAGTTTCTCTGTACAAAACTTAACTCAACAACGATATATTAAAGCTGTAGAAATTGTATGCGAAAACAAGCCACATATTTGTACCGCGAAAACGAAGCCAGCATTTTTGATGCTAAAATCCAGGTAAATCTCTGGTTTCAGTGAGACATGCAAGTTTGCTGGTGATAACATACTGGGACGCTGCCGTGCGAAATGAAAAGTATCATAATTTTATTATTAAAAAGAAATGGATAAGTAAGTCATCAAAATACGTTCAGAATTCTTGGAAGATGACTTAAAATAGTGTGTCTTTCAAACGAGGACGTTTTCTCTTGACTGAAACTATTTTTGATTCACCCAAATGAAAAAATATGCTCTCGCCGGCTTTTCAAATTCAACACTGTGCCTGTGTCAAAACTGAAGTGGGAAGGCAACTTGTTGTTAATTCATCTGTGTGTTATAAATTTCTTGCGCTTCTCTTTACAATGATTTCGTGGAGCTAGACAAGATGCAGGTGAACATTCAAGGAGTCAAACGCAATCTTCGACGAATTGAACAAATTGATTCAAGGCTGTATAATAATGAAGATACCCAGCTTGTAATACAGGAACTAGGAAGTAAGTACACGAAGGAACAACAACAACTTCGCAAACTTTGTTTCTTCAACTGGGAGGCACCAGCAAAAGATGCTGTGGGACAAAATTTAATTCCTGATGACATTTTTTAAACACATTCGAAAATTCAATCCGATTATAACAGTGTTCAACCATGTTAATTATTACAAACCATACAACTTCATAAAAGCGGAATGAAGAAGTTAAAAGTTCTGGAAGTATTACTATATAATGGTGTAAACATGAAAGTGATCAGCACTAAGAGGACTACAGTTAAGGCGGGTTTATTACATTAAAACTCCTGTAGTTTGACTTCCATTTTTGGGTCATGAATTATTAATGAGTTTGAAAAGTTGGGCAAGCGGGGAAGTGCCCCGGGCAAGCAAAATTTGAGAGTTACTTGCCCAATGGGCAAGGTGGAATTTGAATATTTTTCGAGCCCTGATACGGTCGTACTAACATTCTGAAGGAAAGTCAAATATACGGTCGTACCAATGTACTGAATGAAAGAAAAATATTTGGTTGTAGTAGTATTCTGAAGGAAAGTCAAATATATAGTTGTACCAACAAACTGAACAAAAGAAAAATATATCCCCGTATATTCTACTTACTTCTCAGCACGACCATGTATTTTACTTTCCTCCAGCACATTAGTATGACTGTATATGTTACTTTCCTTCAGTACATTAGTATGACTGTATGATTAACTTTTCGTCAGTATGTTAGTACGACCGTATATTTTACTTTCGTTTGAAATGTTAGCACGACTATACATTTTACTTTCCTTCAGTATGTTAATATAACCGCATATTTCACAAAATTTGCTTACAGTGTATGTAGAATTTAAAAAATGTGTGATCGTAGAGTCGTAGAGCTTTAGAGTCATACAGCTGTACAGTCAGAGCTGTGGAATTGGAGTCATAGAGCCGTAGAACTATAGAGCAGTAGAATTGTAGAGAAGTAGAGCAATAGAGTTGCACAGTTGTACAGCTGCAGAACTGTAGAGTTCATTATGTAGATATGCGTGAACACAGAGCTGTAGAGAAACTAGCACAATATTTGCGTTACGAAGTTTAGCACATATCTGTATTCCGTGTGTTTTGGGATCCGCTCATTCGAAGCTGTCGTAACAGGAGGGGTGTTGCTGAGTTATGGTATGCAGTCTTCCGGGTTTTCTCTTAGTGAGTATTTAAGTAGTGTTACCAGCACTGATTTAGTTTACTTTTTGTTTTCACTTATGGTTTTCTTTTCTTTTTCAGTGTTGGGAGTTTGGCCATTTAATGCAAAATTGTCCTAAGTCTGTGTGCAGTTCTTCATCTTCAGACCATCCACCTAGCTGTTGATGACTATCTCAGGACACTGTTCTTGACTTTGATGTGGACATAGTGGCAACTGACAAGTATCTGTTCATTATTGATTTGAGTAGTGGGGCTGAGTTTGTCAAGGGCTTCTCTGGCATGAAAGGTCGCCTGAAACAGCACGTTAGTTATTGGAAGTCTATCATTAGTACCCCTCATTTTGTGCTTGATGTGATATCTGAAGGTTATAAGTTACCTTCCATTAGAGTTCCTGATCTGTGCTTTATAAGAAATATAAGAAATAATTGTTCTGCCGAGCTGTCCCAGCTTCGTTGAGGAAGTTATTTCCAAGCTGTTGGTTGCTTATTGCATGGAGGAGCATATTGAGCCGCCTTACTGTGTGAATCCATTGTCTGTAGCCGAGGGTGAAAAGTTAAGGCATTGACCTCCAACACGTCAACCCTTGTCTTTTCAAGCATTCATTTAAGTACGTGGATTTGCATAGTCTTTCCAAAGTTTTCAGCAGAACTTTTGGTTTTTCACCTGGGATCTTGAGTCAGGGTACCATCACGTGGATGTTTTTATCGGGCGATCAGAAGTTCTTGGGGTTTTCCTGGCCCTTCAGTGGTAAGGTTTGTTTTATCATGTTCAAGGTCCCTCCATTGGGTTTAAGCCCTGCTTGTTTTTGTTTTATGAAGTTGCTAAGGCCTCTAGTTAAGCGTTGGCATTCAATGAGCCATTGTTGCCTTGTTTATTTGGACAGCACTATTTCGGGGCTTCTGGAGAGGGTTTCTGCAATTGCAGCTAGTTTGGTGCATCAAAAGGACTTGAAGTTGAATGGCTTAAAATTAAACAAGGAGAAGTCAAAGTTGGAGCCTATGAAGGTGGGGGGGGGTGGGTTAGGCTTTCTTATTGACACAATTAAAATGCAGTTTTGAGTTCCTCCTAAGAAAATCGCTTTGCTTAAGAACAATCTCAATTTTATTATTTCGTCGCGTTCCGTTACTTTTAGAGATCTCCCTCGGGTGGCTGGTTTCATCAACTTGTTGTTTTTAGCAGTTGGTCCTATTGCCAAGCTGTTTACCAGGCAGATTCATTTCACTATCCAAGCGTGGTCTGGCCGGGATTGTTCATTTCCAATTTCTGGTCCTCTGTTGGAGGAGTTGCATTTTTGGTTTCTTAATATTGAGGCCTTTAATGGTTATGGGATTCAGCTGAAGTTCTCCCCTGGAGCAGTTATTTTCTGTGATGCCAGCGTCTTAACTTTTGGTGGCTTCCAAGTTAGGTTCAACGATCAGCCTGTCAGTGGTGTGTTTAGTCCGTTCGACAGCAAGCAAAGTTCGACTTTCAGGGAAGCGCATGTTGTTTTGCTGAGGCATAAGAGAGTCAAAGTTTTCTCTGGTAATCAGAACACTTGCAGAATTGTATTATTTGGCAGCCCCAAGCAACATCTTCAGTCATTAGCAATCGATGTTTTCTGGCTATGCTTGGAGAATGGCATTCAGATCCATGCTCAGTGGATTCCTAGTAAAGCCAATTTCAAAGCTGATGCTCTCAGTCATTTTCTTGATAAGAATGACTGGTCTTTGAATTCGGAGGTTTTCGCCCAGTTGGATTGCAAATGGGGTCCGCATTCCATCGACCACTTTGCCTCTCACTACAATGCTCAGGTTCCAAGATTGAATTCTAAGTTCACGTCTCTGGGCTGTAGCGCCGTCTATGCATTTTCACGGGATTGGCGAGGTAAGAATATTTGGCTTTGCTCTCCTGTTTCCTTGGTTGTGGATGTGATTAGATGCACGTGAGTGTTGCACAGTTGGTACTCTTATCGTTCCTGAATGGCTGCCTGCCTTCTGGTCTCTGTTGAAGCCTCTTCCATCCAGATATTCCTCTTTAGTTGTGGACATTGTTTCCTTGCCATCAAGGTCTGATTTGATTATTCCCAGGCAAGTTTTACCGAAGCAAACTGTCTGTTTTCTTTGATCTGAAGTTCGCCATGCTGGCTTTACGCGTAGATTTCAGGTTAGGAATGCCTGTTTTTCATGTTACACTATGCCATTTTTGTGCAGGATTTATATGTTGCCATTTGTTTGGCAGCAAGGTGTCTGTTGTCAGGTGTTAGTGGTACCTGTAGTTATAAATGCGTTTATGACAAGCCTGTGAGCAGTGTTGTGTTGCACTGCGGTTTTGGGCCCGTGTGTTCTTGTTAGTTCAGGAACTCGGAATGGAGTATCGTTTTTCAGTGGTGTTTGTTGACCAGTAAGGCACTTTGTGATGTGCATTCTACATAGTTCATTTTTTCCCATTAGTAGGAGCTAAGTGTTTTTCTGTTTCAGAGATTGGTTTGATTTTCTTTTCTTCTGGTTAGATCTTTTGCAGGTCGGAGAGTTCGCTGCGAGTTTCGATGATCCATAGCTTCAGCCCTTGGTTCCACGCTTGATTGATCTTCTGTTGGAATCCAGCGCTGCTAACACAGTCCAGAAGCACAGTAGCAGTTGGCAGAGATGGAAGGCTTGGGCTCGTTTTAAGCTTGCTGTTCCTGTGCTTCCAGCAATTCCACTGCAAGTTGCTCCTTACTTGACGGAGCTTGTTGACCGTGCAGTCCATGAGTGCCATTCTGTTTCTGTTATTGAGTCTGCTTCCTATAGTATCTACTGGGGTCATTGTTTAGCTGGGATGGAGCCTCTGACAGGACATCCGCTGGTGAGAGGCGTCGAGGAGGGGCGCAGAGGAAGCTGGTTAGGCCCGTGGAGCCAAGAAGCCATTGTCTCCCAATTGATTGCCAATAAATTATTAATTTAAGTTTGAACACTACTTCTGCTTCCCTCGCGGACATTCGCTTTTTTTGTTTATCCCTTTGGTTGGATATGCTGGTGTTTTTCGTATTAGTGAAATTTCAGATCTTAGGGTTAAAGATAATACTATCTTAGATGATTTCATGAAAATTAATTTCATTAAAGGTAAAAATGATCAGTACAGAGAAGGGCACGTTTCAGTTTTAGAAAGATCTCACAGGCCTTAGTGCCCAGTAGGGATTACTGAGAGATTGTTTTCTTTGTTGCCTTAAATCAAGAACTTCTGTTATCCCGTTGTTCCCAGGATAGTTAGAATCTAACTTCCATAAGTCTTCAGGGGTTAGTTACTCTACTGCTTTAAGTAGCTTTAGATCCTACATTTTTCCGTCTGTTTTGGATGGTTGTATGTATAGCACCCATAGCATTAGAATTGGTGTGGCCAACGATACCGCGTTCCGGTCTCTTGACTCTATGCTACTTGATCAACACATCGGTTGGAAGTATCCCAAGTCTAAGTTTTGGTGCCTTGAGGCTGTTCCTGAGAATATTGTCTAGATTACGCACGCTATTTTTCGGCTTAGGGCTTCTAGGTCTGTAGCCTATTCATTTCATTTCTGGCAGAGCCCGGCATGTCGGGAAGTGCTGTCCATAGGGCTGGTACTTTTCCCCGTAGTTCCTGCTGCGAGTGCGTTGGGGTTTTTTCATCCACTGGATGCTCATCGGTGCTTCCCAATGTTTATTTTGTCTAGCTTATTTTGCCTAATCAGTTTTACTTGGAATCAAATTTATCGCACGAGCTGGGGTATCCAGGCCCTGAAGAGTGTTTTTGTTTGTTTTGATTATAGCTTTTGTTTGTTCTGATTATAGCTGTGCTTACACTTTGTATGTCATGTTTATTTGTTTTAAAGTAAAAAGTGCTGGTTGCCCGTGGCACATTCATTATTCTTCATGTACATGGTTTGTGTTTTCTGGTTGTTTAATGGCAGGGCAAAGTAGCGCAGAATACCTAAATATGTGATCGTAGAGCAGTAGAGTTCATTATGTGGAAACAATCGTCAACGAATGAGTTCAGGCGTAAGGTTGAATGAAAATTTCTACAACAGACCAAGAACAGTTGGTAACCACGGTAACATGCTACCGTTTTAAATGTATATGCTAGAGAAGAAGTAGAAAAGGATTGGTGATACAGGGGTAGAGGCGTAGCACTCTACGAAAATGTCTACACCTGTTTGAGCTTCATAAAACGGGCTAGGTATATTGACACTAATGCTTATTAATCTGCGCATACATTTAGAGCAAAATATTGGTTTTTTTCCTCAAGAGAAAGGTACCACAAAGAGTTTCCTAATCAAATAAATAGCTTTTTGAAGTGATCAAGGAAGTAACGTAGGTTCTACACATTTTATGTATTGCTCACAGGTACCTACTCCATCCTACCCCCTTGCTGCAAGGCTAATTAATTGAAATTAATTAATTAAACAGACATTCCAGTTTACACCTTAGTGCCTTTTTGCCAGAGCGGTTTAGCAGACGTCAACCCCCAAACCATCACAATAGAGCACTCTGCACTAAAAAGGCATTTGTAACATGACAACTTGCCTTTTTTTCCATTACCATCGCGTTTTAGGACATATTTGCTTGGGCATGCAAAGAAATAAGATGTCTTTAGGCTTTTTAAAATTTTTTTGTTTTTCACCTTTCTTTCTCTCCTTTTCGTATCCTTTTGCTGCAGTGGTTGACCTTCTACTGGGCTTGCTTTTAGTTCAAGAATTCCAGAGAAAGCATTATCAAGACAGGCAATTCTTACCATGGAGTAGCCAAGTGTAGTTGAAATAAATTTTACTCTGAGTTTTTCACTCAAATTTCTGAGCATTTTCATGCATATTTCAGGCACTATTGACCTGATCACCTGATCTGGGTACCACTGGAAATATATTTTCCTCCTGCAGAATTTGACTATAGATGATGCCAATTTTGGTCAAAAGGTGATGATGTCAGAAGTGGAACAAAAGCTTACGCTCGTCACAGCTAGTTAAAGGTGACACAGGCGTCAATGGATTAGGAACCTTATTAAATTTTAACGGGAATTTTGTCTTCTAAGGTTGTTGAGTAATACATTCCACACTTTAGCATCGTATAATGTTTTCTGATTTGTATATAATCAGTCCCACGTACATTGTCTGACCTTTATCATTCTTCACACCAGGTACCATCAAATTGATTGTATTTAACAGTTTGTTTGGTCAATTTGCCTTACCTTCATTTAAATTTTGCATTGTGTTTCCAAACTTTTATATTCTATTTTTACTTTCAGAAACATAATCAAATTCATATTCTTGCTTTACTGATAATGTCCATTAAAAGACTAATGAAAATATTTTAAAAGTTTTGTATATTTAGGGACTGTTTCTCTTTGGCTTGTGCATTTAATAGTCAATGATAAAGTACTTTATGAACTATGAATAATGAGAAATTTTGTATCGGGTGTATAACTGTGCAGTCAACTTTAGTGGAGTATATTTAACTGGAAAAGCTTGTTGACGATTGCTCATTGTAGCCCTGCAGAACCTTATGCCACATGCATGCTCCTAAAGGACAATGACAGATATCAATAATCAAGAGCATCCTGTTACTGGATTTGTTGAAACAGAGTGATATTATTAGCTAAAAATTGGGTGGAAAATATTTCTTATCGTAGACTCTAACTGGACTTCCTGAGACTGTTTACTCTGGTTTGCTTGTAGATACCAATTTTGACTGATCTGGATATTGATAGCTGTGCAAAAAGACTAGCAGAAAAATGTTTTACTTTGGGGGAAACTCCTGCACTTTTGTGAAACAAATTTCGAAAGGTGGCTAAAATGTGGGTCATCGTACATTCATTAAGGACTTGGCGATGAATTTACAGCACGAAAACTGCACTATTAGGATGTCACCATATCTCAGACAGGGGTAAATATCTCAGTAAGGGGTAAATATTATCATTAATATATAAGAGTTTATGGAAGTCATACAAAGTGTGCTTTCCAGTTACCCAAATCATGCCCAAATCTCAGATATTTTAGACCTCTCGAGAGGTAAAAATCATGATCTTGTGATATCTCAATGAAAGATGAATGGCCACCTTGGGAAATGTCATGGTTGTTAATCTTTTCAGATAGCTTTTATAGCAGAGCACCTATGTGCCAAAGGCACATGAGCGGAGCCCCATACCCTGAAAAATTTGGTAACCTGTTGATCTCAAAAATTTTGGTTGTCACATGACTGTCTGTATGTACGTCTGTCCATCTGTCCATCCGAACACCAAGCCCCACACATTGAAAAATAAGAGAGTAGCACCATTACCATAGGTACATCTTTGATATTGGACATCCACGTTATAATTAATTGACAGCTGTCAAAACAAGGCATCCACTGACCAACATCATGTGAGCATATCGTGGGCTCAGGTTAAGTTATCTATTCTTTGAGAGCCAAGAAGTAAAACCCATCCTTACAAGCAAAAAATTGTCACAAACTCTGAGTGTCAAGGAAAACAAGCCCCCGATCCTCAACATGCAGTGTGTTGTATACTTATTTCAATGTGATTTGTCCGATGCAAATTATGTTGGGTTCATTGCACGACACTTACATCAACCCATAAGTGAACACTGTTATTCAGCCATCGGGAAAAAACTTGAAACACAGCATGGCAACAACAGAACAAAGACTAACCACCTTTTCAAAGTTCCGAGGAAATGAAACACCAAGTTTGATTGCTTAGTCTAGGAGATGCTGTACATAAACGACATCAAGCTGTCTCTTAACACACAAACCGACTCCATTCACACCAAATTGTTTATGTGACATTTTCATACATTTTTTCTTTGTGTTTCTTACCATGGGAACTATACCCATAGGACCCGCAAATATTTTATGTATTGTTTCTTATTTAATATATTTTTAGTACACCTTACACTTTTCCACTTTTTAACTTGGTAATGGCGTAACGTAGCATTGCAATGTCGTCCGCGCTTTTAAAAATTAATGTGTTTTCAAAATATCTTAGCATTTAACTTCTTGATCAATTCATTTTCTAAATCTCTCCTGTTATGTACAAAATAATAATACTTAAAACCAATTAACACCTACTGATGACATGATCAGCTAAGTAACTTATTGAGAAACTGGTGTTCATGACAGAAACATGAACCTATTGTTAGATGGTTTTCATAACAAGACAACCAAATAGAATCTTTCAATTACCTAATTCCGTGACTCGCTTCATGTTTCGGCTGTTCTTCAGGTACTCTCCCAGAGATGGGCCCCTTTTTATAAAAGGAACAAATTAAACACAAATTAAGTTGTAAAACACTTTTACAACAGATCATTCAATTGGACAACAGTTACTTGGCATAAGACAGGGTTTTTCATTTACATGTTCTACATGTGTACAATCATGTAGCATATGAAACAAAGGTAAAATATTCATAGAAGGTGCTTCAAGTGATGTTTTCAACCTATTATGTCCGGTTAGGAAAAAAGATATGTTGAAAGATAAAAGATATGTATTTCTTTCTAGTTCCATTCTGTGATTGACTGTAAATTCTAAGTAAATGTTGATGAAATGGCCAGAAATCAGTAAGTCGGATATTGATATACAAATACTCAGTACATGTACTGATACCATATTTAATTGTATCTTTGCAACAGTTGACTGAACTCCCTGAAATTGAGAATTTGGAATGGCTGCAATGCGTGTCAATCATAAAAGTTTGTGATGGCCCGGCTTCTACTGCTTCTGTAAACTAAGTTAAGGGTTTTGCTTATTGGAGACGACTGGCTCAAATAAAAGACTCTGGCCAAACCTTCAAAAATATACCTTATTACATGTAAATTTTAAATGTAAAAGGATCAAAATTTGTTGTGATGCACAAATTTGAATATCAAAGAGAAAAATCAATACAAATCAGTCTTTTAGTAAAAATGAGTAAATTATGTATTATGGAAGACAAATAATGCCAGTCACCATGCCTATTTTAGAGGCAACATGAGCTTTGTTTGTTTCATGAAGCATGAAAGAATAGACTAGAGCACATAAGATGGTAGACCCGACTATATCTCCATTGCATGACCTATGCATGAAATAGGCTACTGCAGCTTCTAGCATAGGCAGCCCAGGCATAATGAGGGATACAGGTTCAGATTTGATAATCCTGAATAGAGCGGTGATGTGATGTGTTCTGACTGTTTAAGGAGGCTGGCAACAGTTTCCAGCACTTTTCTAACAACTATACTTTAAAGGATGAATACTACCACTGTTTAAACAAGTGATTCCAAAATAACGGTATCATACAAATTCCAATCATTAGTAAAAAAGTTGTGGTTATCCTTTCAATATAACAGATTACCATGGCAACAATATGACCTGCTAAAAACACCCTTAATTTTAGCTTTCAGTGCTTATAACTCAAAAACCAGCTCTATCGACTGTGGTCCAGTGGACGACATGACAGAATCATTTGAAAATGTTTTAATGTCACCTGGAGGAGGAATGAAATGAATGCTGTGTCATCTGGAAGCTAAGGTAAGCCTCCTTGCTGTATATAAAGAGCACTTTTGAGTACTAGTAATTTTAGTCTCTCGTTCGGAAACTGCTCGATTCCGAAAATAGTCATATGACTAAGCACATGGAGAGCTGTCGTTCACCATTTTGTGCCATTGTTGGGTGTTGTCTTTGCAGAGTTGACTTCTGTCTGTTAGTGATTTATATTACTGATCGGTGCTATGGATGTACTGGAAATGCTGATAACAAGTCT
Organism: Orbicella franksi; assembly: GCF_964199315.1. NCBI lineage: Eukaryota > Metazoa > Cnidaria > Anthozoa > Scleractinia > Merulinidae > Orbicella > Orbicella franksi. The sequence goes on along the minus strand of NC_138148.1, from coordinate 22,649,990 downwards.
CTCACATATTCTTGGACAAAAGCATTACCGCAAAACTTGACTGGCTGGGACCAGGAGACGTGCAGCTTTGTGTAGCTTCGAAGGAGATTAAGTTGAGTTCTCCTCTCGCTGGGACTTAATGCCACAATTTTGGAAAGCACGATTGAGATAGAACTGTCAAATACTTATCAAACAAATGCTAACAAATGTCAAATAATCTGTACCAAATAACAAATGCCAAATATCGAATGCTGAGCAACTGCAAAAGGAACAAAAACAGCTCTGCACTGCATATTCTTAATTTGAATGAAAACAAAATAAAGGTTAGTGAGAAAATTAAAAGTGAAATGAGCAGACTAAGAACACAAGAAAGCCTTGTGCCTTAAGCAGTGTTACAGACTGACAATTCACCCCAAACAAAATCAATCTTACTTCAGAATGTTAGATCTCTCCACCTCCACATAGATGATGTGCAAAGTGATTACAATATTCAAAAAGCTGATGTCAATATTTTGTTGAATCAAAACTTTGTTTGTCAGATAGAGATGATGCATATCAGCTTTGTGAATTTACGCTTTACAGAAATGACTTTAGTCAGCCTAACATAAGAACTTGCTATGGAACTACTGTGTACATTAATAATGATTTGAATTGAACTAAAACTCCACACAGGTGTAACTTTAATAATTTGGAAATTACTGTTATGGTTTTAATTAGCCAACCAATTCCAAATATTCATGTCATTGGTATTTATCATTTGAAAACTAAAGTTACAATTTCACAGTGAATTGATGCTTTTACTCATCTTCAGAACTAAGTATTAATAGAACCTACAATTCCAACTGTACTGCTTGGGGATTTTAATATTGATCTAGTGCAGGCAAATTCAGACCAAAAGGCTCTAACAAAATATCTTATACCCTTTCAGCTGATTAACCAGTATACTACTGACTATTGTACACAGATAGATCATGTACCACAATGTGTACAATCAACAAGTATCCTTGAGTCCTACTACAGTGATCATAAGCCTATTTATATAAATTTCCATGAAAGCTGTTTGAATATTTGTTAAAAAAATTCACTATGTGTATCAGATGAGATCATTACTATTAATTTAGCTGAATATGAAACTTTACTTACCAAATAAAAATCTACATGTATTAAGCAACCATTTGAATCACATATAGAAAACAGTCAGAACATTTATTGGCAGAAACAAACAATGGTTTGAATTTCCTGTGCTTTTCATGTTCCTAAATTCCTAGTCGTCATAGAGATTCAAAAACTACATGTAACTCTACCAAAATTTGCAGATGCTATACATAAGAGTAAAGTTTTCAGGTTAAAGGAATTATTTTAGCTCCAGTGTTTCTTAAAGCAAAGCATGCCATTTGTAACTGACATTTTCTTTCTTAAACCCTTTCCAGAAAAGCAAGAAATATCACTTGGACACCACATTTAGGTAAGTAGAGCTGTAGCTTATTTTTATTGGGGTTGGTTGAGGGGAAGGGGGGGGAGGAGGGCAGCAAATTAAAGATATACATGTATAACGTTTCTGCATTCATTTTATACCCTTTTAAAACACTTCCTTACTTCATGTAGGTTTAGAGTCGAGAATGTCAACAAGTGAAATCCACCTGAACTCATTTCATTCAATTTTTAAAATGGTTGTTATCATGCTGTACTTCTACTACATGTGTGTCCTGCTGCTGTAAAGACTATGTTATTTATTACTCAATAAGAATGTATAATCTGCATGTATAGGAGACTGTTGGCTACAATGTCCCCTCTTAGTTTTTACGTGCTACATTATGGTTGTCAGTATTTCACTAGACTTAAGAAAGAAACAGTTCCTATTAAAAGTAGTGTTCATCTTGATTTTTGTTGTTGTGCTCTGTTGAAATCTATTTCAAGTATGTAATAAACAACTATAATAAAATGATTTTACCAAAGAAAAAATTCAGCCAAGGGTTTCAATAAGCAACCATATTTGGACATCAGAACCTATGCATCACATTTCACCAAAAGATGTTTATCTTCCTGTTTTTCACTGCAGTACCAAGAAGAACTCTACAATGATCAATTTCTATTCTGGTTTTATTCAACTACCTTTTCTACATTCATCCAAAAGGCAATTTCCAAGTTGCCTTTTGCCTCTGTGTAAAAAAAAGTCTAAGTGCGAAACCATTCATATGACTTCCACCTACAGATTCAAACTCAGTTTCCACAAAGACTCGTTTTGATACTGAGGCACAAAAAAACTTTCATACATGATCTGGCTCACAGGAGCCTTTGATTTATTACTGAATTGTAATAAGCATGATAAGGTGCAACTTTTTGCAAAGTTTAAAAAAATTCTGCGGAATAGGTTCCTAATCATGTCGGGCAGGGTCAGTACTTGGATGCCCATATCAGTTATTTCTCTCTGCTTCTCTCTCCTTCTTTGGCTTAGCTCATTCATTGCCTCACATGACAAAGGAGAATTGACAAAGCAAGAAAAAGCGAAACAAACATGGTGAATGATTTTTTGTTTATTTTGTTTCCATTTTTCCATTCAATATGAAAAAGACTACAGAAATGGGGTATTAAATTTATGAGTTTGAATTTTGACAAAGACTACAGACTAGTGAGACAATCTCAGATAGTGCAGAGTGTAATTTACGGCTCTGATAAAGTAGTCACACAGGTCCTCACCCCTGCTGTTCTCTCCCTTGGTAGTCAACTAGGCCTTTTCCCCTTTGCAGAATATGAGCAGACAAAAATTTGATAAGACTTAATCTTAGCAGTGTGTATGTTTCATGTTTGTGTTTTGCCCAAAAATAACTTACAATTACCGTTTGTCAGAACGGTTCAAATTCATTGTGGTATTTTATCTTGAGTTTTGTTTATTTTGTAGCATTACTTTTCACGCCGTTTGTAATTTGATACTTTTACTTTCCTCGCCAATGTATGCAACAAGATACCTTTGTTTCCACAAAATATAAGAAAGATGTGTATTTTTTAACTCACTGCTGGAGATAAATGGAATATAAAGTTACATTTCTGCTGAGAAGTCGAAGAGGAATGATTTTGTATTATTCAAAATGTAAATTTTCGTTTCACCGATAAACAAGAACTAATCTTATTATCAAATAGTCATGTCAAATCATGGAATAGTGTGTTCTAATTCTGTTGGAAGCCGAGTTGGTGTAAACAATAAAACCACATCAACTAATACACAATGCTATCGAGTAATACAACTGAGGAACGTTTCAACAAAAAGTATTGAAGGTAGAGATCTTTACTTGACCGAAGTTATATCCCACATCGGTGAGTGAGTCACCTCATCGACTGATAAAATTAATTGGAGGTTTCAGGGTCTGCGGTAATATTAATGAAGTTTCTTTTGTCACAAATTTACTAGTTTTACATGTAACTAACGTGGGAAAGTTTCGGCTGAATATGAACTTTGGGCTCTCCTTCATAGAAGAGGAAACAAACATGCTGCTAAGGAGAGGCATTATGTTCGAATTCTCTATTTCAACCCTAGCAAACACACAATAGTTATAAAACAGCAGACGACATTTCTTGAATCAAGCTAGGGAAGACTCCAGAAGATACGCAGTCACAGTAGCATTCCCTTGCACTAAAAAAAGGAGAACTGACGTTACCTGAAATATAACAGCTATCCCCAGCCAAAACGAGAGTGTGATATCACTCATTACAAAAAATAAAAAAAGCGTGCTTCTGAACTTGAGAACGGAGTTTATCACACTAGCAATGCTTGAATGCATGCGTCTTACATGTTATGCTCTACCACAAGGGAAAGCACTCAGCATTCGTGGGTAGTCCCGTATAAAGTGTATCTTTCACCTAACATATAGTCGACTTTGACGCTAACTAATCTGTGCATGCGTTTGGAGCAAATTGCTTTTGTTCTTAAGAGAATGGTACCACAAGGATAGCATGATATTTGCAAAAACATATATATATTTTTGTCATGTTATCAGGGAAACAACGTAAGTATGACACGTTTTGCGTAATGCACTCACATACCTACCCCACCCAGTCCCCCTTCCGGCATAGCTAATTGATTAATTGAAATTAATTAATTAAACAAACATTAAAGTTTACACCTTATGGCATTAGTGCTTAATACCTTAGCAAACAGCAGCCCTCTAAACCATCCCAATAGTGCACTCTGCACTAAAAAGGGGTATTAAATTTTTGAGTCTAATTTTGACATAGAATTCAAGTTAGAACCTTGAGGTCGAGTAACAATTTCAAGTTAGTGTCAAAGTTTAGATTTTCAAGTTCTTTTTTAAGAAGAACCAGAGATTTATACACTAACAGAGGTGCTAATCAGACTGATCAATGAGCTAATACAATTAGGTATGATCCACTGTACATTTTTTCTGTATTTGACTTGGGGTACATTTGCTCTGCCATCACTGCCTTTTATGAAATAAAAACACAAAGTGCTCTGTATATCTGAGTAGCGTACAGTAAAAACCCAGATAAAAAAACAAGTGGATTAAGAACACTCAGGCTGAAATTTGGTCAAAAAAGTACCATATACATAAGAACACATTCAGCCTGAAAGATGAAAATTGTTCCTATATAAAAAAATTGGATGCCAGTTAGTTTAGAATAACCTACTAGGGTACAGTACCAAGTACAGTACCAAGTACAATACTAAGTGGATCAATATATGTGCTATCTATTAATTAATTATAAAATGTTGTGCTTACATATTGATTTCATCTATTGGTAGTCTGTGCAGTATTTAATTTTAAAAAAAATTTTGAGAACACCTTAAGAACATTTTCAGGTTGATTTTGCAGAAAACACCCGATACTAAATACAAAATCAGCCTGAACCCCCAAAACATGTCTTCTTTTATGCAGGTTTTTACAGTATTGTAATTGTAGTGTTTTTCTTTTTGCAAATAGCGTTTTCTCAATTGTAATTGTCACTAGTGTATGCTTTTAGAATTGCTTTTCTTTTTGCTTTACTTATCATCTTTATCAAAATGTGTATTGCAATTGTAAGTAATTAGTAATAAGTTATGTGTAGTTTTGTAGGTTATTGTGATGAACTAATTTGTAACGCTGTATTTATAAGTAATAGTAAAAAAATAAAAAAATGCGTAAATAAGTAAGAACTGATAGTAGTGTAAGTTACTGTATTGTTTCATAGCGTAAGCGTATCCTTGTAATGTAAACTTTGCATGGTAAATAGTGTAAGTAGTAGATAAAAAATATTGTATCGTATTTTATCATAAGTAGAGTAAGTATTAAGGTATCATGGTAGGTGGATTTTTACGAAAAATGCAAAAAATCTTTAATTGGCTGTTCAAATTGAGAAGACTGAGATGAATATTTTGCAAAAAGAATAGGGGAAAGAGCTTTTTTACTTTTTAAGTTAAAGCAAAAAAACTATTTTTGAAAATTATCAACCCCTTAGAGCGCGTTGACACCTCCAATTCACCACCAGTTGTCACAAGTAACGCGAATTGCGGTTGATATTTCATTTGCACATGCGAACTGTTCTTGATCTGGTTGTTTCATTGCAAGTTGGCTTCCGTTCTTGTCAAATTTTCTTTATGTCAGAACGAAAAATTCTTGCCCAGTTTCGTCTTCGAAGAGGCCGAAGACGCAGAAATCTGGTGGAACCCACAGGTTCAGCGTCGAACAAGATCTTTAGCTCTGAGCGACCGTGGGTCACAGTGTAACCAAGAAGAATGGTTGAAGGAACTCGAGGACACTAGTCCCGCCAATGAAGCTAAAGGACAAAATACAACAAGTGCTAGTCGCAAGAAATTGTTGTAGAATGGACGCGATTCCAAAACTTCCACAATGAGAGAGTCAAGCGCAGATGTAGATGTTGACAATGTAGACCTCGAGATTTCCTCTTTTTCATGCTTTTTGGCTTTACGAGGCATGGTTTCAAAAAATGTCTGGAGAACGAAGGAGCCTAAACTTAAGCAACACAATACCAATGCCGCCGATGAAATCTTTCAAGTAAAAGAAATCACAGCAGCTTAACTTGTAGTTTGTCCCTTCTCGGACGACTTCACTGCGATGCGGGTTTCCACGCCAGAATATTAGTTGTCTGTTTATTTCAAGTTGTCATAAGTACCCATTGTTGTGGTAAACTGACCCATGCCGACATCTGTCAGTGCGGAGGGGATTTTTAACACCTATTCATACAAATCTCATAAAAGGTTTTTTGTGTTTTTCTCGATAAAATAAAACTGCATATAAGGATGAACATTTTTAGTTCGTTTACGCGCGTCTTCCAATGGAATTGGCTGAAAATCGGCAGGTATGTTCTAGGATACCTCCTTCGAAAAACCGTGTCGGGCTTTGTTTAATTTCGCTTCCGTTTCAAAGTTATGGCCTCTTTTGTAGAAGGAAACGTCCGCATTAAAAATATCAAAGTTTAAGAGGGTGTAGAAAAAAAAACCAAACCACATCTGGAAAATCGCAGACACGATTTTTGAGGGTGATGTGTGAGAAAACATTTCCGATGTAAATCGCGCCACTCCGATAATTCATGTGCAGAAGCGAACCAGTTTAAGTGAAGCAGTGTTTCTGGGTATTTCTTTTAATATCACTGCGACAATATTTTTTTAGAAAATTTCAAAGATATGATTGTATTCGATAACTATTAAGCTTTCAAAAAATGTATAGGTTGACGGGGTTTTCTTTCAAAGCGCCAGCATAAGAGCGCGATTTCCAAACACTGTCAATCCACCTACCATGATACCTTAAGTGTCGTATTGTAAGTAGAGTAAGTACAATGTAAGTAATTATGTGTTTTGCAATGAAATAAAATAAAAAATAATAATACAATTAGGTAAGCCAGAGTGCTATTAGATGGTAACAATACCAATTCAACACTTTTGTTCAAACTAGAGACTGTCAAACTTAAACTCATGAAATGGATAATCACTACAGCAATGCTATAAAAGGGGCTTTGTCATGCCTTAGTTTAGTCTATTTTCTTAAGTTTTGCCAAAAAATACTATCCAGGAAGATTAATGTTAGCAAAGAAATTACTTTTATGGATTTAAATTTAAAAACCGTTTCTTCATTATAAACAAATATTTGTCCTGAGTATTATAATTAAAGGTGACAAACAAATAAGATCAACTTTGAAAACTGCTCAGTCTAACAGTTTTCCAAAAGCCCAAATCGCAATCCATTTTAGTCTTGTTCAATTTTTGTCCATCCACACCTTCTTTCAGATTTGTTGTGTTATTGAAATGTTCCTTCACTCTTTTAAGTGGTTATAATTATATTTCACTCAATTTGGTGGCAATTTTCTTATCTCTAAAATTTGTGACACAGTTCCTTTAATGGGACCTACCATACCATCATAATTTTACCTGTGACCACTGCGGTCCTTCAGCAATGTTTCTGGATTCACACACATGGAGAATATTGCCTGTAAACAAATTGACACGTAGAGTAAACACCCTTGAATAAAGGTCCAGTAATATGGGCAACATTTTCCTACAACCCATCTTGCAACATTGTTGCATTGCAAGTTGAAACCCATTGTTGCGCTTATTAGCACATTTGTGATCAATATTACCAGGATTATCCTTATACCGGGCCTTAATAATGCACAATTTATAAATCTTCTTCAACTGGAGGGATTGAAGGGCAATACTGTCACTGGGGCCACCTGGTAAAGTTGTTAATATTGGGAAATGTTCACCCTGTCATAAGCTTGATCAGGAGTTCCAGGTTCAAATCCCAGACTATGAGAATTGTTACATTTGTTTTTCCTTTCATGTTTCCTTTCACTTTTTCCCTTGTTTGATTGATGCATGCATTCCTAATGATAAACTATTTCCTGCAGTTATCTCAGTGTTCATTTTGTATCTTTAAATAATCTGAAGCTTTTGATCATTGGCAATTCACCTAGTAAATAAAACTTAAATTATTTTGATTTTAAACTCAAAATATGCTAGCCTGACAGAAGTATTTTCTCGCACCCTGCATTACCACCAGTGTTACACAGATTTACAAAGTAAAGGCCATGGCAATCTGTCCTTACTTAACAAGTAAAGAAGCGTAAGCCGTGTATTATACTGTGATAAAACATGATGAGCATTTGAGAACATGAGGGAAATGTAGAAAACATGAGCCTCAAGAGGTAATGTGGCGAAAAACAATAAAACACGCTTTTTCTACGTTTTATACTCTGATAAAACAAGGGTTTTTGACCAATCAGAGCATGTGCTGGGTTCTATCTATATTACAAAACCGCATAATGTGAGTCCATATTCGTAACTTGTGTCCTAGTGCAGTCAGTTGATATGATCAGTCAGCTTTCAATGACCTGGCTCGCCAGTTACAGCTTAAATTAAAAAAAAAACAGTCACAAAACATACCTTCTAAACGATTCACAAAAAAGACGCTTCACCACCACTGACTTTGGCATGCAAGCAACTGTGGCTTTATGCACTGGTCAGCAGATTTTGTTAAAAAAAAAAGAAATTGAAGGACAGAAGGAAGAAGCAAGTGTAGGAGTGAAAGTCAATGTCCTACCTATACTCAAAAAACAACATTTGCTGAGTAAAAGTTACTTGCTACCAAAACTGATAAATCTTCTTGAAACAGCAGCACAACTACTTGCCCGACTCCAGATGATGATTTTATCACATGGGAGGATAGACTGATGATGGGAGCAGGTGTAAGCCTCAAGGAAACCTGTTCAGTGACAAGGTTGTTGGCTTCTCCCTAGTCTATCATAATGAGAGGGACATGGAACGTAAAACAATGTACACCTGTACAGGATAATGAAAACAGCAGTTGTAACAAGAGAGATTAGGAAGAATGGCATCCATGTACTGTACTGGGAGATGGGCTGGTTTTGGATGAATGAAGATGCAAATAAGTGAAATTCTGTAGTCGGAAGAGAAGATGATACACACTGACTGATGTCATGACGTTAAGTAAGAAATTGAGTGACTGTTGACACCCGCTTTCAGTGTTATGTGCATAGCCAACATTTTACGACCATCTTTCAACATGCTATGTAACCAGGCCTGCCATGCAAAACATGTGATCAAGGTGAAAAGATCGTAAACATGGCAGATTCAGAGGCAGATGCCCAGTTTATTATTGCTATGAATATATCCCAGCTTCCATTTCCAGATGAAGTTATGGAGACTAGTAGAGAAGTTGTGTTGTTTACCAAAACTGCAAATGGAAAAGTGATTGGACAGCCGCTAAGTTTTAACCATCTGATCACAAGAGATCCAAGAGAGATGAAATGCAGCATCAAACAGGTCTTGGCCGATTCACTGGAACCTTGCAGCATTGATGAGATCGTATTGGACAACATTTATTACATTACAAAACAGTCCAAGGCGAGTTCATTATTTTTAATTGTTAATAACAGTGGGATGGAGCAGGTATTGGTTGAATACCTCTCAAGAATTAAAAATGGTCATGAATCCAGTGTTCCGATACACTTGGCTGTGGACTGGCACTTCCATGGTCAGTTTGTTCATTTTTCCCTTTGCTCAATAGCCCGTTTCACTACCATCCCAATTTGTGATAAATGGTCTTTGGTATAAACCTGCTAAGCAGTTTTATAAAATGCTGTACATGTCTTGTTATAGGGCTTGCGACATCAATGCGGTGTGGTCGCTGGAGTGAATCTCTCTTCCAATCAAGTGGATGGCTCTGTGATAACAATCCATGACATACCTCAAGATGTTAGTTTGGATGAACTAAAGAAACATGTAAGAATGAAAGTTCCTGGGGCCTGCTTAAACCAGGTTTCTTTTGGATGAATTCCAAAGGAAAGCAGTTTCATGTTCGTAACAGTGATCAAGATTTATCTAAAGCCAAACATGCAGGTGCATAGTGTATGTGGCTTGCTGTTTTTGTTAATTCAGGTATGGATCCAGTTCAAGCACCTCATGTTTATTCTCCATTTGGCCAAAATTACTTTCATGCACATCAGTTATGGACGGAGGAACACAACTAATTTACAGATTATGAGTGGGAATGGTGAACACGGTCAGTAAACCCATACTTTTCGATTTCATTTAATAAATTAAAGTTCTTTTACCATGGAATCTGTTTTATAACATCCAGGGCCTGTTCAAAGAAACAAAATGAAAGTTGGCTTTGGTGCAAACTAATCAAGTGATCAAGTTGAATCCACATTCTTTTGTGTGCACATACTATCCAGTCAGAAGATGAAAACAGCCAACATCAGTTCTAAAATGTGGTAACAGTTTTGGGCTTCTAGATATCCATAGTTGAAAAAGAAGGCTTCTGCTTGATCAGGTGTGATCACTCTGGTGTTTTGCGATGATTTTCATTCATTTTAAATTCATTCATTTTTTTTCATTCATTTTAAATTCAATAACACACTGAACAAATGTGACAATTTAGCTCTTCACACCAACTTTGTAACTTGATACTTTTGTTTTCCTCGCAAAGGTATGTAACATGAAACTCTTGTTTTCTCCAAAACACATGGAGGATGAGCTTGTTTTGGGGGGATAAAAGAAAGTTAAATATCTGATGAAGAAATGGAAGAGAAACAATTTTGTTTTTTCTCAAAACACAAATTTTTTCACAGATGAACAAGAACTAATTTAATTATCAGATAGTCACAGAATACCACTTTCTTTTTCTGTTTCCACCTTTGTTAACAATAAAACAATTCAAAATTAATACACAACAATATCAATTGATACCACTGGGAAGCATTTCAATGAGAAGTATTGAAGGTAAACAGTGCTACTTGAACGAGTCTCCTCAAAGACTGATTAAATTAATTTGCGCTTTCATTAGGTGCCACAGAGTCTGCAGCAATATTTGAGCACTTTCATGGTTTCCTTTGTCACAAATTTACAATTTACAGAATATTAAAGCCAGTAACTCGCAAACGTTTTGGTCTCTCTTACAGACGCAGTTAAGGCAAGAAATAAATAAGCCACTAAAGAAAAACTTCACATTTCCCTTCTCTATTTAAACCCTGACAAACATACTATTGTAGTTTGAAAACACCAGATGATATTTGTTGAACCGACCTAACTGTGGGTAATTCTAAAAGATACGTCTAACTTTTGCACTAAAAAGGGACAAGTGGTGGTACCTAGTACCTGACATTACTGACATAAAAAACCACGTGGAAACGTAGTATATAACACTTACGAGAGTGGAACATATAACGATACGAGAGTGGAACAGCCTGGCCAATGAAACAGTAAATGCACCAAACTTGACGGCCTTCAAGAAAAGCCTGCCGCCTGACCAAGGCCAAACCAAACTACATTGACTTTGACTTTATTATTATTATTATCATCATTATTGCTATTATTATTATTATTATTTAGTTTTTATTATAGCATTTTAGCCTTATTTTAATTTGTAGTTTTTTATTTATACGCTCACTAGAATCTTCAGAATTGAAGGAGGTGAGTCGCCCAGGAAGAAGAGAAGAAGGGTACAATGCTGGAACGCATGCCTCTTACATGTTGGGTTCTACCGTAAAGAAAACTACTCAACATTTGTGTGTTATCCCGTATGCAACGTATCCTCCACCTAATGTATAGAAGACACAAACACTAACTAATCTGTGCATAAGTTTAGAGCAAATTGGTTTTGTTTTTAAGAGAATAGTACCACACGGAGAGCAAGGGGTTACATGAAACAAATACATAGCTCTGCAATGTTTACTCCTAACTGATGTAGATATAACACATTTTACATAGGGTACACGTGTACCTTTCCCAGCTCACCCCCACCATTTCCTTGTTTCTAGACTAATTAATTAATTGAAATTAATTAATTAAACAAACATTAAAGTTTACAACTCAGCGCATTAGCAGCAGGCAGCCCCCAAAAGCATCCCAATAGTGCATTCTGCACTAAAAAGGACTTGTTTCTCAGATATAAAGATGATGGAGTTTGAATGTAGATAATGAAGTTAATTTCTGAGTTATTTTTTTGGAAAAAAATACCTCTTAGTCGGCGTGTCGGGTATGTCATGGACAGGTCAATGCATGAGTGAGTGAGTGAGTGAGTGAGTGAGAGATGTATGTATGTCACACCAATCAGATTGGATCTAATACATAAACAGCCAATCAAATTTCTTGTTGTAAAGGTAAATGGAATGTGAGGAGATTTGATCCCGACAGAGTTCAGAACGGCCATATTTATTCTTCTATAAAAGAGGAGGAAGTATTCATATATTGGGTTTACTTTGACATTTTCTGTGGGTTAGGCTCAGAGGATTTTGAGGCTTGAAACAGTTCATGAGTTAGTAGTATGCAAATGAACGAGATATTTTCATGTTTAGTTACAAAGGTAACTTGATACTTTTGTTTTTCACAAGCAGTAAATTAAATTAGAGGTGACGAATCGCCGCTTCTAGTTCTTAGGACATGTTTTAGAGGAGACGAGACTATTTAGATTTGAAACAGTTCTAACGTTTACAATAGTAAGTCCAGGTAATGAGTGCTTCGTTCTTGTTGCATGCAAATATAACAAGATATTTTTGTTTTTTAGTTACAAAGGATAATTTTACACTCTTGTTTTTCACAAGAGAGTAAATTCAATTAGAGCTGACGAAGCATCACCACTCTTTCCCACGAGCTGTTTGCTATCTTTAGTTACAATTGGTAACTTGACACTTTCGTTTTTCACATGGGAGTAAATTCAGTTACAGCTGACAAGTTATCGGCTATTGTTTCCAGGATATTAAACAAAAAAGAAACTTTCATTTCTGGACGGTTTTTACGTCTCTGCATAGCAGTTTAATAGTTTTATTTGATGACATTCATTTCAGTCCGATATTTTTAAAGGTAAAAAGTATGAAAACTGCTCAAATGTTTTTTTGAAGACTGCGTGGCACCAAGTTAAAGAGCAATTTAATTAAATCAGTCTTTCAACGTTTCAGAGAGGTTTTTTTCTCTTTCTTTCTATTTTTGGTGAAGCAGTGTTGTGTTGTGTTGTGTAAAAGGGTAAACTTACGACTTGTATAAAATGCGAAAAGGTCTCGTATTTAACTTGAGTATTTTTGAGCAAAAATTCCTCTTGGGGCTGGAAGGGCTATGTGATCGGTGAGTGAGGGAGTTATGCATGTGCACGTGTCACACCAATCACAGTGTGGGTTGTATCAAAGAACGAATCAAACTGCCTGTTAGAAAATAAGATGGTATCTACATTAATCTGGAGAGGTGTCAGATTACTGTGGTTTGTTCAGTCAAACATTTTATGGCTTACTATTTAGCTATCTTACCATGACCAATGTAACATCGCATGTACATCATAAATTCCCAGTTTCTTTCTTGCTGTACATTGCAACCAAAAAAACTTGTCAAAGTAACCAGATCATTACTGTAAACAGCTCCCTGAATGCTCCTATCTCCGGCACTTCACAAAAAGATAACTCTTGCATGCCTTGCGTGCCTATGTTTATGACTAACCAAACTGATTTACATAATTTGCATTTTTTTAAATGAAGGCTGGTTAGCATCTCAGTGACACCTTGCTTTTCTTAACCAGGTCAAGAGCCAGAGCCATGCAGTACTTTGGGTTTTGTTGTGCAACATCTCTGTGGTTTTTAAGCCAGCTCATGCCTGTTCCAAAACTTTCTTCAAATGGATTAAGGGCTGAGGAATAAGGGCTACAAAAAATTGCAAGATAACAGTTAATCATTTATTTTGGAAGATTTGATCTGTATGTTGAAATTTCTTCCTTGTATTGTAAAATTACACATTAAACTGCTATTGGCATCATAATAGTTGGTGGGAGTAGCCAATACATTGATTCTCACTGTAAGCATAAGAAGACTTGCAAATAAGCATGTGAAGAACAGGGGCATGGCCAAGATTTTTCAAAGCAGGGTGACACTGTATCCCCTTGTAAAATAAGGAACGGGATCTTGGCGGGATTCTGCCATGATCCTGCTGGGATCCCAGTGAGATTTTGGCCGCCGGGATTTTTATTCTTGGCATCCAAAACCTCGTTAGGATCCTGCCTTTATTCTCGCCAAGATTCTCGCTGGGAAGCAAAAATATTTGTGGTCAAAATCTTACCGTAATCCTACCACGAATCTCACCAAGAAGCAAATTCACGGTGGCCAAAATCTTGGCACGATCTTGCTGGGAATCTTGGCAAAATTTTGGACATGTTGCCAGTAATTCCTTTTGGAACCATCCTCTTTAAAATAAAGGTTAAAGCTTCCCAGTGTTTACTTGCTTCAGAGTAGTTAAAATACGGACAAAACTAACTTAATTAATTAAAAACGTACTTACACATATAGACGTACAGCGGTTAGATGACAGTGACACAGAAAAACGTTGGCAACGATTTAAGAATGAGAAATTCCGGCCAAATTCATGGTGAAAAGTTTGAAGTTTAAAAACAGCTGGATAGCAAGATAAACAGACTGATAAATGACTACTCAAAGCAACATGATTTAATTAATTAACTTAGAGAAAATTTAGTCACAGTTGTTTGGTTCGCAAAAAGATAAAATGCCTAAGCTCATGTACACAAATTGGCATAAGCATAAGCACAAGCACAAACATAAGCATAATGAATATTCACACTTGTTGCATAAGCAGAAGAAAGTGACATAAACAAGCCCAATGAGTTCCAGAATGAAGCTGCGGGAGTATGAAATGAGCCATAAAGGGACAAATTTCAAAAGCATCTTTCACGGCTTGTGTAACTTCAACAGTGCCTGTGCCAGATACTTTTTTTACCCTCGATTATCTTCTTTGTGGAAGAGTGTCTTGGCTTCATCTCTTGTGACAGGGCAATTTATTGATGTGAAAACTTGCATTGTGCACTTTATATCTTAAATTTCAGATGACCTTGTTCAAGAACACGGCTGAATAATGTTCACTTACCTTAATGCTCACTTGTAAATATGCGAGTCATAATAAAGTTGTTGTTGTTGTAAGTTGTTACCAGTACTAACACCAACTGCTTCTGCAACATCTTTCCAGCAAAGCTTTTTTTCATTTGTATTCTTGAAATCATCTGAGCATTTGTCGTAGAGGTAGGGATAATTGCAAACTACCTTGGCAAGAAAACAGTATTCTCAGACGCCATTTTGGACTGTGGAGTAGCATTGGACACTATTATCTTGAATATCTGCAGGCATCAAACACAGCTGCTTCCTTGGGATTTTGCTTATGCTTATGTTACACTCAGTTTACACACTTATTTTAGCGACATAAGGCTAAGCATAAGCGTAGGAAAATGGAAATGATTCCTTTTTCCTTATGCTTATGTCACTCCCGGTTTACACTGCTTATGCTCATGCTTATGTTTATGCCCGTGCTTGTGCTCATGTCGCGGTGTAAACCAGGCTTTATGCCAAAAAGAAATGTGAATGTGAATATTCTTTTGCTCACTTTAACATTTTTCGATATCTGCACATAACAATTTTTTGTAGTAAAAGAAAGTCATTACAGAAATGGCAATGAAAGGGAAACTAACCTTTTACTCAAGCGAAGAAGATAACATGATAACATCCATGGTTTGACGTCACACACCTAGCACGCAATCTACAACAACTTCAACAAAACAGCTTTTCCCTCTAGAAAGGTCCTCGCTGAAGCTTCGAAGTAAACAAACCAGGCAAACAAACAATTTTACAGCTCTTTTCTAATGTGGCTTTTTTAGCGGCACTCGAAGGAGCCCTCAAACTTTCCCAAAGGTTTTCTCCCCTTCTCGCATGATGGCATGGGCTATGTCCCACATGATTTTAGTCAGCCGATCGTATTACTGGGTTAACGACCTTAATGACCTTGCTGATTCCAGTGGCAAGTTTGCTATTTGTGTGGCCTTTGGGAAGATCTTCACCAAAAAGATTTGCCAAATGCTGTCACAAGTAAATTTTCAAGGCCAAGTGAGCGTTTATATTACAGGCAATTTTTGGAGTTTGCCATTGGAAGATTATCGCTTCAGTGATGGTCACGGGATGCCCGAGAGCAGAGAGGTAATCCTACCTATGGACTTGTAATTAAAATCCTGCAGAAATTAAAAAAAGAAGGTACACACACAAAAGTGACCAAAGATCTTATCTTTCTTCTATAAACCATAAAGCATGTTCAGAGCACTCAGTTAGTCGTTGCCATTAAAAGCTCCAATTGTCTAGACACAAGCAGCATGTTTACGGCTCGTTTTCGACAAGCCAAACTGTAAAATTGAGTCGTAATAAATATTAAACTTTATCTAGATATGGCTCACGATAGTTTTAGAGTGGCACTTGCTTCCAGGATCAAATCTCAAGATCAGGTTTAATGCACCCTTGCTAGGATTTCTGTTTTGGCCACGAGAATGTGCGACTTCTTGGGGGGAATTTCTACGCAAGCACTTTTCTTGGCAACAGTTTAGTTCTCGCTGGGAATGCTACTAATATTTTGCTTGCCAGCAAGATTCTCGCCAGTATCCTGGGGGAGTTTTTTTCCTTGGTGGGATACCCACGAGTACATATTTGTCAGCAGGATTCTTGCCAAGATACATGGTGAGAATTTTTCCCGGGAAGGATCCCGCTGGTAAAATGGGCCACCTAAGCGGGATCCCAGCGGGATCCTGGTGAGTGCCAGGAATCTTGGTGTGATTCAGGTATCTATTTTACAAGGGTCAAAGTGAGGGTACTCACCAGATTGTCATGGCATTTTGCCACCTGTTGTAGGTCGTTTGCCTAAAAAAGGCTCACAAAAGGGGGGTTATGGGCATCCCATGACCCCCTTTAGTCATGCCCTTGAAAAAATGCAAAATTGTTGCTTAAATTATCAAATAATTGTCATCGTGCAATTCTCAGAAGTTCAGTTATTGACCTGATTTTTAATTGTTGATTTTTATAATAATAATTATTATGAAAATCAGATGAAAAAACCCATCTTCAACTTGTTATTGAACCACTAGATATGGCCTGGCAAGCCTTTTTGGACTAATTTTTGTTACACAGTTCAACTCATGGAAGAAATACAACAATGCCTCCTCTTTCTCTGATCATCCTTATACCCTCATTGGAGTCACGAATATGAGCATTATCCATTACAACAACAGAGTGGGGTTCTCCCAGTGCAAATCCCCCCACATGTGGCAATATGAAGTGATATAGAGCAAAAATGAAGTCAGCCGTCACAAATGTCTTTTGAATAGTGTGAGTAGTGACAACTTCTTTTACACCCATGGCAGAAACCCAAGTATATCTTTCTTCCCTGACATAATAACCAATGTTAGTAAGGAGGCTACCACAAGGAGATCTGCCCATTGTTCTCTGTAACAAATAAAAAAGAATAAGTTGGCATCACAAAGCATCATACAAATTTTGCTTGAATACAAAAAAGGCATGCCTGGTAATAGCTTAGGCAGCTACTTTTTCCAGGAAGGTAGTAGGTGTCTTTATATTTGATAAAGATTTGACTGCTCTTTAGACCTCTTTTACCTCAATTTTCTCATCTAAAACAAAATAAAATTTGAATTAAACTATAAAGAGCTTGCATCAAAAATAATTACGGTGTTATCAATTTCCTCTGGATCTAGTGATGTACACTAATCATCCTGAAAATCCCAATTAAGTAAATGTAATATTTCTTAAAACCTTGCGGTTTTCATCTTTCATTTAATAAATTGAAACCGTTGTAACACAAAACCTCTATATGCAGCAAGGTGAGAGTCACCTTTTGTGCATTTAAATTCGGTTGTTATGTAATAGTATATGTTGGCCCATGTCATGTTTCGCTGAATATTTGCATAAAAGTAAAAAAAGATAACTCCTTGCATCGTGAACTTGGGCGCCTGTGATGAAATAACTCTTCCTGTGACATCGTGAAACCAATGAATATAAATATTCATAAATAAACAATTCTGGTTTTGTTACCGCCATTCTCCTTATCAGGGAATTGCCACAATCTGTGTTGAAAGAGATAGTGCTACTAGGTATCCTTCAGTCTTGATAGCACTGAAAAATGCCTTCGAAAACTTGAGTAGCACGATTTGATACTTACAAGACAGCACTCTTTGTCTTTCCCTTCTCATTGCATGCTTTACATTCTTGGTCCTCTCATACAATACTCTTATGTTGGAAACAAAGCGTTTTGAAACAAATAGCCTTCGTTGAGTTTCCTTGATTGAAGAACCATAAATATACCAATGATATATCACCTGCCAACGCAAATCCTCCGACAGATCCTTCACCATTTTCCAATTTGGACAGGTTGAACAAACGAGCATATTCAGGCCTGGTTACACAGTATGTCGAAAGATCGTAAGTCAAAAGATGATCGTAAAATGTTGCTTATGTACATAACTCTGAAAGCAGGTGTTCTCTCTTAGTCACCAGTGAATGATTCAATCATCACAGCAAAGTTAAACTCATTCAATATCAGGAACTACCACTGTTTAAGTGTATGCCCCAATAAATGATGCAAAGAATGTCTTCACTTTTATGAGCAGGTGAAACCCATCATTGACAAAACAAAAACACAAACCAAACACAATATAGTGCTCTTGATAGAGGGCTCGAATGCAAAGGTCAGGGAACAGCAAGATGACAAAGAAGAAGTGGTATGCCATCACAGACTGCACAGGAAAAGGTCACAAAATGGGGAGGGCTTTGTCAAGCTATGTCCAAACAACAATATGGTCATCACAACAACCCTCTTTCCCACAAAGACATCCACAAGCACAAATAGGTATCGCTTCCAGTTAGATCTTTGTACAATTTTTGAATAAGTCAGGTTGAGCTAAATGTACTAACATGTGTACATTCGCTTAAAGAGGTTGTCATATTTAGGATAAAAGGAATTTGAAAATTAAATGTTTTCCATTTTTGCATAACTTGGAACACTGGTAACAGTTTACCATGCCTTGTATGTCTGGCTAGCTGCCCTGCTAACGATTACATTGGTTACACTCATTCACTTTACCAACTAACCTGATCGTGGTAGGCTTCTAGGAGACCCTGTCTATCTTCTGTGTCATAGACCTTAAAATACCTATACGAGACAAACAACTAAGTGCTTATTTTCCTGCAAAGGATGCCACAGGTTGGAATACATGGTTTAAAACTATAAATCAATCCAAAACATAAAAATCAGCTTTAAAGTAACGAATGAAACAAGAAAGAATTGTACAAAGAAAAAAAGGTGACAAGAGTAAACAAGAACATGAAAACATCAAAATAGGATGGAACAAACATACACAAACAGCATGCCTCCACATGTACAAAATAGCTCTAATCTGATTGCAGTAGATGTGAGTCTCATTTTAGACAATTACTTTTCTTTATGTAATGCAATAAATGCTTGTAAAAATTAAAATAGCAAGTGACTAGAGCTGTTATTTTATTTCTTAACTAGCTAATCAACATTAGAACACTTATGCAGAGGAGAGCTTAAGTAATAAATAAAAACACAGGTGCATTGTTGTTGCTGCTACTGTTGATAGTGATCATAGCTCTAAATCGGAAATGTACATGTAGAGTCAAAGCAGCAGTACAAGCATCCATATGCAACACATGGTGATCTGACACCTGATATACTGTATATATTCATCCATAGTTGATTGACATTTACATTGTACTTCAACACATATTGAATGCTTTTGAGAGACATGGGCACTTCTGGCAGATAGACAGTCTGCTTTACATCCCTGTCATGGGTTTAAACAGACCAGCTGGGGTTTGATACTTGCTCAACTGTACCACCCCATCTCATGCTCAGCCTGACCCAGCCGAAAAAAATACTTTTCAATACAACTACCACTTTTTAGAGTGCATTTTGAGAAAAAATGTCGGCTCATACACATTCAGCAGTATATGTATGTCCCCAAAATGCTAATAAAGAAATTTTTTAATAGGCAAGGAAAATAACTGATATCTTCAGAATGGCTTTATGTTGTAAAGATATGTATTTAATACTGGTACATGTAGAAATGGTTAACTGCTTTGGAATCACGTGAGCCACAAAGACAATCATACACAATGCTTTAGAGCCACTAACACTATCAACAAACAGCAAATTTCCATGAAAAAAAACCACTAAACTTTAAAACCGTGGTTATTTCTCCATACAATGCATATTGCAGCACAATATGCATATTATCTATTACTTGAATTGGTTTAGCTCATATCCACCTGCTCTAACATTTGT
The DNA here is from genome assembly GCF_964199315.1 of Orbicella franksi. NCBI lineage: Eukaryota > Metazoa > Cnidaria > Anthozoa > Scleractinia > Merulinidae > Orbicella > Orbicella franksi. Next base: position 22,629,865 of record NC_138148.1, on the reverse strand, counting down.
TTCATAATAGAAGAAAGGAAGTACAACTTATTTTTATTTGCAGAAGAAAACTGTTTGTAACTTAAAGAGCACACCTGCAGCATTCCTTTACTAACCCTTATTGAACATCAATAAACAATTGAATAATTACGGTTATTTTTAATAACAGCATAATTCTAACTTTTACTCAACTTCACAAAAGCAAAGATTATCACTAATCTGTTGTAATCGGGATGCTTTCCACTGTGTTTAAAAGAAAAGAAATACATACTGCTCAAGGAATTTTAGTACCAAGTCTTTAATTGCAGGATCACCAAGGAAACTTTCCTAAAAATAAAAAATAAATGTCACTCAATAACCCCCCACAATATATATTGCATACACAGGGTAACAAGCATTTGCTTGTGGTGTATTGGTAAGTAACTACCCCTAGGGATATGTGGTTGTTTTTTTGAAAGGAAGCCCCCAAAAGTTTAGACACAGCCTAAGGCCCCTGGTGGAAATTTCTCCCCTTCAACCAAAAAGGCCCATACTGCTGGAGTTAATCCTAATTTATGTAGCATTAGGCAACTAGGAGTATTTCTACTTCCCCAAGGGGAGTTGCTTTCACCCCAGCATTTAGTTTTCCACTACCCATTTATGCAGACAGGTACTGTAAAGAGTCTTGACAGAGAACACAATGCAAAATGAAATGAAAATGAATGAAGTAATGATTAAGGTAAAAAACCCAATCTAAGTGATACAACAGCAAACACATGGCCCAACATGTCCGCCAACAGTCAACCAAAAGTGCACCAGCAGTCATTTCATTGGCTCAACAATAAGCATTGTGATTGGCTGCTTTTCTGGAATGGTAATTGGTTTAATGAAAGAGAGTTTGATCCTAAGTTAATCTACACGTGATACCGGAATTAGGATCGGAGGCATAGGGAAGACCATGGAGATTGATGACTCCAAGTTTAGTACCGAGAGGAAGTACATAAGAAGGTGAGTCTTGGAAGCTCCCTGAGTGTATGGTATAATGGAGTGAGGATCACGCAATGTGACCCTCTTCCGTGTTCCTGACTGAACTAGATTAATGCTTGTGCATCATCTTATCATTATGCACATCTTTCCTGGACTGTCACCTACTCTGATAAATCCACTCTGCACATACCATTGAATGCATGTGGACCTTGCTCAAGAAGAAGTAGAAGTGGATATGTGATACCCTGTACTAATACATACATACAGAGGCATAGGGAAGATGGTGGAGAAGACTGTGGAGAAAACCTTGGAGATTAATGACTCCAAGTTAAGTGCCAAGAGGAAGTATATGAAAAGGAGAGCCTTGGAAGCTCCCTGAGTGTATGGTATAATGGAGTGAGGATCACGCAATGTGACCCTCTTCCGTGTTCCTGACTGAACTAGAGTAATGCTTGCGCATCATCTTATCACTATGCACATCTTTCCTGGACTGTCACCTACTCTGATAAGTCCACTCTACACATACCACCCAACCAGCTAGGATACATCTACTGTCGGTGAATAACTCTAGGAACTTTGTTGATTCTGAAAGTGGTGCACACACCAATACCATTGAAGGCATGTGGGCCTCGCTCAATAAGAAGTAAAAGTGGATATGTGGTACCCTGTACTAATACATACCGGTACCCAGTTTCTTAGATGAGTTCACTTGGTTCGGGGACTTCGGAAGAGAGAGAGCATTCAAGCAGCTGCTGGAAGACATCACTGAATAGTTTACCCTGCAGTAAAACTGCAAATCTGTAGTGTGATGGTGGCGTATCACCTGATGTGTTGGCTGATGTGTTGGCCAATGCATTTGGTGGGATCAGATTCTTTATCTTTACCAAAATAACTTAATTTACGTGTCAAAATACTTAAGCACCCATGCTAACTGGAGACATAATAAACAATTGATGTAATTATGTATATACAACAATAAAAGAAACTCCTACAAAACGTCTGTTGGAATACTCTATGAACTACAAAGAAAACAATCAAGTTACCTACATTCATTACACATTGAGTGTCTCAATTCAGTTTTCATACACTGAAGATGGCATAAGCTACACATTGTATGTCAAAACTTGTTGTATGATGCTTTTTAAATATTCTACTTTCTTTCTATAGAGCTAAATCTGAGTGAAAGGATGATATAAGTTGGAAACTATTACTAAATAGGGCCATTTGGTTGAATTAACACATTGAACCTTACCTAGAGATCTCAAATAGTGTTATTTTGTGCTGAAAGCAATGGAATAGTTATCATGTTTAAGAGTTAGGTCTTCAAAATGCTTTAGCTACAAAACAAGTAGGGTGCCCACCCCAAAGTTTTTGGGTTTCTGACATGAGTTGGTTGTTATCTGTAAAAATTTGCATGTACTAAACATAAGAAGATTTTGGCATGAGCATCCTTAATTGAAGAAAATACTATATTTGGAAAAGGAATTGTTAATACAGCTATCACAACAATGCATTGCCTTTGATGAAGGAAGAGATTCTTCAGAAGGAAGGTCAAATCCTATCGGAGGGGGAAGTTCATGGCCATCCTACAGAGAAAAGAGAATGTGACCTGTCAGTAACCTCATCGCCTGATGGCCTGTGAGACATAGTAACATTGTTAACATAAACCTCATCGCCTGATGGCCTGTGACACAGTAACATTGTTAACATAAACCTCACTGCCTGATGGCCTGTGAGAGATAGTAACATTGTTAACATAAACCTCATTGCCTGATGGCTTGTGAGAGATAGTAACATTGTTAACATAAACCTCATTGCCTGATGGCCTGTGAGAGATAGTAACATTGTTAACATAAACCTCATTGCCTGATGGCCTGTGAGAGATAGTAACATTGTTAACATAAACCTCACTGCCTGATGGCCTGTGAGACACAGTAACATTGTCAATATAAACCTCACTGCCTGATGGCTTGAGAGACATGGTAACATTGTTAACATAAACCTCATCGCCTGATGGCCTGTGACACATAGTAACATTGTTAACATAAACCTCACTGCCTGATGGCCTGTGAGATATAGTAACATTGTTAACATAAACCTCATTGCCTGATGGCCTGTGAGACACAGTAACATTGTTAACATAAACCTCACTGCCTGATGGCCTGTGAGAAATAGTAACATTGTTAACATAAACCTCACTGCCTGATGGCCTGTGAAACATAGTAACATTGTTAACATAAACCTCACTGCCTGATGAAACTAGCAGTAAACACTTGAAATATTGGGATGTACATCTCAAAGCATGTAGATCATGAGACAAACTCTTTTCTTATACCTCCCAACTCAAATACGTTTTCCGATTGGAGGAGAACGTGTCATGTGTTGTGGGCCAAAACTCACTAACTCCCTGGGGTGAACAAAACTCACTAACTCCCTAGGGAAACAACACCTTGAACTTTAGACTTGCAAGTGATCAGGTTGTGCTCCTTGAAACTGCAGCAAATTTGTGAGCCAGCCAGCATCAAGCAAACAATTTCTTCGCAGTTTTTTCTATTTCTGAGTTAGGAGGTGTAACAAAACACTCAATGACTGGTCCTGTAGGAAACAGTGAGTTTTGTTTCCCCTCAACCCTCAATGTTCCCCTCGGCTTCCCCTCGGGGAGCACTGAGGGTCAAGGGGAACCAAAACTCACTGTTTTCCTTGGGGCCAGTCATTAAGTGCTTAATCTCCCATGATATACAGTGACAACCTTTTTCTCGACATAGCCTCTGTATTGCTCTATAAATTTTGGACTATACAATCATGTTAAGGAGTTGAACTGTCTAGTTTTATTAGTAACAAAAGGAAAGCATTAAAGGGAAAAAAATCATAAGTCTTGTATGCTCAAAACAAGGTAAGAAGTTTATCTTAACTTAAGTTCCTCTCTTGCCCTCTTTCCCTCTTGTCTTGTCTGGAATGAATCATCTGTTTCATAATTATCATACTACCTCAACATCAAATGAATTTAAAAAACCCTCTGGAAATAACCCGTAAGTCACACATGTCAATCATCATCCACTGGGAAATTGACGGGTTTGCTAATAGATATTTGTAATCCAAAAGGATCAGTTGCTGTGTGGCAGAGTTAACAGTTAAAAAGTTGTAAATAGTAATAATGCAATGCCAAATGAAAAATGATGTTTGTAGCAGACGTTTCGGGCCTAGCCCTTCCTCAGTGCTAATAAAGCACTTTGATTTCTTTCCTGGACATTACAGAAAGTCACTGCATTGCTATAATGACCATTGTATTTAAATTTGCTTGTTTCAAAAGCTTGCCATTTTTAAGTGAAGTTGGCAAACCACCTCAGTTACTGTTACAAATAATAATTTTAGTCAGATATATGTTTTGGTTCAATCATGGTAAAAACCTTCCACCCATCCGCATGTCTGAGATGAGCTGTTTTAAGCTCAGACAATTAAAACCCACAAAGTACTCATCTGAGTGGATGAGTAAAATCTACTGTGTCAAACATTTTCTTTTCTCAGCCTTTTAAGATTGGGAGTTTATAGCTTGCATAGAATCAATTATTGAGAAGTAACTTGCTGCCAATGCATTCGTTGCACTGTCATATGCTATTGTTCAAGAAATGCTGACCGTATTTAAAAAATTCCATGTTCTTCCTCGTAGCTGATGGCATTCCTCCATGCATGTCATATTCCATTGCAAAATTAGCATATAGAGTTAGCCTGAATTTTATCAGACTTGATTGAATTTTTACATAAGAAAATACTTATGTGTTAATTCATAATAGGTTTTGGTTGCAGAGAAAATGAAAGTTTATAGAGGAAACAGTTTCAAGCAAATAAGCGAACAATGAACATGGCAATGTGAAGCATCACTGTTTATTTCCGTGACAATAATGATCATCATTAACCTCAAATACTTGGCTGCATGACATTCAGGGTTCTCCTTATCACGCGGTAAGCGGTAAAATTTACCGCTTGTAAGAGCACCTATTACCACCTGCAAACGCTCAGAAGTCATAAAAAAATATGCATTTACGGTGAGCTAATCTGGCAAGAAAGTAATAGATGAAAAAAGAAACAGTGCACTGTTATAGATCTACATGTTCTTTATTTAGCTAACACTGACTGGTACCTTTCAAATTTTGAAGCGAGTGATTTTTCGTGGGCTTTCTACTAAACCTCATGACATTCGTCAGTTCTCTTTATGTGCAAATGTTGTCATGAAGTCACGAAGAGTAGCAGGTAAGCTTTACAATCATTTTAGGGCTAGACAAAACAAAGCTTATGCACTAGCGACGAAAAAGCAGCGATTGCCAGAAATAACCACCTTGACAGCTCTACATTTGCCGGCTTTGTAGCGAACATGTGGGTACAAAGCCAGTCTTCATCGTGAAATTCTACTTGAAATGTATTCCAGACAATGGTTTGAAAGAAGCCTTGAAAATAAAATCCTTTGACAGCGTAAAAGTTCTGAATTTGAGATGATTAGAACATGAATTCAGCAATTTGAAGTGATGCGATTTCGTAGCGATGCAATTCGAAGTGGACATCGTTACCTAGCGGATTTTCCAGTGATATGCTATGTAAGTGACACCAAAGATATCACAAGAACCATTTTATGTTATAAGCAGTTTGGAAAGGGCATAGTCAGAATAAAATGCTTTTAAACAAAATTTTACTTTGTTTTACGCAACCTCTGAACCTAAAGGTGGATTGTTCACATTATGAATTTTTCGATGGAGAATTTTTGATAGGTGCGATGTACTGTATGTTTTAAGAAATGACAAAGTTGAGAATGACCAGCCGTCTGAAGCTGCAAATGTGCCCTTGCGATCAACAGAAGAGCGAGTGATGACTGAACCACCCTTGACCGATAAATCAGTAGAAACATCCAAGTCAGTTAGTGCATCACCTCCAGAAGATGACAACCAATTACCACCCAAAGATATGACACCGTCAAAATTGCCATTAGAAGCAGCATCAGAATTAAAAACATTTAAACCCTCTCGCATTTCAGAAAAGCAGCATTTAGGCATTCTGGAAGACGCTTTTGGTAGTAGCCAACCCCATGGTTTACACCTTCATATACTATGTGCAAATAACAGCTGAAGTTGCTATCTTTCAATGAAATAAGCAGGCAGTTGCCATCAAAGCCCCATGTTTTCAAGCATGACTGGATCGATGATGACATTGTATTCTGCTGTAAAAGTAGTGTATGATGGCTGGCATTTGCATGTAAAGAGGGCGATGGAATGCTTTGTTGTCTTTGTAAAAAAAGCATATTAAAACAGGCAAAAATGTGAAATGTGCTACTGTGCCTGGTACACGTTACAGGAAGGCCGCAATATCAGAGCATAGCAATTCAGAAGAACACAAGCAGTCAGTAAGGCTACGGAGAGTAAAAAGAAAATTTGATTGTGGGAAGGTCATTTTTATACTTAGAGGGACAGCGCTGATGTTAGCTCAACCAACGTGGTGCATAAATTCAAATTGTCACTTATCCTTTGCAGAAAGTCCAACATTAACCAAGTGCTTTACCAGTTTGAAAAGGTCCCTTACCTGTTGTGCTGAAAACTAGGGAGAACCCTGGACATTTGGTTATACCATTTGCTACTTAAGCGCCAAATAAATTAGGGGTTTTTTGGCACCCTATTTCAATCAAAAACCAACCATGAATTACTGTTAAGGACTTAAGCTTTAATTTTCTTGTTTGGTTCTCTATATAAGTTCGTACTGTAACAGACTAACAACATTGTTCAGTATTTTAGTTCACTTTTACTGCAGTTGTTGATAAAGTGATATGCAGATAAAGTGGTATGTTTCAGTACTGTGTTATTGTTTAGGTAGTAGGCAACATATTGTTTGTCATATATTTGCATGAGTGAATTTTACATTTGGACAACCAAAACCTGGAAAGTACCTGTCCGATGGACAAGTGAAATGGAAAAAAAATGTTAATTGCAAATATACTATTGAACGAAAAATGTGTGTATAAGTTCGTACTGTAACAGACTAACAACATTGTTCAGTATTTTAGTTCACTTTTACTGCAGTTGTTGATAAAGTGATATGCAGATAAAGTGGTATGTTTCAGTACTGTGTTATTGTTTAGGTAGTAGGCAACATATTGTTTGTCATATATTTGCATATGAGTGAATTTTACATTTGGACAACCAAAACCTGGAAAGTACCTGTCTGATGGACAAGTGAAATGGAAAAAAAATGTTAATTGCAAATATACTATTGAACGAAAAATGTGTGCATAGTCTTTCACAACTTTTATTTATTTATCCTTCATCAAGAAAAGTAATTTGGCAAGGAGTGTTTCCACATAATTGAAACAATGTGTAAGATATGGTTGAATTTTACATGTAATCTGGATCTTGCATCAAACTTCTTGTTTTGTTTGCAAGCAACATTGAATTACATGTTTGCAGATTGCTGGTTTATGATTGGAATAAAACCCGAGTTCAAACTGTCACTTTTACAGCCTGAGATCACAATTATGTGTTGGTGAAACTTGGAGAAGCACTTATGAGAGGTACAAGTGTGCATTTGAAAAATGAAAGGGTGCTCGAAAAATCCACTGTCAAAGCAAACAAGTGTAAAATGCAAGCATAATGCTACCTAAAGTAAACAGGAGCACAGTTTCACTTCTTTTTCGGGGGAATAAAATTCGACCTGACTTGATCTGACCCTTATTGACAATTAATTCTTGTGATTTATCATTTATCATTTATCATTTAAATGTACATAATAATTATGTTTACACGAGGTTCTAAAGAAAGAGCTACGCTATGGGTATACCATATCTAAATGGCTAGTTTGGTCTCTGAAAATAAAGCAGGTTAGACGAAAAACCATAAAGGGTATTTTGACCAATTGCGCCATTTTTAGACGTCCAAGCAAGAACTTCGATTTCGTAGGCATCTTCATAAACATATTTCGACATGTTTCATAACAAAAATTATTCGTAGACATCATGTATTCTACACTTAAGAGCAGTTTGCTCTAAGGATCAACTAAGGATAGACAAGATAGAAAAAAGTGTTTTCCCAAACATTGCCAGAATAAAGGCCTGAGTGAACCAGTACTAAAAGTATAAGTTTCAGGTCATTTGGATTAAATTTTTTTCTTGTATTTTGCACTCGTGGAGACCTAAATTGACACCAAAAATCGGGCATTTGTCAGAAGCGCATGTTTAAAAAGTGAACACTTTCTAGGAAATAAAAAGACCTTATTTCCTCTGCTTATTAACAGTGGAAAATTTACATTAAAGTTTTTCTCCTGAAAACCATGGCAGTTTCAGCAAAACACAGAGCAAAAGCACCGAGCCATGTCACACGACAGTAACATAACATAGTGTTGGCCTGGAGGGACTGGGTGGTTCGGAGGAAGGGCAGCAGCGCAGAGGTGGTTTCTCGCACCTTAACGTTTTGATGGGCGAGTTCATTTCTATGATATGTCTTATGATCATAAGACTAATGGTGAGCGTTCTTATGCCGCTGCTGTACCATCGCTGTGGAATCCTCTACCCCACTCTGTCATAGATTATACATCACTTGACACTTTAAAACGTATACTCAAAAAGCATTTTTTCTTGAGTGCTTACTATGGAGGCTGATTTTTTATTGTTTCATTCTGGTTTTACAGTTTTTAAATTTAGACAATTTTAGATAGTTTTGGTAAGTTTTAAGATAATTTTTGGCAAATTTTTAAATCTGTAAAGCACTGTTGAATCACCGGGAAACAGCGCTATATAAATGTGCTATTATTATTGTCATGGTCATTATCCTTATCGTTATCATTATCGTGATATGTTGAGATCTGTTAGTAGATGGCAGATGTAACTTTGGAAGTGGAATGTTCATGGCACAAATTTTCACTGTGTTAATTGGACTCACTGATTTAAGATTGCTTCGGTATTAGAACATCAAAGAAAAAGACGAATCCACTCATAGCAAAAAGATTTATGGATTTATCGATATGGCATGTGTGTGTGTGACCACTCCCAAAATGTTGTCACCACAAATTCAATTGGCTGATTTGGGTGGCACCGTCATTCTTGAGCAACTGAGCTGGGTAGACTTGTTCTTGCAAGCTCCTTTATAAAAGTTTGTATATGGCCTTAATTACATGGCACAAAGGGTAGATAAGTTTAAAAAGAAAGACCCATATAAGGAGAACCCGATCGTCTTGGAGAAGTGAGTCAATATTGTCTGAGGAACATTCTCTTTCCCTGCTGGGAAAGGAAGTCAAATCAAAAGACCACATGGAGTTGGAGTTGGGAAGTGAAACCGATGATGCTGTCACGATGCTTGAGGTGGTTAAAAAGTAATACTCTAGATTATTGACCATGTTTCCGTTTATTTGGACCTGCTTCCCTCCAGGTGCTTCTTAAAGTTTTTGAAATATTAGTCAAGGTGGCACAAGTCTCCATTCAAGCTGTGTTGTGTCAGAGAAATTTGAAGGTAGAACAGGAAAACCCATTTTATTTGCAATTGCACTCTTGGGAATTTTGTCATTTTTCAAGGAATACTTATTACAACATGTTTTGCAAACACAGCCAGAGTTTACAGAAGGGATACACTTTTTGATTGCATCATTGACAATGCTTGTTAGTTTTGTAACCAAGAGAACACTCTGTTTATACCACAATCGATCACAGATAAAGCATGAATAAATTGGTCCCTCTGAACCTTGAGCATGGAATCTATTAGAAAGACTTTCCAAACTCTGAGCATTCACAACACCAACATTTTGCTTCTTAGACTTCTTTTTTTCCAGTCTTATAGCTTTCTGTTCCTTGGTCTCATTAGCATAGATCTGCTTCTTATAGAGAGAGTGATTTTCAAGACAAGTGTGCTTGAGTTCTGGGGTTTCATGTAGTAGTTGTTCTCTTTGTTTAGAGGCTAATATGGACACCCTCATCAGTAGTTCAAAAAGAAGCAAAAATGCTTGATGACCTCAAGAGCAAAGTGTACAAAGAATTTGAATGTGCAAGATATTAGCCATAGCAGCAGCATTCTGAATTCCTTTATTCCATTGACCAATTAATGAGTTCGCTACACATTGCTTTCCTTGGTTTTCACCAAAAATGTTAGATTACGAGAAAGGAGTACGGATAGTTTTACTAGCATCAATATTCACAACAACAGGGGGTCCTGGGTTTGTCTCCATGCCATTAGCATTTCAAATTAATTCAGGGATATAGAAGCAATACAAATAAATCTGTGTGAGCCACAAGCAATTCATTATCAAAATTTCATAACTACTAGTAGTAATCATAGATTAAAGAAAGCGTTTGAGTTTTAGTAGGCTTGGTATGTTAAAAAAACAAAACATACTAGGGCCAGCATTTTGTGCCTGAGCTGTTAGGTAGGTGTGAAATTGGTCTCCCTTCAGCAGGGGCGAACACAAATGAATTGATCGCAAAGCACGTGCATACGAGAGGGTTTGTTCTCATTTATAGTGGAGCTTTGGCGGCCCCAAGGGCCGCAAAGCGCAGCCCCGTACTCATATAGGAAAGAAAAAAAGACCCATGAATTGAGTTTCTCATGGTTCTCATGCCTAGCGGTATTGCTCGGGGTGCGTACGCATGACATACTCCATCTAATAGGTTGGCAGAGACTTGCACCCTCCATTTGTGGCGGAAGAATGACATTTTTCTTGGCAGGATTTTTAAAGAAAAGAAAACTCATTTCTATTTGTTATGTTGACAAACGATAGCCGAGGTTGATCTAATGTCTTTAAGATAGGGTTGCACTGAAGCAAAAAAAACAGAAAGCAAGAATTAACAGGCAAAGAAGTAGCAAAGAAGATCATGAAAAAGAACGGGCCAGCGCTGGGGAAGGAGGCGAAACAGTACTGAACAATGCCGTGAATTATAGTGAGTCAAGGGTTAGAGAAAGGAGGTGAAATAATACCGAACAATGCCATTAACCAAAGCTAACGAGGGCCATAGAAAGGAGGTGAAAGTTTCTGACAAATTGACTCAGAAGTTTTAAAAATTCATGCGACGTGACGCTGTGCAGCCATGCAAGAAGAGTCACATGGTTTGGTCAGGTGATGAACAAGAGAAATCAAACGTGTCCGAGTGTTTAGAGAAATCACAGCGGAAAAAAGTGGTTGATTCGTTGATCTATTGAAAAGATTAGTTCAGTTCAGTCTTCACAACTGTTGCTGCAAGTTTCTGCCTGGAAGATTTACACTGGCTGAACTGAATTGCCAACTTGCGGTAAGTGACTTTTGTTGTTGTGTTTGCTATGAAAATTAACAAGTTACCTCGGCGATATAAGCTTATTTTCAACTGGAATCCTTTTTAAAGTCTTCCTTATTTGAAGCCATGCTGTGAGAAATTTTATATATAACATTGTTTTAAGTTCGTTCATCTCTAAACAATAACATGTGAATTGTTATGTGGAGGTTGTTGTAAGTTGTAAACCAATTAAGTTTTCTGTCGATTTTCGTCGTCAACTTAAGCTTATAACCTCATGCCTAAAAATAAGCTTAACCAAAACCATATTTGTAAACACGGCCGGGCGAGTTTTGAAGTTTTCTCTGTGTTAGTTGGCACAGCTGCCTTGTAGACTGCTAAAATTTATTCTTCTGTTGTTGAAAACCAAGAAAGGTGTACAAACCATTTTAAGCCGAGGTGAACAGGATTTGCTAAAGTTACTTTTGACGTTCCTATGTAAAGATTTGCACTTTGTGATTACAAAGTATGGAGATTTCCTCGGTTTGGCGAAATGCTTAGGTGAATTCCCAGGTTAATTTGATTGAAGACTGGTAAAGCTACCGCCGATAAAATGACTGCAAAGCTAACTTAAGCCGTCGGCAAAAATACACACTGTAATATTCAAATTTAAGCGTGAATAATTATTAAACTTTAACACTGCAAGCTTAAGCAAATTTTGTATCCTTTCTTTCATTCGGTTACCTTGCATTGAGAAGGGATTTTCTGTTGATACTCAGATGAAGTGATATGCATATCGTGTTTATAATGTAGATTTCCTCGTTTTATTTTGTTGTCTGTCCAATTAGTTCAGTTTGATGAAATGCTTATATGGTCCAAATGTCGAGTAGATGATTGTGCGTGTAAATCCTGTCTGCAAATAAAGCTCTACTTTGATTTTGATTTACTATTTCATTATATTAGCCCCACTGTTTTTGGTTGGGGGTACATGGCCCCCATTTTCTTAATGAGAGGTTATTCCCCAATGCAGTATTTACACTTAATATGGAAATGTTCCTCAAAAAGTGAGATAACACTAATGAAAAAAAAAATGCGAAGAGCTTTACTCTGTAAATTGAACAGTTTAAATGACATTTACATACTTAGAAAAAATTTAGGGCATAGAAGTTCTTGCCCTGACCATTTCTTGGTAATAGAAATAGCTTTTTCATACATATACACACAATTTAGTTGGTGAGAGCACTCTCCTCTCTCCAGTCTCTCTCTGTCTGTTCTTTTCTTCACACTAATTTTGTTATTAACTGACTCATTAAATGAATGTCACTGACTGTTTTCTATGTTGTGCATGCATACCTTTTTGCTCGTCGAAGAATTAAGTTTCAGTTTCTTCCTGGCTGTTTCCTTTGTCCTGTCCTGTCCAATTCGTTTGCGATATAACTTTGTGAATTCTCTATTCTCCTTAAATTTTATCTCATCAGGGTGATAGAATGCACTCTCAGAGTCTTCCATCATTGTTTTCAGTTGCTACAATTTTCAGGAAAAAAGCAATAGTTTTCTTAATTTCCTTTTACTTTGTGTTAGGACCTTTTAGCATGCTCGTAATTGGCCCCTGGGCATTACAGGAGAATAATTTTCAAGTAAAGAATTAGTTCCATTTTAGTATTAAGAGCCCCTGTCCATAAAAATGGAAAATAACTCGGTAAGGGTCGAAAATTCGATTTTGCTCATATTTTCATGGTAGATAGGCTAGGGCATGACAAAAACTACTGGATAGCTTTTTTGGCAAAATATCCTTTTATTTTAAAGAAATATGCAAATTACCAAATTCCGTTAAAATCATCATTTGACGCACCATTTTATTAAACAAGTTTGAGAGCCTCGCATGCAAAACCACATTATTCGTCTGTCTTTAAAACACTCAAATATTTTTGTGCAGTGTTTAAATGTGTAGTGGGTTGATTTTAGGGAATGTTGCGTTGTCTTTTTGGGTGCAAAATCATTAAATTTCGAAGACATGTATTTCATTCACTTAAAAGTACTTTGTGAATATAATTAATTTTCACCATGTGCAAAACCTTCAAATGGATTAAGCTTCTGGTGGTTGAATCGCAGAAGGATGGTCTACAGATTCCTGTAAACATTTCTCTGGGCAAATGATTGTGAGTGACGCGAGAGCTTTTCAAAGTACGTCAAAAATGCAAATATTTGACCATCCATCGTCAAATTTCAATTCACGGGTTAGACGTATATTTTAGCATGCGCCACATGACTTGACCTATGTTAAGTTGAAATAGACACAGAGCTGATAATTTTGAAATGTTCTTACCTCATTTGCTGTAAAAGGCAGGTCCAAAACCGATTTGATGTGTTTCTCTCACCATTCATCGCACAGAAAGCAGAAGTTTGCTTTTGTTTACATGATATCCGATGTACATTGCCAACTGTCAACTTATTTAACGGTCGAATTCCATGAATCTGTGACCCTCTTTCAACACATATGATCACCACTGCATCTAAGTCAAAAACGGCTAAGTCATTTGTAGATAGTTGCTTGCTTTGCACTACACCAAGATATTACATTTGATCATTGTGGTTTGATGGCTTGAATCCTTGCTTGCAGCGGTTCCTTGTTTCTTCGTCACGCAATGCTGTCATCCCATTTTAGGGGGTAGGGGTAGGACAATTTCTATCCTAATACATAAGGCTCTGTAAGGCTTGGAACCACTGGGAGCACACAATCGTGTTGAGTAGGAGGAGATTAAATTAAGAAATGAAAAGAATGAATAGTTTACCATTGCCCCTGCCGTCATCTTTTACTCAACCACTGCTACCTACATGCCCTGTGTAATACTGTAACGTTAAACTCATACCTACAATTAGGTCTTTTCGCGCTGTGCAATTATTTTTGGTTTACATGTAATACAGTGGGTTACCCTTGGGGGAATGGGTGGTGACTGCTTAATGGGGCTAACCACTTAAATAGAGGTTGGTGTACCTTGAATATTTAATTTTTCACTATCAGGTTATAGATTTCTTAGTGAACATGGAGTCAATTCAAGACAACCATGATAGACGTGTGTTTGAATTATCACTCGTCATGCACCTTCAATTTCAGACTCTTATCTAGACTTTATCTGTCATCGCCCTTTCCAAAACAAAGTTTTTAAATTTTGGGTGGCCGCTTAATAGAGGTAAAGACAATAATGAAACCCTTATTGGAACGACCAAATGGTGGTCGCGGAGGCAACATTTTTCTTCAACATGTCTCGCAACATTGTTGCATTGCAAGTTGAAACCCTGTTGCACGTATTACCACGTTTGTGACCAACTTTGCTCGCAGCAAAGTACAGTGTTGCAAGTCTGTGGAATTCTACACGTATCATTGGTCAATCGTGTGTAAATAAAGATGGCTCCTTCTTTCATATAATTTAGCGTTTCAACATCTTCCACTTCGACTTCTGGCCGTCGTTTTCTTCTTAATTTTCCGTGCCAACAAAGTTCTCTCAGTATGAAGCTCAGTGTTGTTTCAGGTAGCTAGGCGAAAAGTTGTATTTTTGCAACATTTCTTCCAAGCCTTTTACCTTTTTTCCTGCTTGTTTTGAAGGGACAAACGAGGTGTCTCAAAGACTATGATAGCCCTTGAGGTCTTTGTAAAGGACAAAGTTATGACTTTCTGAGAGTTACTGGTCTACTTCAAATTCAGGCTCGCCTTCACCGTCCGCCTTGTTTTTTTTATTTGCCGTGCTTCACGACAGCCAATTTCTAGCGTTGAATTCAAATTTGTTGCAAGACAAGTTGTAGCTTCAGTGGTAATATGAGCAGCAAAACTAAAATTTTTTGCAGAAAGTAGAACTCAAGTCTACTTTGCGCAACATGTTGCCTCAACTTGCAACACTGTATTTTGCTGCGAGACAAGTTGGTCTCAAACATGGTAATACGTAGGCTCAATTACCAGCCACTGTTCGGGAAAGGAGCCCGCGCTCCTCCCCCGAACTCATGGCTGGACTCGTGGACTTGGCATTGTTAATTTCAACCAATAAGAAATCTGCCTGTCTGAATCGAGCAGGCTGCATAAATTAGCTTTCTCACAGTAGAACTTTTGCGATATGAAGTGCGATCGCATTAGCGGGACATTTAACCAAATACCGTCAACTGATGAAATCTTGCCTGATCTAAACCATAGTGGCACATACAACACGCAAAATAGTCAACAGACTTATGCATTAGAATCTATGTTTGAATCATGTGGTGCCACAATGTCAGATAATGAACAAAGTGAACAAAGGGAGGGATAAACGCAAACATCTATCTCAAGAAACAAACACTCAGTCAAATTGATGTGTGCGGTAGTCTTCTTGACGGGAAGCGACACCAGTCTCTGGCGAAGCCAGACAAAATTAAATTTTTAAATGAGCCAAACCAAACTGAACTAGCAAAACATTATTATGGCTCGGGAAACATGGTGTCAACACCATGCACACCATACAACATGTGTGACCTTTGACACAACAGTTATGACACCATAGTCAAACAGCTCTGTTCCACTTCTTAAAAAAAAAAACTCTTCTATAGAACATAGCATGTCATGCCCTTCCTCAACAATAATGTGAAACAAAATAGGTTGGAGGGCCAAAATTAAAAGAGGAAGTGACAAAAACACCACAAATTTTACGAGCAGTAGGCGTCATGTGGGCCTGCCTATGATTGTCATCAGATGACATTTCCGGCCACCTGAAGCGCCGCAAAAATTAAATTATGAACTTACAAATTTATGTCACAGACATGCTTTGCCGCTCACGCGTCCAGCCGTCTCTTCTCGGGGAGGAACGTAGACCGGATTCAAGAAAGCGGCGGAAATCGAGCCTAGGCAATATGCACAACAATGTGTTTCAACTTGCAATGCAACAATGTTGCGAGACAAGTTGAAGAAAAATGCTGCCTGTATTACCGGACCTATATGAAAAAACAGATGAACAATGATTAAATTGTTTCACTTATCCGGAGCGTTTTTGACTTAGATGCAGTGATGTTCATATGCGTAGAAAGATGGTCACAGATTCATGGTATTCGACCAATAATAGGTTGACAGTAGGCGATGTACATCAGACGTTAACCTTGTGTAAACAAAAGCAAACTTCTGCTTTATGTGTGATGAATGGTGAGAGATTGACTGGAAACACGTCAAATCGGCTTTGGACCTGCCTTTTACAACAAATAAGGTTAGAACATTTCGAAATTATCAGCTCTATGTCTATTTCAACTTAACATAGGTCAAGTCATGTGGCGCATGCTAAAATATATGTCTAACCCGTAAATTGAAATTTGATGACAGATGGTCAAATATTTGATGTATTTTGAAGAGCTCTCACGTCGCTCACAATCATTTGCCCAAAGAAATTTTTACAGGAATCTGTAGACCACCCTTCTGCGATTCAACCACCAGAAGCTTAATCCATTTGAAGGTTTCGCACATGGTGAAAATTAATTATATTCACAAAGTACTTTTAAGTGAATGAAATACATGTCTTCAAAATTTAATTATTTTGCACCCAAAAAGACAATGCAACATTCCCTAAAATCAACCCACTACACATTTAAACATTGCACAAAAATATTTGAGTGTTTTAAAGACGGAAGAATAATGTGGTTTTGTATGCCAGGCTCTCAAACTTGCTCAGTAAAATGGTGCATCAAATGACGATTTTAACGGAATTTGCATATTTCTTTGAAATAAAAGGATATTTTGCCAAAAAAGCTATCCGTAGTTCGTATAGTGTGATCGTCCAGGTGAGTGTAATTCTGAAAAGAACTGTTGTTGGTGACTGATGTTTCGACAACCTGAGCAGAAGTCATCTTCAGAGTCAAGTGAATGGTGTTTGTCAGTCGATGATATTATAAGTCTGGTCCGTTGAACGTGATTGGTCAGTATAGCCATGATGGTATTGGCTGAAAGACTCGTGTAAAGTTTGTCATCAGTCATTGGTGGGTTTTGATCCATCTATTGTTAGTCAAATAGGTCGGTCTTTGGTCCGTGTATTGTTAAGTTGGTCTGTTAGAAGTCCGTTTGTCGGTTTCGTTTCTGTCATGGATAAGTCGTTTGTAAGGCGCTGGTAGTTGTTGACATCTGTTAAGAGGCGTTTGTTCTAGGTTAGTGTACCAGCTTTCCAAAGTCAGTCGTTGAAAATAGTTTGTACTGTAGGTTAACCACCAAGTAGAGTCCCAGTCAATGTTGTGGTTTGTCAGTTGATGATGTACAGCAATGTGCTTGTTGGCATCACAATTTCTCGTGGCTTGTTTGTGTTCAGTCAGTCGACAGATGTCAACAACTACCGGCGCCTTACAAACGACTTATCCATGCTCACCCGTTTGTTAAAAACATCCAACCGTTCGAACGGCTTGCTCACCCATTTAGTAAAAACATCCATCCGTTTGAACAACTTGCTCACCCGTTCGATAAAAACGTCCAACCGTTCGAATGACTTGCTCACCCGTTCGCTGGAACATCCATCCGTTCAAACGACTTGAGTAACCCATTGAACGGCTTTGATCATCCATTCAGGAAAAAAAATAACAAGGCATACGTGCGGTTGTCTCTACCTGTTCGCATACTCACGTGTTCATGTCACATACACGGAAAAAATCCCTTCGATCACTTGAACAGTCTGCTAGCAGATTACGCGACAATCACAAAATATCTCCAAATAATGAAGCTCATAAAGAAACAGTCTATGTAGAAAAATTGAACTACAGTGTAGTTAGCCTGGGATCCAACGGTTTTTGCTTCTAAATGCCGATTCAGAAGTGTTGTTTTCGTTTTCTTCTTCTTGCGTGATCTGTGAGCGAAGACAACTTTCGTTCAAAGCTTACACTGATCCGCTGCGTGTGTAAACAAATGAGAACTACGATGTTGTATATTTCCTTAAAAACTTCTTGCAAAGTTATTATTACAGGCGAAGAACTCTTGCAGAAAATATATTTTGCGTTTCTAAACATACAGTAATCAAGGAAACTTGAAAGTCGCCTATAAAAGCGAACTTTTTAAATTCTACCCTGTTTACAATGCGGTTTAATAAACATTACCGGCGTAACTATGGTTGTGATAAGCAGAGACACTGTAAATGATTTTCTGGACGAAATCTCACGAGTCTGCCTTGCGCATTCCTCTTATTTCGAAGAGAATCCACTGAATGAAACCTTTAAGACGGCAGCATGCACTGAGCTTGAGTAGGTAAGATAACAATCGTGTTGTTGTAACGCCCTGAATTTGCATCAAGTTTCAAACATTACTGATGCGTGAAAACTGAGTCATGCTTTTGTCATGCATGCATACAGTCCTGTGCTTGTTTTTGTTGACTGAGAAGCTTGCTTATTTTAAAATTTGGGTTGCACTTTTCAGTAAATATGTTGTTTTTTTAACCTCTGCCACAAGGAACATTCCGGACAGAAAAAGCCATTTCAAACAAGCTCATTTCACGCGGGATTTCACGCCGCTACCACACCGCGGGTCTGGGACTCTGGGACACATCGTAATAATAACAAAATGAAAATGTAATGTTGCTAAACTGTTGTTGCCAAAGGCCTTATCTCTGTCTCAAGCTGTAAAGTTATTTTGAGACATTCTCGATTCACATGTTGCTTGCACTTGACCAAAGTCTTCCATCGTCAGTGATAAAATCTACCGAATGATATATCATGTTTATTTGTGAACGAAAACTCTTGCCAAGAATGACTTCAACAAGGTTTAGACTTTTTATGGAGAAGCCGCAAGAAGTTGCCTGCTTGCGGATGCAACAAGAAGTATCAAGTTTACTTTCTTTGGCTTTCAGTGGTGAAATAAAGTAGTAACAGGAGCACTTTCAATGATTAAAAGCCATCCGTTCGAAATTATTTTTAAGTGAAATGTGTAGCGGCACGGCACCATTCGAAATAACCAAACGAATTATAATCATCAAGTTTATAATCCGTTCATGACTGCTCATTTGAAGATTTCATGAGCTGTTCAAACATTTAGATCACCCGTTTGAAATTCTTTTATGAGCTGTTCTAACGGTTCCGTTACCTGTTCGTAATGTTTTACGAGCCGTTCGAACAGTTAGGCTACCTGCTTTCAATTTTTCCTGAGCCGTTCGAATCGTTAGACTACCCGTTCACAATTTTTCCCGAGCCGTTCGAACGGTTAGGCTACCCGTTCGCAATTTTTCCCGAGCCATTCGAACGATTAGGTTACCCGTTCGCAATTTTTCCCGAGGCGTTCGAACGGTTAGGCTACCCGTTCGGAATTTTTCCCGAGCCGTTCGAACAGTTAGGCTACCCGTTCACAATTTTTCCTGAGCCATTCGAACGGCTAGGCTACCCGTTCGGAATACTTAATCACCCATTCAAACACTCATTGAACCCGTTTCAAAAGGCTTGGTGACCCGTTTGTAACCCGTTCGATGGCCGTTCGTTTCACCCGTGTAAAGGAAAGTTGTTAATGCACGTTTTTGCGTGAAAGGTCACATTTTGTGAGTATTTCTTATGGCTTTCGGTAAATGAGGTGAATTCTTTGGCTGTTTCATCACAGCGAGTTAAGAGATTTGAAGAAAAATTAAGTATTTGCGGAGGTAAACAACAGCTTGCCAGAACTTGCAACGTTTAAGTCCGTGCTAGGGGAAAAAACACAACCGTTCTAAAATTAGTCGTGGATAGCGTAAACCCTCTGATTGTGTGACTTGCCTGACTACCGTAATTTCTGGCCGTTTACCCGCTCGGTAGATTACCCACATCGGTCATTTTTCACAATAAGAAGAAAAAAATTTCAACAGATTACCCGCACTGGCAGATAACCCACACCCACAAAAGAAATTCATGAACTCACAAAGTTGGAGTGGTGATAAGCCATTTTTTTTGTTAACAAAATATCCTTTAGCGTGTAATTAGTAAGTTTTCACGCCCATTGTTTTTGATCTTCCATTTAATGATACCACTTGTAAAAATCCATTCTAAAAAAAATCGATATCTCAGGATCTACTGACTCTAAGAAATTGCTTGAAATGGGAAAATACTCTCTAACTCAAGGCAGTGTTTGCTAGGAATATTTTACTGATGCGCCAAATATTCTGGTGTTTTCAATTGTTGTCTGTGAATGTTTGTTTACACGCGTGGCGACAATCACCTTTTATGTTGCGTCATATTAATTATGCGGCAGCAGCAGCACCATGAAATGAACATGTCGGCATCATTTTTTCTGTGTGAATTACTTTGAAGCCTGCTATTTCACATTTTTATTATTTTACTTTCTGAGTTTATTATTCCAGTTAGTGAATAATGTTTTTGTTTTCAACTAAACAAAGAAACAAGCTTTGAAATTAGCAAGGCAAGAAAGTAATAGCACACATGTGATAAAAGATTTTGTTTGCCAACGAGGTTTGTTGATATGTTTTCAATTTGCATCGGTTTTCATCAAGAGCATTAAAGTCTATAGGCAATGAAAGCGGGATAAATGAGGCAATACACATTGTTTAGGAACAGTTCCTTTAATGACTTTTATATTTTTTCTCTGCTAACAGTTTTAAAACTATACCGGAAGATTTAAAAATTATCACATTACTCGCACCTTCCTATAACCCACACCAACAAATGTTTGCATTGAAATTAGCAGATTACCCACGGGTAATCAGTTCGTGAGGCCACCAACTACATCTGTAACAGCTGCAACAAAGACTGCCACTCAAGAATCGGGCTTTTGGGTCACTCAAGAGCCTGTCGACACTGATGCGCTGACCATCGCCTCTCCGAGACGAGGATGCCATATATACCCGCGGGTAACCGGCCAGAAATTACGGTACTTCAAAGCACAGACAAATTGAATTTTGACGTTTCAAGAAGAAAGCTGTTTATTAAAAGCGTTATTAATAGCGTGGCACTCGTTTCCTTTTGTATCATTCATGGGCATATCCCAAGCGAACTTCCAGATTAAGACCATTACGTCATCATAGATTTCACAAAGGCTAAGAGTGATGGTGCAATAAGTTATAACACAGTTTGTGTTGATCAAGTGATGTGTTTACAGTAATCAATGAATCATCAAGGACTGCTTTGGAAAGTGCACTGCATTGTGACTGTAGTATTAACAAAACAGTTGAATTTTAAAAGTGTGGTTATAAGATTTAAAAGATCTTCTTGTTGCCATTTTGTTTAATAAATTATCTGCAATTTACCGCGGGTATAAATTTACCCTTTATGTCTAGTAGATAATGAACAAGATAGAAAATGTCATAGAGAACAGGATGTCTGTCAGTGGCAGCCCCCTGTACATTGACGGTCACGCCCCCCACTTTCAAAGTCCAAAGGCTAACTTAGCTCATTTTAATATAAAATTTGATTTTTCCAACAGATAAAAAACTAATTCCAGATCAACACTATTTCCACACTGATACTGTGACAAATCAGCATTTCATATTCTTGGCGGCCATCATATTAAAACAATTTATAGAAATGTTGCACACTTACTTCCGTCTGCTTCTCGCTTGCTAACAGGTCAAACCACACGTTGTTAAAAGACTGCCAGAAACCTACTACAATAGCATGTTGTTACTGTGCTACTCACCAGTCTTCTCAGAACAATTTGATCTAGACAAGAACTGCACTCTCACCAGGGCCAGGTTGAACAAAAGATGGGTAACGTAGCCTACGAGCAGGCTCTCGTGTTTGGGCCAGGGGCGTAAGCGGCAAAGCTGCATGAAGGCACTCGCTCACATGCCAATGCAGAAAAACACTAGAAACTTATTTAGCCTGCTCAGGCACTAGAGACAGATACTAGAGCTCGCTCACAGGCTATGAGTAGCTCTATCCACCCGAAAAATCACTAACCCTGACTTGATAGGGATTTACCCAATGGATAGCTTTATCCAGCTTTTGAACAATCGGGCCAGATGTATAGCTAAGGGTTGTTCAGAACTAGTGAAAAATTTTTTAGCAATTACAGTTTGTGGCTGAAGTAAAGCCAAGAAAATAAGTAACAGCAAAATAGTTTTTCCCCATATTTCTTTATTAGACATTGCTGAAGTGAATTATTTCTATCATCATTCATAATATCTGGATTCTGGATTCTAGTTTCCGCTTCTGGATTCCGGTTTCTGGACTCGGTGTTTTAGGGTTGCCCTTAATGATGTACATGCATGTTAACCTTGAGAAATCTGAAATTTCAGAGAGTTTAAAAATATCATATCATATCTGTGATGGTTCTGAGATGGAGGGCTGTTACGTGTACATGTAAATGTCTCATGCACGGTTTTTCACTTGTTATGATTCAGCTGCCAATAGTTTCTGTATCTGTTGGTGTGCAATGATCTACACCAATATTTCAACCTAGTAATGCACAGTGTATATTAATTAACCAAATTATGCTGCTTTTAGTTGACCAATGCTACTACATAGTAATGTGATGTTGAAGCCCACAAATTTACAAACATGCCCAGTGTCAACTTGTCAAATATATGAAATGGCCAGACAATCTAGATTACAAAATTTTCTGAAAGTTGGAATTACCAGGTAAGATATTTCTTAAACATTATTTTGTAATTAATAATCTCTCAGACATTGTTTTCTTCAAGAAAAGATTCATACCCCACATGGACGTTTTTTCTCTATTAGAGCTCTCTCTTCCTGATACGTTAATTTGGAATTTCTAAAGCCTGGCCATGAATGGGTGTTGGGTGCGAATATCTTCTGGAACTGCACATTCAGATTTAGTAAGCAAGAACATCAGTATTTATCCTGACAAACTCTGATTTTCTTTTGGAAGCTGAACTCATATGCAGTTGTACAGTTATATGTACAACCAAGCAGCCTGGATGGCCCTTTGATTGGGACTGTAACTTGCAATGTTCCAGTTTCTTGTTTAAAGCAAATGGCATTTGCTCTCAAAAGCAAGTTGCCAAGTTCATAACAGTTCTTTGCATCTCGGACAGAGTCTGCCACTGACAAAGTTGGGGTGCCAACTAACACTGTATGTAAAATAAAGGAATGTCATCTGTTGGTGTGCAAAGATTATAATAAATTATAATTGATATGTTTTTACATGAATAACAGTGGTGTTCAAGTAGCAGCTACAGTATGATTATGTGCCTGTTCCTGTCAGTCAATAGATGTGTTATAATATGCATTAGCACATGACTCTAGGGACCTGTTCCCACGGTGCTTTAGTTTATTTAGTATTCTGTTATAGCTTGAAGTTCAGTTGTAATTGTGTAGAGTTCGAGTAAAGTGTATTTTGTTTTACTCTGTTTGTGTCCTTCATAATATTACAATATGAACAGTTTACACATGGGCAGCCTGTATTAAAACATCAAAGATTTTCAAAGCAACCATGGCCTGGTGAGATATTTTTGAGGAAATATAAATTTAAGGTCCTTATGATTGCTTATAGGCATTGATTTTTATTGTAAACAATATCTTACTGCGTGTATTTTTCTTGTGTACTAATTGCTGTAGAACACAGAGATCACCATAATTATGACAGAGATATTAATATGTGAAAAGTTCTGTAACCAAATGCATGCAGGAACAAATTAATTTATCATGGATGCAGCTTCTGAGAAATCCCCAATGTTAATGGAAGATACACCGTACATACATGCAAAAGAGTTCAATAATGTATTACTTAAGATTGTAATGATTTGTTTGGTTTCTCTGTATTTACAGACAACTTGATGGGATTATAATTTCTGCACCAAGTTCATTGAATAAACTGACTTGGAAGTTGAGTTCTGCAACCCACCCTGTGTGTTGCAACATCATAGCTGCAACATTGTGACATACACTGTATTACACTATTAAGAAACACATATATTAACTAATTATTTAAGGTGCCTGTTAAATTAATCAGTTTTTCTTAGAGATAGTCTACTCGTGGTTTATTTAAATAATTGCTTTTTTGGCTTTAAAATGATATTTATCGTGCTTTTAAATCAATTTTGTGATAATCTGCATTGGACATGGCATAAATTAATATTTTGCCAACACCAAATGGAAAACTGGGTCTTAAGCAAAGTTGCAGGATTAGCATTTTTGTAGAAAGGAAGGGTTGAGAAATTTGTGACATTCTACAGACAGCCTTGCCATTCGCAACATCCAATAAGGTTAATTTGTTCCCTACTGTTGTACAAATAGTGATCTATAATTTATAAATTATTTCAATCTGTTGTTTAAATGATTGCCTTATATCCCCATGTCTGGTTTGGTGTATGGAGGATATTGATGTATTGTTTATCCATTTTGCTGTAAATTATCTTAATTGATGTGTCAATGAAAACATATGTTGGATATGCTGGGCTCTTCTGACAAATGTACCTATGCCTCATAACCTTTGAGTGCATTTGGTTGTGTAGTGCAGACAAAATACATGTACATAATATAACTTACTCTTAGCGTACTTAAAATTCTTGGTATAATTTAATCATAGCAAAATTAATTAATGGAACCCAATAACAGCTCCTGTAGTCCACAATCTCAGTGGAGAAGAAGAACAAATCACATTGCAAATGAATAATAAAATTATTATTAGAAGCCTATGCAAGTATTCATGATCAGCCCAAAAAAATATCATAATTATTACCATTCATGCGAGAGTGATTTTGCTTATTGCAAACCCTTCCAGCAGGAGGAGACTCCATACAAAAGTGAAGATGGCTAAATGTATCTTTGAGGACAAGTTAGAAAACAAAACTTACCAACTTCTCACATTGGTATACTATTTTGGTATTTTTGTGAGATTTCATTTGGTAGAGATTTAGGGACTGAGTACTGTAACCACTGCATTTCAATCAGTCCCCACAACAAAAAAATGTGTAAACTTCTATTGTGAGAATTTTAGTGTCTTTTCCAACGTTTCTTCTCGCATGTTTATGTCAAAAGCAGGTCAACCTCAATGTCCACTTTGGTGTTGTCCAGAAGTTTTGACTTTGTTGTTTTTACCACAGAATGGACATTTTATCACAAAAGTGCTGGCTAGACAATGCCATACTTCATCAGTCACATTGTGAAATGAAGGGCGACCCTAAAAGACGGAATGACGAATGGTGGAATGGTGGAACAGCAGAACAGTGGAATGGTGGAATCACGGAGTGGCGGGAAATGATCCCAAATCCTAAAAGACAGAATCGCAGAATGGCGGAAAATCCCCTGAAATCCTTAAAGATGGAATGATGAAAAATCCCCCGAAATCCTAAAAGACGGAATGACAGAAAATCACCCGAATTCCTAAAAGACGGATGGTGGAAAATCACCCAATATGGCACAGGTTTGTGAAACCCCCCTCCCCGCGTAAAATAATAATTTCTTTTGTTGTTGTTAACAATTTGATATCCTTTAGATTTCTACTACCAATTCTCGTGTAGCTTTTGCATATTACAGTTGAACAAAGTGACAAAATCAAAAATTTCCATGTGAAAGGTTTTGTCATGCCATCACTCCGTCAAACTGTGCAGAAAAAGCAAGGTAAATCCTAAAAGCCACAGATCGGCACAAAATCACCCCAAATCCTAAGAGACAGAAAGTTGTGAATTCGCTGTATTGTTCAAAAAGCAAGTAATCTCCTTGAAATAAATTTCAATTCAGTGGGAATTGCATATCAGTGTAAAATGAGGTTGACTAGCCTACACGACTTCTACGGTTCATGACATTTGTACATTTGCCGTTCTCTGTTTGGTCACTTGACCTTTTTTGTCGCTTCACTAGTGTTTATGAAGGGCACTTCATGTTGTGTAATGAGGAGGACTTTTAAGTAGAGTTGAGCTGTTAGATCGTGATATGGCAAATTTTTATAGGTCATAGGTCTGCATGGTTTCCGCTGTTATCTGCACGTCGCTTCATAGAGTTTGACACCTCTGTAATTTGCCATGTGTTAATGCAGTGTTTAGGCTCGTTTCTATTGCAAGATATGCTTTTAAATCTCCACGAATTTGCTTTGGAGGGACAAGATATGAAATTTACCATGAACATGTTGCTTACTTGCATTCTATATTGTGATGCCGGGACTTCTGATGATTTTACGTCATTTCGTCTTTTAGGATTTCGGGGGATTTTCCGTCATTCCGTCTTATAGGATTTTGGGGGATTTTCAGCCCTTCCACCGTTCCACGATTCTGTCTTTTAGGATTTGGGGTCATTTTCCGCCATTCTGTGATTCTGCCATTCCGCTGTTCTGCCGAAATGAAAAGAGCTTTGTGTAAATAAAGCATATTAAGGATATTTGAAGTATTGTGGCAGAAAAAGTATATGTTCTTTTAAAATGACCTACATGTTGCTATATCACTGATCTTGTAATTTGCTCGAGTATGGTATTTAAAAAAGTGCTTTTAGAGGGTTTTCCAACAAAAATAGGAAAAATAAAGAGACCACTATTTTTAAAAAAATGTAAATGAATAAAAAAATATTTCAAATTTTTGCACAGCCATGTCTTAATCACTGCATGCAGTACTTTAATACTATCAACTTTCTTTCACTAGTAAACAGTCTAGCAAAAATGAGCAGAGTTTGATTGTGAACAATTTTTGGGTTTACAATGTGTCGATTCAAAAGGGCATACAAGAAAGTAGGTATACATTTTGTGGAGCAAATAGAAAAGTCCATTCCTGATAGTTCAGGGAAGAATTGTTGGATTACATTTACTTGACTGGCAGTGAGTGCAGCTTTGGAACCTTTCCTGAAATACATCGAGGTCAATGAAATGAGATCCACAGTGAATAGCTTCTCTTTCAGTGGCAGCCTGTTATATAGCACAAAAATGGCTGCTTCCAATAATTGCATCTATGAGTAGTGATATAGAATTCTTAAGTGCCCATACCTGAGTACTCCTTCTTTCTTGTTTAGAGGGTGGTTCCTTTTTGTCAGTACAATTTTCTAACTCCAGTTTCCTTTTAGCCATGTATTTTCAATATCTACATCTCATTTGGTCCAGATTTTTTGGAGTTCCCTTTGTCCCGGGTTTCATGAAGTGCCCGTTTGCGCTACGCTTTTTGGGATGAGAGGGAGAGGGAGAGCGAGAGCGAGAGCGAGAGCGAGAGCGAGAAAGGCTCTGACTGACAAGTGATGAAGACAGTGAATCACCTCCTTCTTTATCATTTGAGTTAGCTGCAGCCAAACTTACTGATCCAAACACTGAGAACACGTACGGAACTTTATGTGATGTTTACGATAAAATTAATGCTTTTGACAATCAACACTTTCTGTCGAAAATAAACTAGCAACTCTTGTAACACTTTCTCTTTTACCAAAACAGCGGCCCATGCAACCCAAAAAACTTGCATTTTGAGGTTCCAGCAATTTTGTGAATTATCTGGATAATGTCACAAAACAGGGAAGCCATGTTTGTTTATATTTTTGCATGGAGGTTGCATGGATTTAAAATCTTGTGCTATACTAGTGCCCAGCTTGTGTGTGGTCTTAAAACTCTAGGGAGCCTCCTTAAGCCCGTGGTAATCATCAATCAGCGGTTTCAACCAAACTGTGATGAATTAATAGCTGTATTCCCTAATAAAAAGTTAAAATGATATGGTAGCGCAATGGTTACGTTTCAGTCTAGGAGTTGGAAGTTGTATTGCAGGGTTGGCAGTTCAAGTCCTGCTAAGAGCAGCTTTTTATTTTCTTTTCCTTCCACCTACATGTACTAACGGATGGTTTTCTTTTATAAAGGAAATAAAAATGTGCAAGCAATAAACATAAGAGTAATTATAAAAAAAAATGAGACGATATGGAAATTTGAAATAATTCTTCGTGGAAGAAGTACACATCTCGTGTGAAACCCTCGCAGGTAATTTTTGGAAAAGTTTTGGGTAAAAACTGATGGCAAAGCTATTGATGGATCAAATTTTATAACCAATTTGCAGACTAAATAGTCATCCATTTGGGAGCAGTTGTTCAACTCCAAATGTGAAAGATCAGGTTATCGCTTTGGTAGCCATTGTGTCCTCTCACAAAATACCCTGGTCAGTGGAATTACCACCCAAAAATTGTTTATAACCCTTTGACTGACTGACGGACTGAGCAAGTGAATTATTTCTTCCCCAACTAACTGCTATAATTTAGTCTAGCTATGCTATGCTAGTTATCACTTGTTAAAAATGAAAGAAATTACCACAACATTCCAGTCGAACTATAGTAGTTAGTTAAGATAAAGAAACATTTTCCTTACCAGAGAATTAACCTTGGGGAATCTGCTTCTGATAGCACTACATTGAAAAGGAAATAAAGAGTATTAAAAACTTGCTTCTGGTACAATTATACCAAACTTCCCACCTGATGCAACATCTTATCATCCCAACTATGTCCTTAAATAAACAGCGCACAACACATGTAGAAGTGATGATGTTAACAGTGTATCAGCTGTCCATTTGAAGATTGAAAAACAAAGAAACTGACAAATATGAAAGGAACAAAATAACGGATGTGTAAAGCAAATTAAAGTAACTTAAATCAGTACAGGTTGTCTGTGGAGTGATAATGGTAGGGGTGAAAAAGGGTGGAAAATTAGTGTGAGAGCAGAACAGGGGAGTGGTAACAGAAAGTGGTGACATCAACTGAAACCTTTCCTGTTGTTCTTTTTGGCTGTAATCCAGCCATTTTGGGGGTGTTGACTTATTTCAGAAGTAATCCACACTCTCCTGATGTAAGGCATGATGGAAATTCTTCCAGGAGGGGAGTTGACAATCCTGGAAATCTGGATGGGAGGGGTTATGAACTGAAAGTTTCTAGCTTGGGGGTCATTCCAAACTAACAATAATAATCAAAATATTTTTCCAGGGGGCCCACTCGCCTTGGCGGTTTTCGGTCGGGCCCTTCAAATCATAATAAAAATTAAAAACAAGAAAAGAGATAAAAAAAAATTGATATTACAATATGAATAAACTAATTTTAAGATAATTTAACAATTAGACAGGGCACTATTTACAAAGTTTTAAGCTTTGCCTTAAAGGACAATGATTTGCTGTTTTTAATGTCATTGTCTAGGTTGTTTCAGTCCTTAGAGGCTTGAAAAATGAAAGTTTGCTTGCCCCTATAGGTACACACACCAAGAAGGTGTAAATCATTGCTTCTCCAAGTTTGATAAGAGTGAAAACTACTATAATTGCGTCTAACATCAAATTTAAAATCGATTTCCCAACAGATATTTTTGCATCATAACACAGCAAAGGAAGTGTCATCTCTTTGAGAGGGTCTTTAGGTCCAAACGATCTAGTGCTTCAGTTGATGAACTTCTTGGTGGTAAATTAAGCAGGACCTTGGCTGCCTTGTTTTGAGGAACTCACAGCAGACCCATAAGCGTGCCATTATTTTTATGACCCCACACTATGTCACCATAGTCAAATACTGGGATGATTAAGCAATTGTACTGGTGACCTCAATTTTTTTGACTTTCAACAGCACTTAATTTCTCTGCCTTAGCAAGTATTTGAGAGTTCAAGAAATTCCTATGTCAAATCAGCCATACAGTATCAACTGTTTGTTTTAAGAGGTTCAGATGGCAGTATTCATTTTACAAGAAAAACCCACTAAAAGATTCTTCTTTTGCAAACCATTGTTTGATTTATTTATGGTTTGGAATAATACTGTAAGCATCAGAGCTCTGAAATTAAATTTAAATGCTTATTAAAACTGTTCAAAAGGTTGTTTTGTTTAAGCTTTGAACATCATTACAAGTTAATCATGGAACTGCAGTGACTAAGAACCTTGACACCAAGTAACCCTAAGAATGTAACATTTCAGGACACTATGCCAAACGGCCAAGAGAGGCCACCTCAACTCTGGTTCTCTATGTACAGTCTTGTGACATCATACATGTACACAATGTATCTTCATCACATCTTGTTTGAATGCAGCTGATATTTGTTTATGCTGACCCTATGGTTTCTCATGCAAACTATAACCAATAAGTAAATGCACATAGCTCAGTGTCTTGGTAGAGAATTTAATGGCCTGCAATTTATGAAAGAAGGTACATTTCTTCTGAGATGATCGTTGATGAAGGAGATATAATCAAATCATAACCAAACTATAACAAGCTATCTACCAAATAAGACGCCTTTTTATGTCATATTAGTGGCCAATTTTGCCATATAATACTATTACTTATGAGAAAGTATATTTTAGACACCATCCCATGGGGGTGCATTTACAGTTTTCTCACAGCTCCACTGTGGGGAGTTTGAATGCACCAGCTACCCCACAGTGGAACATTTGCAACCTTATGAAAACAAAATGTCAAAGCCTGTGAAATGCCTAAGGGAGGGAGAAATGACTGGAGTTTGAAGTAAAAGAGCCATAATCTCCATTCACTGTGGAAGACACTGACAAAAATAATTGTTTCCAGAAAGATCGGTCTTCAGCATACTCCTCACTATTCCTCTAGCAACTTTATCATCATAGAGAGAAAGGTCAAAAGAGAAGTGATTTCAAGTTCTTCATAATGTAGCAGTGTATGTGTCCACACAGGTTATTTCTTGGCTCTTAGTTTACTGCTGAGGACTGTTGAACCCATGAGAAAACTACTCAGCAATTGTCTAAAACATGGCGGATAATTCTAACTAACAGGCCGGCTGGAACATATTAAGCTCTTAGGGTATTAACCAAGCAGGAGGTCTGTATGGGAGAATCTTGATCGAGGTTGTGAGTACATACCAAAGGCAGTGAGGTCTGTACACACAGCCAAGGCATAGTCAAACCCCTATAGGTGGTCAGTTCTCAAAGTCCTGAAAGCATTGTCTGTAAAATACTGTAAATAAAACCTTTATTTACTGGCCGCTTATCATTTTCAATCACTGAAGCCTCAAAGGTCATGTTTGACACCTTGAACATTGAACAGCATCTTGCCTAAGTTAGCCTGACCACAAAAACTCATTTTGAAGAGAAGCAAGTAAAATTAAAAACAAGGGGAATGAAAAACAATTTGGCTTCTCCACGTCAGTTTTGACACAGGCACAGAGTCGAATTTGTAAAGCTGGCGAATATATTTTTTTTCATTTGGGTGAATGAAAAATAGTTTTAGTTGAGTGAAAACGTCTTTGTTTGAATGAAAAACTATTTTCTGTCAACATCAAGGGACACTGAAAGTTTTTTTGTTGACTTACTAATCAATCTCTTTTTTACATTTTATTTTGGTGCCTTAGGCAGTGCTTAAGTGTATTTCTACTAGAAAACTAGTATGTTTCACTGAAGAGACTTGCCTCAGGGATTTAGCTGGATTAATTTGTTCATAAAAAATGCTGGCAATGGCTTTGTGTTTGCTGTAGGCATATACGGCTTCTTCTTTCTACAGCTTTGATTCATTGATGTTGAATTTGGTATCGTACAATGCAAAAAATGCCGAGATTTTACGAAATAATAGTGGTGTTTTCATGCTGAACATGGCTATTTTTAACCATAGAAATTATTTCCGCAGAGGGTTACTTATCTGAGGGGAGATGTCGATCTCTGAACCCTTCATAGACTGATATGAGCAATACTGGTGCATAGGTCACTAGTCCGCAACCTAGATACCACAATATAAAAGAAAAGATGTGTGTCCACTGTGCCTCAAAGTCGTGGTGTATGTGTCGATTGGCAATACAAGGGTGGGGAGGAATGATTGAATGTTTTGCCATTTTCCATACAACTGCACAAGTAATCACAAAGGTTAATGAAGCAAGACAAGAACTCTTCTCTAAGAAGTTTAGGACCCTGGAAAAAATTCCTCCGAACCAAGGGGCACTCCTACAGCACACCAAGTGTTCAGTGTATCAAGGTGGGCACATTTGGGCCCAAACTCTTATGACACAATCAGTTCTTCCAAGCCCCTCTGAATGGGGATGGCAACATAATGACAAGTTTTGAACTCCAATCTGGACGACACTGCCACAGATGAAGGACACATGCTACGAACTCATCCGCTGCAACTGCAGGACTGCACACACAGGTCATTGTAAGTGTGTAAAGGCAAGCTTGGCTTCCACAGGCTCGTGTAACTGTGGAGGATAAGGTGATATATGATGATGCATACATACATTTTTTTGATGCGAATCTGAACTTGGTCTATGCCAAATAATCACAAAGGCTCACCAAGAAACAATGAACATACAAAGAGTCACTGTCCATGATTCATGTGGTTAAGGTATCAGTATAACCCATTCGACCATCCGCACACGGTCCGCTCTAGCATTGGTGGCTTTAACAAAAACCCATATAAACCGTATATTTACTGGAAGCTTAATAACTACAGATTATGAACCGACCTGTTTAAAACGGTAAAAATTTACCGTGTTTCGAAAATGTGAATATATTTACAAAGCTTCACGAACCCATAAATCAAGGTATACGCCCGCTAAATTTAGGTTGGAGAAAACAATTAACATGGCATCCGTTTCTTCACACATTGACCTCAAAAACCGTGTCTCAGATTTTTGGCACATGCGTTTGTTATTATTTTACAAGAGGATAAAGTTAGAAAAAGGAAAAAAATAGGACTGCCCGTGAAAAAAAGGCATAACTTTTTAATAAAAAGAGTAATCAGAATTCACAGACACGTTTTGTCGGGGATCGTTCTGACAACATTCTCTCCGAATTTCAGCCAATTTGGTCCAGGGGCTGCCGACCTGGAACTCAAAATGCACGTACAACTCGCCTATTTTTTACTTTCGAGAAACAGAGAAAAAATAAAATTTGGCGGCATCCAAGTGTTATGAGATTATCACACCAAGGGAGACACCGCAGAGGAATCAACTTTCTGTATAACAATAGGACTGTGACAGTTAACATGGAACAGGTACAAATTTCCGCGACGGCGCACAGTAAATTATTCACCAGTGAATAAACCGCTTTTTCATGTGTGAAGTCAGAATTCCAAAGTTAGTAAACGTGAAATTATCTTTTGATTTACCATATTAGCGTTCGAAATTTTGCGTATCGGTTGACTAATCTTCAAAATTATGACCATGTCACTGTTAACATGCCAAAGGCCCGTAGAAGGTTCCTGAGAAAATGCAAGCGCACAAAGGGAAACGCTGGAGAGGATGTCGTAAACAGGACTACATCGACTGATGTTGATGCAAAGGCAAAGATACTGGAAGAAATGACAATAGCTGGGTAAGAAAAAAAAATGTTGCACTGCTGATTCTAATTTTGTACAATCGCTCTGCCTCTCAATTTCGTCGACTTCTCTTCATCAATCTCCTCTGCTTCGACAGTTTCTGGCAACAGTATTTTAGCGCAGCTTGCACTCATTTCGGCTTGCTCGCTGGCTTCATGATTGCGATCGTTGTCGCGTTCATCCAGCAATTTTTCTTGACTGTAAAATGAACCCTTTGCTGCTTTCCGCTAATTTAGCGGTCCACTCTTTGTTGAAAGTGTTTTTCGCCTTCTTTGGCCTTCCTTTAGCCAATGAAAACAGGCAAGATCGCTCTGTCTTCTTTGAAGACATCCGCCACTGATTATGGCGCACGAATCGCGTGTCAACTCAGCATGATCTTGATGTCATGTGACTTCTTGCCTCGATAATTAATTCATTTGACAGAACTTGTCAACTCTCAATTAAGTAATTAATATGCAAAACAATCTTTCTCGTGCAATAACTAGCGGCAAATATAAGATTTTTTTGTGGAGTTTTTTTATCTTAAACTTTAAGATTTATCCAACCGCTTAAAAAAGTAAAATTATGCAAAATTGCAAATTTTCCCCTTACTGATACCTTAACTAGTGTTCATAGTCCTTAAGGTAAGCAGGCTCCTTGACCAATAGTCCAGAACGAGCACACACTGTAGGTTTCTGCACTTGTGGAGGTGATGCTTCTGTAGTAGGAACAGGTGCTTTACTGACTTTAGAAGTGTGGGTGTTTGGTGATGCCTTAGGTTAATCATGCACAGACGCTGTTGGTATGTCTTAGGATGCTTGACATTTGTTCAGGTGTCTGCGGTTTCTCTGATACTTCTGACCGTCTGGTATTTGAACAGTGTATGATCTGGGTGTGTGGTGCTTACTGATCACTGTGGCTGGCACCAAATTGTTTCCATGCTGTAACGTGACCTTTTCACCATTGTTGAGGGGTGGAAGGTACCACTGTGTTTATCATAATCAACTTTCTCTTTCAGCTTTCTTTTCTGAAAGTGTTCCCTGACTTCTTGGGCTCCATGTGTCTTTACAAGGTCTGCGTGTGTTGGTAAAGATGTTTTCAATCTGCAGCCCATGAACAATTGTGCAGGCGATAAGCCTATTCTTTCTAATAGTGTGTTCCTGTAGTTCAGCAGAGCCTTGCATGAATCTTGTGCTTTCAATGGTTTTTACTCCTCGCTCTGCTTGTCCATTGGCCTGAAGGTACTTAGGGCTGGAAGTTGTGTGTACAAAACCATAATAAAGTGTATTATCGCTTGTCTCATGATGTAGTCATTTGAGATGTCGATCGCGACGTTTCGACTGCTTACTGCTAGTCTTCTTCAGGCGATAAGGTCGACTGATTGCACGGTATCATTTATATCACAAAGGTTGGCTGTGATTGGTGCATTTCGATCCTCCTACTGTTCCATTGTTCCAGCGAGTAGCTGTTCCCTCAGTGGTCCGCTGTTGTACCGTTCTCCTGTTGTTGTGTTTCTTGATCATGGGTATCCATGCTTCAGGAATTTCAATTCCACTATCCCTGTTGATGTTGTTAGGCTGACCGCACGACACTTACACCAGTTCAAATCGCGGACCTCGGATTTCGTATTAAGATCTACGTACTTACCGTACAATGGATCAATTTACGAACGAGATGGCGCAGCTATGGGGAGCCCTATATCCGCGGTTATTGCTAATCTCGACATGGAGATATTTGAAGAACAAGCAATAGAGTCCGCACCTTGCAAGCCTAAGATCTGGAAACGCTACGTAGATGATACTTTCACCATCCTGGATCAGGATAGAGTTGATGTCTCCTGCAACACCTGAACAGTCAACAACCATCAATCCGTTTCACCATGGAGATCAAGAACAACAACAAGATCGCCTTTCTCGACACGTCAGTTTACAGAGAACCTGATGGCCGCCTTACCACCAGTGTCTACAGGAAACCAACACATACTGATCAGTACCTAGCATATGATTCACACCACCCTCAGTCAGTAAAGCACTGTATTGTGAAGTGTCTGAATGACTGGGCTAAACGTCTCGTGACCAAACCATCAGTAATCGCTGGAGAGAAGAAACATCTGTCATCTGTACTTGTTTCTAATGGATATCCCTCCTCTTTTGTACAGAAGATCACAAAGGCATGAACAACCCCAAGAAGAGAGCCTGTCGTGGAATTTAAATCCACCACCGTTTTACCTTAAGTCCAAGGAGTTTCGGAGTCTCTCCACCGCTGCCTAGAACAACAAGGCATTCACACCGTCTTTAAGTCCGACACGACACTTCGGTTACACTTAGTGCGACCAAAGGACACCATCAACCTGGCTTAACAAGATGGTGTTGTGCACAGGATTCCCTGTGAGTGCGGCAAAGTCTACATCGGGGAAACAGGGAGATCTATGCAGGAGAGAATCAAAGAACATGACAGGGATATGACTCACCTGTACCCAGACCTCCACCGTTTCTGAACACACCCACAAGACCGGCCACTATCCTATCTGGAATGAGGTCAAGTTTATTGATCGAGATCCTCACTGGTACACACGTAGGGTCAAGGAAACTATTCACATAAGACTTCACCCTAACAACATCAACAGGGATAGTGGAATTGAAATTCCTGAAGCATGGATACCCATGATCAAGAAACACAATAACAGGAGAACAGTACAACAGTGGACCACTGAGGGAACAGCTACTCGCCGGAACAATGGAACAATAGGAGGATCGAAATGCACCAATCACAGCCAACCTTTGTGATATAAATGATACCGTGCAATCAGTCGACCTTATCGCCTGAAGAAAACTAACAATAAGCAGTCGAAACATTGCGATCTACATCTCAAGTGACTACTTCATGAGACAAATGATAATACACTTTATTATTGCATCTACCACGATGAATAGCAACAACCTTTTCCTCCATACAAAACCATAGTTGTTGCTAAATTCTTTGAATGCTAAGCTGGAGTATTGAGGTCTATTGTCACTGATTAGTTCATCCAGGATACCATATTTGGCAAACTGGCTCTTCAAGTGACAGATGACACTGTTACTGCTCAAGTTGCTCAGTTTGGCAATTTCTATCCATTTGGAGTAGTAATCAACACTCAGCAGGTAATGTCACTTCCAATTTTAGCCCATGGTTTGTCTGGAAGCTCTTGAATCACCATTGGTTGTTTGGATTGTGCTTTCTGGAATTGGCTGCATATGGAACACTTGGACAGCTTATATTCAATCTGAGAAGACATGCTAGGCCAGAATAAGATGTCTCACGCTCGCTGTTTACATTTGACAATACCTTGATGCAAATTATTCACAGATGCAGTCTAGTCTTTCTTTTCTCCAACTGTAAGGAACATTATTATATCTCTTAGTTAGTACGCGTGCTGTGATTGGCCAATTTAGCGGGCAGTACTCTCCTGTACGGCCCGCTGATGCTGATCCTTTGTGTTCTTCAATTCATTGGTGTAGGTGTCGGCATGTGTAGCCACATGGGCCACACAGGTCACACTGAAATGAATACTCCACGCATTGTTGACTCACAAGAGGTGGCTTGTTTTCCTTGACCTTAATTTCATCCTTGATCTTTCTACTTGTGTAAAAATTATGGCCCTATTCTCCCAGAGGAGAGCTAGGAATTAGTAAACTGGGCTAATATCTGCAATGATCTTCCGACTGAGGTCAGCCAGCTGTTTATGAACTACTTTTGCAGATTTCTGGTCCTTGTAGGGCAACACGATTCTGACTGGGGCTTCTCTTTTATCAGCCATTCAGGTGTGTGAATCCTCAGACACTTTTGATTCAGTGAATCTGCGAATGGTTGACTGCACAAGGTCGTCAGGATAGCACAGTAGGGAGAAGATCTCTTTAAGGCATTCACATTCCTCGTGAAAAAACTTAGATGAGAGTTGAAATGCACCGTTAAGCATGGTGTTCAGCAGTGACCATTTGTATCTGGCGTCAACGTGGCTGTGGTAGTGTAGCAAAAGTCCTTTGTCCGTCGGTTTTTTGTCAACCATGGTGTCTAGGTGGCAGCCATTCCTGATAACATCCATTCCGAGAAAGGGAAGCCTGCCATTTTCTTCGAACTCCATTGTAAAATGGAATTTTAGTGTTTGCCACATTTTTATCTATTATAACTTGTTTTTAACATATTTATGCTAATTTAGAAAATTTTAATCACTTGAAAATGACCTCGGAGAGGTCAAAACGTTGTGACTTTTAGCGCTAGTTTTTATTTCAAAATCGATTTCTAAGAAACTACTCATTAAGAAGTGTAGAGAACTCAACTTTAATCTAAACTTAACTTGATGTTGGTTGAATGTGGACTACTCAACATGAAAAACGCAAGTGCTATAAACTGCAAAGCTCTGAACAAAGGTCCTGCTTGATTGACCGTTAGATCTCACAGGAGATCTAATCAGCCAAACTTGAAAAGTAAAACGATAACAAGTCAATGACTACTGCATGGCTGACACAAGGTCGTATATTTAAAACAATATTTTGGCTGTTACTAAATAATAAAAATGAAATTACAATGTTATGTAATGGCGCCAATGTTTGCCCTGGTTTTGTTCATTGAGAAGTGTTCGTTTTGCTCATACAAGTTCATTGAGGTTGTCAAATATGACACATTCTCATTAAAGCTTACCACATTAACATGAGACAGGTCACTTTCCAGCAAACAAATGCTCATATCCTGGTCATTTTTAACGCCTGGATGAGTCAAATGCTCATGAAATTCAGCCTTCAAGTTGGCCATAGTACTAATTTGAACATTCGAAGTCAACTCCACTTCAATTTAGTGGAACACCTAACATTATTGGTCATGTTAAAGTTACAAAATCATCTGGCACGATGTATGCTTTGAGTAGTAACCGCGCAAACACGATAGCGAGGCTCGCGCTGACTGCACTGTTACTATTCTAATATGGCATTGGGCTCGGGTACTATTCCAAGATGGCGTCAGGCTTGGTTACTATTCCAACATGGCATCAGGCTTGCACACTCTCGTTCGGGCTGACTAATAGGCCCTTTGCAGCTGGGGTGATGTGACCACATTTTTCCTTGAAAATTTTTATATTATGGGCTATAACTTAATGAATGCCAGAAATGAAAAAAGTGCATCGAAAATACCAAAATGGCCAAGCTTGAGGCCCCTGGAATTAAAGAGTAAGTTTATACAACACTTTGAATTTTTGGAAAGTTTAGAAGATTTGTATGGAAAATGTGGCTGGAGAGCACGGCCTTGCTCTCCAACAACTTTTTCCATACAAATCTTCTTGTGTTTTTCAAAAATTCCGTCCGTCATAAAATCTCATTCTTTAATGATGTGGGCCTCAAATTTGGCCATATTAATATAATTTTTTCAAAGTGCTTTTTCAATTTCTGGCATTCATTACGTTATAGCCCATAATTTTATGAAAAGTAGGTCACATGATGGCTTAGCTGCAAAGGGCTTATTACAGTGTCTACACCTGAGTGAGTGAGTGAGTGAGTGACACATTTGCATATCAGAGTCCCCACAACAAACACGTTTCTACGCTTCCCATATCCATGAGTTTGAAAAGGCAATTATCTTTCTAAACTCTTCTCCTGAAGCTATCATTTATTTAGTTCAAAAGGTACTGCTTTACTTCTAAAATAAAACAACATTTACACCTGTCGCTCTCCAGAATTTTGTGGCAACTTGGTACGTGCTAAAATTAGACCTGAGCCAATCAAATGGGAACGGTAGCCCGTTGGCATTTGTGATTGGCAGGCTGAACACCTCAGCCTTGTTACATAGGCTTGCTCTGTGTTTAAGAATGAATTTATCTAATATTTAAACATAGGGTGGCAGAGGTCAAAAATCAATTTTCTTTCTTTTTTTTGTCCACAAATGGCCCTTAGGTAGATATGAAATGTGATAGTTTTTTAAGCTCAAAGCACTTTAAATTCGAAAAAATCAAGAGAGACAATTTTCGCCCCAATGGTCGCCAAAGTGGCCGATCGCAAAGGCCAAAAAATTAGAAATCTAAACTTACTTTGCATTTGCATTTAAAGGAGAACCAAAACTTTTTCTTGAAGGGGAAAGTAAAAGGGCAAGCGGGTTTAGGAAAATTTGAACTTAACTCCTAAAGAAGACTAAAGTGGGCTTTCCTCGAGCTTCATTAGATCCCAAAAAAAAAACCACTTAAAATGGAATAGGTTCAATTACTAGCCACTGTTCAAGAAAGGATCCTGCGCGCACTTGTAGACTGGACTTGCGTCCTTGAGTGATAAGCGGAAAACAAATGAGAGCGTTTTTTTATTGTTTCTTCCAGTACACCCTAAAGGATACTTTGACAGCTAAGAATGGTGACGTTTTGTCATCAACACTCTAAGTGAGATTAGAATCCTTGATTTGCACCTGAGACAAGCATCCCCTACCTTTTCATATACTGTAATTTCTGGCCGATTACCTGTGGGTAATACTTTAATTTCAACGCAAACATTTGTTGGTGTGGGTTATAGGAAGGTGCGGGTAATGTGATAATTTTTAAATCTTCCAGTATAGTTTTAAAACCGCAAGCAGGGAAAAAATATTAAAGTCATTAAAGAAACTGTTCCTAAACAATGTGTATTATGTCATTTATCCCGCTTTCATTGCCTATAGACTTTAATGCTCTCGATGAAGACCGATGCAAATTGAAAACATATCAACAAACATCGTTGGCAAACAAAATCGTTTATCACGTGTGCTATTACTTTCTTACCTTGCTAATTTCCTAGTTTGTTTCTTTGTTTAGTTGAAAAAAACATTATTCACTAACTGGAATAATAAACTCAGAAAATAAAAGTATAAAAATGTGAAATAGTAGGTTTCAAAGTAATTCACAGAGAAAAAATGATGCCGACATGTTCATTTCATGGTGCCGCTGATGCTGCATAATATGACGCGACATAAAAGGTGATTGTCAGCACGCGTGTAAACAAACATTCACAGACAACATCTTAAAACACTTGAATATTTGGCACATCAGTAAAATATTCCTAGCAAGCACTGCCTTGAGGTAGAGAGATTTTCCCATTTCAAGCAATTTCTTAGGGTCAGTAGATCCTGAGATATCGATTGTTTTTTTGGAATGGATTTTTACAAGTGGTATCATTAAATGGAAGATCAAAAACAATGGGCGTGAAAACTTACTAATTACACGGTAAAGGATATTTTGTTAATAAAAACAATGGATGAAGTTTTTATTTGATTCAAAATGTTACAAAAAGGTCATTGACTGAATGAGAAATACACGCTTCAATCATTTACGATAAGTGTAGCCACGATTAATTTTAAGTCAAAATGCCCGGTGTTAAATGCATACGTCAGAGTTTCACTTTTGAGTATAAGCTCAAAGTTATCGCTTGTGCAGATGAAATTGGAAACTGAGCAGCAGCAAGAGAATTTGAAATCAACGAATCTGTGATCCACTACTGGTGAAAGAAAAAAGTTATCATGACAAAGCTGCCTAAATGCCAACGTACCTGCTGTACTGACATCGCCAAATTTCCTGCATTGGAAAGAACATTCAAAGAGTGGATCATTAGTCGAAGAGAAAACAGCCACACAGTCACCGCTGTCATGATCCGTCTAAAGGCCAAAGAACTGTCAAGGCAGATGAATGTCGCTTACTTTGTAGGAGGACCGAGCTGGTGTAGCAGATTTATGCACTGAAATCGCCTATCTGTGCGTTTGAGAACAACAGTGTGGGTCAGAAGCTGCCGGAAAACTGGGAAGAGAGGAGACCCATGTCCTTCTTCGACAGAACCTCTCCGTTCATCTTCGACAGTTTCAGCGCACATATTGACGAAAGTGTTTGCAACACTTTCGAAACTGAACACAAAGCAACTACCGCAGTGATTCCTGAAGGCCTTACCAAGAAATTGCAGCCATTAGACATTTCTGTCAATCGGTCATTCAAGAACCATGTTTGTGAGGAGTGGGAGAAGTGGATGTCTGAAGGAATTCACACCTTCACTGAAACTGGAAAGATGAGAAGGGCCACATACGCAGAAGTCTGCAATTGGGTGATTCATGCGTGGAAAACAGTGAAAGTCATGGCAATCACGAATGGCTTCAGAAAAAGCAGGAATTACAAGTGTTCCCGGTGACACTGAGGACAATGGGAGTGGGGCATCTGAAATCAGCGATGATGAACAAAGCACAACTCTAGATCCTGTCCTCGATGTGCGATTAATTGACCTGTTTAACAGTGACACTGAGGATGAAGACTTTGACGGATTTTGAACTGAACTGATAGCATTTGAAATGAACATTACATTAAAAATTTAATTACCTTGTGAAAAGGTTTTTGAACAAACAAACCGTCATTTTAGTGTAAATTATTCAAGTATGTAAGTATTTTAAGCAAAGACGTGCATTTCTAGGTGTGTAAAATGATTTTGTAAGTCGCTTTAGCTAGTCAAATTAAAAGTATTGTAAGTTGTCTTTTTCAAAACTGCAGCTGTTTTGCCTTTCTTTGTTTGTGCCCCACCTCGCATCCTCCATCAAATCAGCAAATTTTACACTCGTCCCAGCTCCCTTTCAACCTATCTAAAATGGCAGACTTGAACGATTGATCAACCAAATAGCGTTCCACTGCCTTCTGACAACTGTAAACATAAATGAATTGGATATTTAACCTGATAAATTAAAAAATAAGAAGTTCATGGCTAAGGATAATTTTTTCACCTCTGAACTGGCAGCTAAGCAAAAAGTTTATCAATCTTCGGCTTTAATAAAATTTACACTTGAACGGGCTATGCACGGCCATGAGGGCTTATTATCACTCAAACTTTGTGAGTTCACGAATTTCTTTTGTTTTTGGGTATGGGTTATCTGCCAGTGCGGGTAATCTGTTGAAATTTTTTTCTTGTTATTACGAAAAATGACTGATGCGGGTAATCTACCAAGCGGGTAAATGGCCAGAAATTATGGTAGGTGGCCCCCCCCAGGTTTCAAATATCGCACTGTCTAAGGCCGTTTTACAGTTGATTGCACCATGTCAAGTTAGTTATTCTTTGAATTTCTGAAGCAAGTACTCAATATCTTACTGCAGAAATGATCTACATTGAATAGAGTTTTGCATGAACGTTTTTATATATAGAAGCTAATTATCTAAATAGCTCATTTCCCGGAGGTTTCTGCTTATACAGGTTTAACCATACTTGATTGCCGAAAACTGAGGATATATTGAAAATCACAAAATTGATGAGCTGTATGAATTTTCGAATTATGATTCAAGCCGTGATTAAAAGTTTTGGACGACATTACACAAGACTGGGAGTTCTGCAGTCATTAATATCTCATTCGAAAGGGAAGAAAGGTCACTTTGGTCACCCATCCAAGCAGGAGCCCTGCCGAACTGGGCTTAACTTTGCTGAGCGAAGGAGACGCGGTGCTGCCCTTGTGGTACTATAGTATTGTGCAAAAGTAATGAGAGCGTAATTCAATGAAATTCGCGAATTTCAGGCCTTTTCAATGAAAAATGGCGAAGTTTTGTTCACCTCGAAAGTTTGAAGAAAATTCAACGAATTTTCCCGCTGCCCATTGTTTTAGTCGACACCAATTTTCAAGCAGTAATTTGTGTCTACTGATAATTTGGCCCAATTTTTCGAGCAAAAATTCGCTCTCCTCGAATTTTCCTTCGAACTTTCCAGCAAAAATTCGCTCTGTTCCTTAAGTCTCCCATCGATTCACAGTAGTAAGATAAATTAAGCCAGAACAAAACAAGGACATGCGCAATAAAAATGTTAATATCATTGTGAGTGATAGTAATATCTCAAAGCCTTTTCTCAGAAACTTACCTTGCCTATGTCCAGAGAAAGCTGATATCACTTTGTTTGTTGCAGTCTTAAAGCTTGCAAGCTCTAATGGTCTGTTTCCCAACCTGTTTTCATTGAACAGGAATTACTACTTGCGGAAGTACTTGCGGTGCAGCCACAATGAACCCAGGCTCTGCAGGACCTTGCGATATTACCATCGAAGGTTCGAAGCTATTATCAAACTATTCAGGCCAGTCTCTTACAGATCTGTTTAAGGTATCATGGTAGGTGCATTTTTACGAAAAATGCGAAAAATCTTTTTTTGGCTGTTCAAATTGAGAAGATTGTGATAAATATTTTGTAAAAAGAATGGGGGAAAGGGCTTTTTTAATTTTTAAGTTAAAGCAAAAAAACTATTTTTGAATATTTTAACCCCTAACAGCGCGTTGACGCCTCTACTTAAAATTCACCGCCAGTTGTCACAAGTAATGCGAATTGCGGTGTGATATTTCATTTATGCACACGAACTGTTCTTGATCTGGTTGTTTCATCGCAAGTTGGCTTTAGTTCTTGTCAAATTTTCTGTCTGTGAGGACAAAAAATTCTTGCCCAGTTTTGTCTTCGAAGAGGCCAAAGAGGCGAAAATCTGGTGGAACCCACAGGTTCAGCGTCGAACAAGATCTTTGGCTCTGAGCGACCGTGGGTCGCACTGTAACCAAGAAGAATGGTTGAAGGAACTCAAGGACACTAGTCCCGCCAATGAAGCTAAAGGACAAAATACAACAAGTGCTAGTCGCAAGAAATTGTTGTAGAACGGACGCTATTCCGAAACTTCCACAACGAAAGAGTCAAGCGCAGATGTAGATGTTGACAATGTAGACCTCGAGATTTCCTCTTTTTCATGCTTTTTGGCTTCACGAGACATGGTTTCAAAAAATGTCTGGAGAACGAAGGAGCCTAAACTTAAGCAACATAATACCAATGCCACCAACGAAATCTCTTAAGTAAAAGATCATGGCAGTTTAACTTGTAGTTTGTCCCTTCTCGGACGACTTCCTTGTGATGCGGGTTTCCGTGCCAGAATATTAGTCGTCTGTTTATTTCAAGTTGTCATAACCCATTGTTGTGGTAAACTGACCCATGCCGACATCTGTCAGTGCAGAGGGAATTTTTAACACCTATTCATACAAATCTCATAAAAGGTTTTTCATGTTTTTCTTGATAAAATAAAACTGCATATAAGGATGAACATTTTTAGTTCGTTTACGCGCGTCTTCCTATGGAATTGGCTGAAAATCGGCAGGTATGTTCTAGGATACCTCCTTCGAAAAACAGTGTCGGGCTTTGTTTAATTTCGCTTCCGTTTCAAAGTTATGGCCTCTTTCGTAGAAGGAAACGTTCGCATTAAAAATATCAAAGTTTAGGAGGGTGT
The DNA here is from genome assembly GCF_964199315.1 of Orbicella franksi. Taxonomy (NCBI): domain Eukaryota; kingdom Metazoa; phylum Cnidaria; class Anthozoa; order Scleractinia; family Merulinidae; genus Orbicella; species Orbicella franksi. Next base: position 22,585,400 of record NC_138148.1, on the reverse strand, counting down.
AGAAAAAAAACCAAACCACATCTGGAAAAACGCAGACACGATTTTTGAGGGTGATGTGTGAGAAAACATCTCCGATGTAAATCGCGCCACTCCGATAATTCACGCGCGGAAGCGAACCAGTTTAAGCGAAGCAGTGTTTCTGGGTATTTCTCTTAATATCACTGCGACAATAACTTTTTAGAAAATTTCAAAGATATGATTGTATTCTATAACTATTAAGCTTTCAGAAAATGTATAGGTTGATGGGGTTTTCTTTCAAAGTGCCAACGTAAGAGCGTGATTTCCACTGTCAATCCACCTACCATAATACCTTAACTCGGCTGAAGACTTTTTAACTTGCAGTTTTAGTAACATTCAAGCTGTATTGATTGTTATAAATCAGTTACGCTTCCTCCCCCCGTTAGTGTTCATACAAAAACAAAATCTTAGCGGGAGGGTTAGCATAGCAGAGAACTGTCATCATAAATAATGAGGTGCTCTTGCATGGAAAATAATTCTAGGTGAGGTATTGAAATAAATGACAACACACACAAGTGAAGGTAAACTTTTATTTAGACATTGGCGAATTGACCAGTAGGACATTGGCGAAGCAACTTAGGATGTTGGCCAATCGACCTAAGATGTTGGCGAACGAGACATTGGCGAAACAACTCATTGGCGAAACGACCGGATACCATGTCTTTCCCCTTTGCACTTGCCATCCGAACATCTCTGCACTTTTCCTTCCCTAATCCCATTTCTTTGCACTTCCAACATGCTCAAGTACGGTCGCATGTCTCCATCTCTAATTTATGAGTGTGAAATAAAGAGGGATTGTCGCGAATAATATTCTATCCATCATGGCAGGCGGACAAGAACGTGGCGAACGTGATAACAGCTGAGGGGACTGGGCATGTGGAGACCTGGCACTAGATAAACAACATGTCTGCTTGTCCATTGATCACTGAATTTGATGTCACTTTGGATGAATTCTGAGGTGACGTAGGCCTTCAAAAAGACCTTATTAAGAATTTTACTTTCATTCGAGTTCACCCGGACTAGCGGTCCGACTTTTGTACCTGCCTTGCCAGCACCGTGACGTGGCAAAGCTTAAGTTAGCGAGTTCGTGTCATTGAAAACAATCAAAGGATTCAAATTCTCTACGTTCTTTGCCATGAAAGACAGATGAACACATTAACAACAGCGAATTTCATAGAGGAGTAAAGCGTCAACGTGACTGCGATTGTTCACAAGAGAATGATACATTGATGGCTCCATACTGGTCAGCGCTCTGCACTGCAATGTTTCGCATACTGCAAGCGGAATTATCTCTCTGGTAAGGAATTGTCGTTCTGGTCTTGAAAATGTCACGAATTTTCGTCCTTTGTTTTAAAGAAATAACGCTCAAGACATTGCGAAAAGACGCTTGAATTTTCCGGCAAATTTTCTTCAAAATTTTGCAGAGACAAAGAACGAAATTTGCGCATTTCACTCATTACTTTTGCACAATACTGTATGACTCTATGTTGGATGATTGTTGTTGTTGTTATTATTATTATTATTTTTAAGATCTCTCAAAAGGAAAAGAAGAAAGGAAAAAATCACTGATTAGATATTGCCTAGGAAAATAAAGAATGAAAAAAATAGGAATGAAAATGAGAATCCAATTATACTTGCTTTGCTGATTAGACAAGCCATATAATTGTCTTGGCGAGGATCAACAATAGATCGTTTTCACGTGACGTCAACACTTCCTAAAATTCAAAACTAAAGAACCACCAAAGTTTTTATCCTTATCAGGCATAAGAGGCGGTATATTTATATCTTTTTACAATTTTACAGCTCAGTAGCGTGCTTCATTTGGAATCCAGAGAATTTTGAATTTCAGGGTTATGGAGGTGCGTGACACAAGGCTACGATCGAGTTTGTTGAAAAATGTATACTTATCTCATGATTTTGAGCCTTTTTAGAAGTTAGAGCATTATAAAAAGTGCTTATGTAAATGCTTGTTTGATCAGTACTGATAATCGCCTAGATAGCCAAAGTAAGTTCCAGATGTTTTCAATATTTTCTGGCCGCCATATTGGTGTACCACGGAGGTACACCAACATGGTGTTTTCATACTGGGCTCTGTAAATATCTGCGAAACATTTCGATGAATATCTGAAGTTTGGGGAAACACACAGGCCTAAAACTGGGAGAAAATTCTTATTTAGTTATCTTCTACCACATCATAACTTCATAACTTTTTCCACTGGATGGTTTTCGATTTATTTTTTTATTGCGTGACAGTGAAAACAATCTATATCTTCATGAATGTTTTCAACATAAGGTGTTACATCTCCTCATGTATTCTCTTACTGTTGCATTTTGCCAGTGGGTTACGGATTAAAACCTCAAGTCAGTGGCATCAACATTTTCACTGTTTACAGACGATCCATTTCTAAGTTGAGTGGCTCATAGCCACTTTGATTATTTACCAGCATGTGGGATTCCTTCCCTATGAAGCAAATTTAGGAATGCAATGCCTTCGCATGATACGAGGCCAATAAAACAAGCACATATGGTAAATTCCACAGGAATGAAAGTGTGACTTGCAAAAAAAATAAACAGTGAAACTTAATATTTCTTAAGGGACTTGTTTTTACCAAATTTATCCTGAGATAACTTTTTACATGGAAACTAAACTTCGAATGGTCGGTATTACCCTGTTTAGAACAAAAATGCCATGACTTAATTAAACAAGACACAATTCTCAATCATTGGAATTTATTAAAAAAATTTTAAAAAATGTTCACTGACTATATAGAGTTAAAACTTTTGAGCTTTTGGCCGTCAGACTGCATCCTTCAATGGATAAAAATGGAAAACTAGTGAGACAATCTCAGATAGTGCAAAGTGCAATTGATAGCTCTGGCATGGTAGTCCAATAAGTACTCACCCCTGCTCGGTTCACTTCCAGTTTGTATCTACCTTGGTAGTCTGCTAGGGCTTTTCCCCTTAGCAGTGTGTATGTTTCAAGGTTGTATTTTAATTCAAGGTCCAAAAATTACATACAAATTACTACTGGGGTTTTACGTCAATTTTCATTCATTTTAATTTCAATAATACGTTGAAGCAGCAAACGTGACAATTTAGCTCTTCACGCCAACTTTGTAACTTGATACGTTTGTTTTCCTTGCAAAGGCATGTAATATGAAACCCTTGTTTTCTCTAAAACACATGGAAGATGTGCTTGTTTTTTGAAGGTAAATGAAAGATAAATATCTGATGTAGTGATAAAGAAACGGAACAGAAATGATATTGTTTAACTAAAAAATGCAAATTTGCTTACCACCGATGAACAAGAACTAATTTAATTATCAGATAGTCACAAAATACCACTTTCTTTTTTTGTTGTCACCTTTGTTGTTAACAATAAACCAATTCAAAATTAACACACAATGACATCGATGGCTGAGAAGCATTTCAACAAAAAGTATTGAAGATAAACAGCACCACTTGGCCAATATGAATGGGTCTCCTTGAAGACTGATTAAATTAATTTGCCCTCTCATTAGGTGCCACCGCATCTACAGCAATATTTGAGCACTTTCCTGGCTTCTTTTGTCACAAATTTACAATTTGCGGAGTATTAAAGCCACTAACTTGGGAACTTTTTGGTCTCTCTTATAGACACAATTAAGGCAAGAAACAACAAGCCGCTAAGGAGAAGCAATACATTTGAACCCTGACAAACACACTATTGTAGATTGAAAACAGCAGATGATATTTGTTAAACCGACCTGTGTGTAATTCTAAAAGCTACGCAGCCACAGTAACGTTCACTTTTGCAATAAAAAGGGACAATTGGCAGTACCTGAAAAATAACTGCCATTCTTGGTCACATGACATGACACATAAAATACTGCATGGAAAGATAGTGTATTACACTAACGATGCTAAAACGCATGTGTCTTGCATGTTGAATTTTACCATAAGGAAAACCACTCAACATTTGTGCACGATTCCGTATGAAATGTATCCTCCACCTAATTTAGAAACCACGAACATTAACTAATCTACGTATGCGTTTAGAGCAAATTAGTTGTGTTCTAAAGAGTATGGTACCACAAGGAGAGCAAGGGGTTACCTGAAACAAATATATAGCTTTGCGATGTTCACACCTAACTGACGGCGATAAAACGTTTTACGTAGAGTACACGTGTACCTTTCCCACCCCACCCCCACCACTTCCTTGCCTCTAGACTAATTAATTAATTGAAATTGATTAATTAAACATTAAAGTTTACACCTTAGCGCCATAAGGCCATAGGGCCATAGCACCTTAGCAGCAGGCAGCCCCCATAACCATTCCAATAGTGCACTCTGCACTAAAAATGACAACTACAAATATATACAAAAATAAGTGGGACTATAAAAAGAACAAATTAAAATGGAAAAAATGTAAGTGACAATAATGTTGAAACCCCTTGCACAGGACTTCACATTCCTCGTGTGTTGTTTTTCCTAGTTTCAAAGGATCTGCCAGTTTCACCTACATAACTCCATGGGCAGTGGGCAAAAGATACTTTGTAGACCACATTTAATTGCAATTCAATCGAAGGTTGGGATTTAGGAGAGGGAAATGCCTGTTGTAATGTCTTGACTGGCTTGCTAACAACTCGAATATCATGTTTTTGAAGAAGTCTAGTTAGAGGCTGGGAAATTCAATTAATGTGAGCGTGGAATCAGAGGGTATGGCCCATTTGAAAAACATACAAACAAGTTCCTCAGGTGCTGGCGTTTGTACGCTGGGTAGAAGATTTCTTCTTTAGAATGTTGGAGATGACATTTTGGAGGTAATTGTTAGCTCGTAAAGCATCGGTGACATGAATTTCAACCCAATGTGGTCTACAAAAGGGCTTTGAGTTTAAAAAAAAGTATATCACATTTCACATCTACCTAAGGGCTATTTGTAGCTGAAAAAAGACAAACACTGGTTTTTCCACTTCTGCCCCCAAAGTTTAATTTTGCTTGAATTTTGGTGACATTTGCTCTTGACAGTGACACTGTGTAGTGGTTAGCAATATGCTGCTATTCTGACGTTCCTGGAACAGGTTCATTAAGCTTGATTCGGTCACAGTAGAAAAATTTTGTTTTCATTTTACTCGCGTACATGGTAGCGTAGTTGAATTATGTCAATGTCAACCATAGCACTCACGTGGTGTGTAAACCATGCCTTGCGTGATGCTCAGAATGTGTGCACATTAACAAAAGTGGGCACTGTCCTGAAGATAGGTGGGAGGGAAGCCTAAAGTTCTCTATGGCTGGCTGGTTAAGAGTTTTGGGAAAAGTGATGGCAAAACCTTCCACCTCAAGAAATGTAACATCAAGCCTTATTTTATCAAAGTTTTATTTTTATTCTTCAGGAATATTTGAAGAGTTTCCATACTACAAACCTAAAGAAAATCTCTAGTAAAAATTTCCTTTGTTTAAGAGTGCTCATTAGTACAAGACTAAAATGCCACTGAAGACACTAAAAAACGTCCAAACATTTAAAGTGAAATTTCTGGATGTACTGCTTGATTAGCTTCCTTTTTTGGTGGGAAGAGTCCCTGATTAGACAAATTCTAATTGCAAACACTTGTGTGTGAAAAGCAAGTGTCAAGTTACTATGTGTGACCAAAAATAAACATAGCTTGTATTTAATTGGTTGCAAATTAATTTGGGCTTTCATCGGGTGCCACGGAGTCTGCAGCAATATTTGAGCACTTTCCTGATTCTTTTGTGACAAATTTATAATTTGCCTGCGTAACAAGCATTCCCCCTGCCTCACCAATTTTTTGCTCTCGCTCCAATTTACGTGCAGTCAGAATGCAGAAAAGCTCTTTGTATGGGAATGCTTGCTACACAGGCTATAAACTAAAGCCACTAACTCAGGAACTTAAAGGTCTCTCTAACAGATGCAATTGAGGCAAGGAATAAACAAGCCACTAAGGAGAAGCCAAGCATTTCACTTCTTTATTTGAACCTTGACAAACACAGTATTGCAGTTTGAAAACAGAAGATGATATCATTTTGTTGAACCAACCTGTGGGTAACTCTAAAAGATACGCAGCCACAGTAACGTTTCACTTTTGCACTAAAAAGGGAGGAGTGGCCCTACCTGAACAATGACTGCCGTCCTTGGTCACATCACATGACATATAAAACTAGTGAGACAATCTCAGATAGTGCAGAGTGCAATTTATGGCTCTGACACAGTAGTCACACAAGTCCTCACCCCTGCCTTTCTTTCCCTTGGTAGTCAACTACTGTTATTGTTTGTCAAGACGGTTTTGAATTTATTGCAGAGGGATGTTTTTACAATCTTTTTTGATATGCTGGGATGTACCACTTAAACTTGAACTGAAAATGACAAAACACTCGTAGAACTTTGGAGTTGTCCATAATTTACATAAAGTTGTTTACAGTGTAATTCAAGTGACCAGTTTCCTTACTTCAAAACTTCATAATTCTGGCAGAATGTTTTAATGACCATTTTGATATGCTGTTGATGGCGTCAGGTTGGGATTTGTCGCATCAGGTCGCTTGCTCTTTCTTTTGAGTGGAAACTTGTTTACATAAAACATTTAAGTGACACATCATGAACAAAACATCCCTGTGCAACGTTAACACTTTTTGCATTTTAACCTTTTAACTCTCAAGTCATGATTTGGCTTTTTCGCTTCCTAGCGCACCATCTTATTAACATTGGACTTTATTCTGCTGGCCTGTGTCTCTATGAATTTAAGTGCTTGTTTTGATAGTGTTTTCCATTTCACAGCTATGAATGAAAGTAATGAAATTTTATGTGGGGATATTGACCTCTTTCTGTAGCAATTCATCAAACTGTTATTTGTAGAGCATGCATAGCAGCAATCGCACACATAACTTAAGCAGTTGTGAAGTCACTTTGTGAGTTTGCAATATACCCAGCTCCCAGTTGGCTTGATAACTCAGTTGGTAGAGCACTGAACTGGTATCGCAGAGGTCATGGGTTCAAATCTGGTTCAAGCCTGAGTTTTCTTGAGGCTTTAGTTTCACAACTGCTCAAGTTGTGTATACATGTATTTAACTGTGATGATCAATCACGTCTTCATATCTTTCTCCACAGTTCAAATATGTGACCGGATATCCGTTCAAACGCTTAAAAATCATTTGCTTACTGTTTGCCATCTGTTTGTCATCTGTTTGTACTCGATGAGATGCCGTTCGAACGGATTGGATCATCCATTAAGAAAAAAGTCTAGTCATTCAAATGGCAGCTGCTATCCGTTCAAAAAAATCTTCATCCGTTCAAATGGCTGAGGTTGCCCATTCAAATAATATCTTTGTCTGTTTGAAAAAAATGGTCATCCATTCGAAAAAATAGTTATCCGTTCGAAAAAAAATTGCAGCCATTTGAACGGCTGATGTTATCCATTTGAAAGGAACTGCAGTGATTCAAACAGCTAATGTCACCCATTCGGGAAAATAGTATTCAGCTGTTCAAACGGCTGCTGCTATTCATTCACGCAAAACTAATCAGTCGTTCAAATGGCTGGGATTATCTGTTCAGAAGGAACTTTATACAGCTGCCCGAATGGCTGTGTTCGTTTAAAACAAACATTCAACCTTTCTGATTCAAATGGCCACGTTTATCCATTCTGAAAGAAAAACTGTATTTAAAATCACAGTTCAAGAAATAAATACTTTGAACAGATGTCATAATGGCTCATGTTATGCTGTTATGATTGTGTCAAGCAGATTGTCAAGGAAACTTTAAATGATAGTAATTAAACCAGCACAACCCGTGTCAAGAGAAAGGGCCTCTCCCCTATTTTTTCGCTCGCCGTTTTTCGTGCTGCACCCCAATTAACTGAACTAAACAAACTTAAAACTCAGACTCTAAAGGGCCATTGGAAAAGACGTTCTTTCTTTCTCTTTGAAAAACTCAAATCTGGAATATTACAATGAACCAAATCGATTGACAGGTATTACCAAAAGACAGACAGGACATAATGTTAAAATAAACTTGGTGCTCTACTCTGAGGAGAGATGTTGAAACAAGACACTGTTACTGTTTACTAGTGAGTTCTGTCGAAGTGCACTTGATCTCTATCAACAAAACTTGTGTTACAGGTCACGCACAACGGGTCGATGATTGGTATGCAAATTTCCGCACATTATTGCGAAGAGACAGATTCGGGTCTGTGATGGAAAACAATTATTGCCGGTTCTATTCTGTTAACAGCTTTTGGTGTCCATTTCTAAGTTTTGTCAAGTTTTGAAAGCAGAAATGAAGAAGTGTGTAATAAGAATTACAGCTATAGACCTACGAAAGGGGAGCAAAAACACGTCCTTTATCAAAACATCAAGATCTCCCGCATTTTCACCATTTGTTCAATACGAACCCTTTTCTTTGGCCGTTCAAATGCCTGGAATAATATGATCCAAATATTTCTTTAGCCGTTCAAACAACTGGCATCATCCGTTCGAAATTTTTCGTCAGCCGTTTGAATGGCTGGCATCATCTGTTTGAAATTCTTCATTAGCCGTTCGAACGGCTGGCATCATCCATTGGAAATTTTTCGTTAGCCGTTCATTCACAGTTCTTTGTTTGCCGTTCAAATGGCTGGCATCATCTGTTTGAAATTTTTCCAGTGCCGTTCGAACGTTAATAGCATCCGTTTGACATTTTTCCGTGGCTGTTTGAACGATACTCAAAACCGTTTTGAATGGCTGGAACATCCCTTTCCCATCCGTTCGTTGGCCGTTCGCCAGCCGTTCATTTCGACTGTTCAACGGATATCCGTTAGTGACGTTTTTGAGTGAGAAGTCACATATATTATCTTTCAAATATTCACTTGCAAGAGATGTTTTTGTCAGAAAACAAAATAACTCAATAAATATGGAGATTTAAATTCTATTTCTGTAGCCAAAAGGACTCCATAGTTCTTACAGAGACAGCCTCTTAGCATCTCTATAACAGATTTTAACTGGCATTATTACACATGTGAGAACTCATCACAACATAAACATACTTGATATAGGTGCTTTCTTTGTCTTGAAACATGTCACATAAAGGATTACCATCAAGCTGTATGGTAACAAGCTGAGTCAACGTTTTAATCTTGTCCAGGTCTTCTACTGCTCTAAGCTAAGAAAAAAAACACATTTTAGACAGAGAGAAGTTAGAAAACTGTATGTTTGAAGGTGGCTGAACACAGTTTTCTCCATTCTTCAGCTTTTCTACTTTGATGGATCAATACTACCTAAAACAAGAGGCTAGAACTCAGAACCAAGTAAAAACACTGTAACAATTATAGTTCAGGAGGCAAATATTATTATTTTTTGTAATAATAATAATAATAATAATAATAATATAACAATAATTAAAACAACAAAATTACAATTATAATAAGAACGTTCCCAGCAACCTTTGCAGCTGAAAAATTTGCAAGACACACAACTCTGTTAGTTTAAAGTCCGGGAGGTTGCCACATTATAAGAAAATAACTCTTGCCATGAAATATGTATTTTCTACAAACTTGGTGTGATGTTGAAGATTTAAATCTGAGATGGGATCTGATTAAAATGGAGATTAGTGGTTTTATCGCAAAACATTCCAAAAACAAATCTAGAGAGAGAAAATCCACTGAAACTATTCTCCAGAACCGCATTAATGATCTGTTTAAAAGAGCTGAAGCAGATTGAAATAACAAACATAAAATTTGTGAAATTCAAAGCATCAGACTATGCCTAAAGAGGATTATGCAATACACAACAAAAGGTGCAATTCTAAGAGGTAAGGTGAGGTGGTACGAAGACAGCGAACGCAACACCTGTTACTTTTATGACCTTGAGAAAAGAAATTATGGGGGAAAAAAAGACAATTGCAAAATTAAAACACTCAAACAGTACCGTCACAAACGATCAATTCAAGATTCTTCAAGAGCAAATGGAATATTATAAAGCTCTTTACACTTTAGCTACGCATCCTGAAAACTCAAATGATGCAGGCTCCGCTTTCTTTGAAAACATTACCCCTCTAGAGAAAAAGGACCAGTAAATCTGAAGAATGCCTAAAAGCCTTAAATGATTTCCAAAACAAAAAATCGCCAGGAACAGATGGATTACCTGCAGAGTTTTATAAATCACTCCAGTCCTTTTGAGTTACATTAACTCTAACAACATGATGTTTCAACATGGTATCAGCAAGATAATTTCTGCGGAACTTGTATTCATGCAGGAAAAAAACGCAAAAAGGGGATAGTTGAGCTTGATGTCACTTACTTGTTTTTTTAAATTATCATTTAACCCTTTGTTGGGGGGAGGGGGTGTGAGGAGGGAAGCAACTTTTTGCAGATCTGTGGCTCTTAGCATTAGCTTTTTAGAGTGGCTTTGTTTTACAGTATTTACAGTTCCCTCTTTTGGGATATTGGGTGATTTTCCATCATTCCGTCTTTCAAGATTTCGGGTGATTTTCCATCATTCCGTCTTTTAAGAATTCGGGTGATTTCTGTCATTGCATCTTTTAGGATTTCAGGGCATTTTCTGTCATTCCGTCTTTTAGGATTTCATGGGATTCTCTGCGGTTCCGTCTTTCAGAATTTAGGGTCATTTTCTGCTGTTCCACTCTTCCGCCTTTTGGAATTCGGGGTCATTTTCCGCCGTTCCGCAATTACGTATTTTAGGATTTGGGGCCATTTTCCGGCATTCCGTGATTCCGCTGTTCTGCTGTTCTGCCGTTGTGCTGTTCTGTCATTCCAGCTTTTAGGGTTGCCCATCATCACTGCAGCTCAATGCATGGGATTTGATGTGTTTATAGCGATTGTAAAGGGGAAACTGTTCGGTAAAAATTGTTTTCTGGCTACTTTTTTCAAGCCTTTTTTTTAAAAAGATTGAGAGAACACTTGTTTCAAAGTTTCTTCACAAGTCGAGTGATCTGTTGAAGGTAGGTAAACTTTATTAACTTTCCATGGGTTGATTTTGTTTTCCCGTAAATTGATTTTGTTTCACCATGAGTTGATTTTGATTTGCCATGAATTGATTGTTTTCCCATGAAGAGTAAATTTTATCTTGCTTTGAGTCGATCTTTTTTCACTGTGAGTTGATTTTGCTTTGCTGTGAGTTGATTTTATTTTGCGTGACTTGACTCAATTTGGCTGTTTCAAGTTGACTTTTGTTTTGCCATGAATTGATTTTGTTTTGCTTTAAGTTGATTCTGTTTTACCTGAGTTTATTTTGTATTGCGGTAAGTTGATTTTGTTTTACCTGAGTGGATTTTGTTTTGCCGTGAGTTAATTTTGCTCTGCTGTGAGATAATTTAGTTTCATTTAGTTTTGCCATGAGTTAATTCTGTTTTGCCGTGAGTTGATTTAGTTTTGCCATGAGCTGATTCTATTTTTGCTGAGTTTATTTCATTTCACTGTGAGTTGATTCTGTTTTACCTGAGTTTATTTTATTTCACTCATGTAGCTGCGTTTCAATTCCCCGTGAGTTGATTTTGTTCTGCCATCAGTTTCATTTTGTTTTGCAGTCAGTTGATTTAGTTTCGTCGTGAGTTGGTTTTGTTTTGCCGTGAGTTGATTCTGTTTTGCCATGAGCTGATTTTGCTTGGCTTTCAGTTGATTTTGTGTCTCCCTGAGATAATTAATTTTAGTTTTGCTCAGAGTTGATTTAGTTCCCCTGTGAATTGATTCTGTTTTGCCATGAATTGATTTTATTTTGCCGTGAACTGATTTTGCTTTGCTATGAGTTGATTCTGTTTTACCTGAGTTTATTTTATTTCACTCATGTAGCCACGTTTCAATTCCCCGTGAGTTGATTTTGTTCTGCCATCAGTTTCATTTTGTTTTGCCGTCAGTTGATTTAGTTTCGCCGTGAGTTGGTTTTGTTTTGCCGTCAGTTGATTCTGTTTTGCCATGAGCTGATTTTGCTTGGCTTCCAGTTGATTTTGTGTCTCCCTGAGATAATTAATTTTAGTTTTGCTCAGAGTTGATTTAGTTCCCCTGTGAATTGATTCTGTTTTGCCATGAATTGATTTTATTTTGCCGTGAACTGATTTTGCTTTGCTATGAGTTGATTCTGTTTTACCTGAGTTGATTTAGTTGAGCCGTGAGTTGATTTTGCTTAACTATGATGGGAGCATGTAACATGAATCCATTATTCACACAAGTTTGTTTTCAGAACGTAGGCGTGCTGCTTGCAACGACACAATTTTAAACCATACTTTGAATTAAGAACATCTAGTTCTGGAAAGATTTCCTAGCTCTGCTGCATCTCCAGATTAGGCAGTTTATCATATTCTAACATAATAAATAAAAGAAAAATTAATATGCAAGTTATAAAATCAGCAACATGTCAAATTGTCACTGCCAGACTACAGAATGCTAGTTCACAACAAAGATTGAATTACATGTACCCTGCAGGATAAAACAAATGCAAGTGAAAAAATGTTATTTTCAGGCAATTGAAATTATTTGTTGAAGGTCAAGAAAGATTAAATTTTCCAGCTGCCGAACAAAATGCTTTCTGAGACACAACCCTTTCTGAAATACACAAATACAATGTACAAATTTAGTACACCAAAATTTGATACAAACTGTTGTTTAGATTGTTTTGTTTTAACTGGTGCAGTGTAGTGTTTCTTTTCCAGCAGTTCTTCCTCAGCGACCTTAAAAGTGAGATTGCATTTTGAACTCTATCCATTATTGAAATGTTGCAGTTTTGTCAAGATAATGAATCCATGATAGCATTACCTGCATGCGAGACATGACATTTATTTATACTTCTGCTCATAAGTTGGCCACAGTATAATTAACTACAAAACAAACCTAAGCATCAAAATTCAGACTCTTGAACTATAAATTATCTTATTTCTTGCTTTTACTAGAAATCGAAATATTTCCAGGGGTTGTGCAAAAAAATATGAATTTCTGGAGGGGAGGGGGTATATCTTGTGGGCTGATTTTGGAAAAGGGTGCATAGCAAGAAAGGAAACTCCCTTCAGTGAAGGGTATGGTTATTTTCTGGAACTACACATTATGAATCCATATTTGGATTATACAGGATAGGATTTCAGAAAGTGGCTGTTGGTCATATTAACGACCAGCTGCATTAAGGGGGTTTTCTTATAAGAACATGCATGTGTGTTTTGTTTCGTTATGTTTCACTGATTTTCTGTGGCTTTTCCATGGTGGTAAATCCATGGAAATACCATGAATTTAGGTCATATAAAAACCTTGGAAAGGTACTGAGAAACGCTGTAAATGTACAATGAAAGTATTCAACATATTTTTATTGGTTTTCGGTTTACAGTGAGGCAAATACCACACACTATCCCAAGATTAAAAAGCCAATCAGAGCATGCAAAACGCCTATTCACTGAATTGGTATATACTTATCTACAATAGTATATTCTAAAATATTAAGAGTAAATGTCAGTAAAAATCAAAGAAAATTCTAAAAATGTGGCCACAGTCGACAAATCGATTTTGCTCATACTTTGCCAGTTTGAAGGCCTAGGTAAGTAACTGATGGAAATCAAGTTAGTTTTTTGAAATATCCAATATGGCGGCAGAAACCCACGAAAAACGGTTATCACACCGAAAGCTCAGATTTCACTTCGCAATAATCTGAAATTTTACACTTTTCAGCTTCTTGCTACACAGTCGTTTACATCGCTGTGAAACGTTCTCAACTTTAAATGTGTACATTGATTCTTCCTTAATCAAGAGATAGTGATAATTTTTATTTCTTGTGTTTACTGGCCAAACTGAGCCCCGATTAAGTAGACATACTTTTCTAATTAAAACAAAACTCAAAAGTTATGCAAATTCAGTGAGGAAAAAAGTTGACCGGTAGTGCTTCAAATCGTCTGATATTCTAACAAAGGACAGTTCAGTCGATGAATTTTAGGCTTACGGATTCATTTTTGTGGGATCTACTAGCAATTTTGCATGAACGCCAATCAAAAATCGAGAAAACTGCAATTCAGCCCCTTTGAAATTTGATATGTAACGCAACACGCTAAAATAGGTAAGCCATTTTTGTTGGCTTGAGACAGGACAATCAAAGCCTATTAATGTCTTTTACATTTGAAAAGCTTTAAAAGTGGTATTTAACTTAAAAAATCGCCGACAAGAGTTTAAAAAAAGAGAAAAAGAAACACCAAACTTTTAAATCGCACTCTCCATCTTCTCGCTGCCCAATGTCACGCTTGAGCGATTTTCAAGGGAAGCAAATTTGAAACCACTTTTTCACCGTTCAAAATGAGTCAAATTTTAATAACAAGATCTTTGTTGTTGATGTGCGAAATCATGCATTAATAAGAGAAGATTGCCCAGTTAACCCGCCGAACAAAGTATAAAAGGTCCCAATAGTATATACATATTGGAACGATGTTAGGGATTACAAGCTTTATGCCATCGCTAGCCAGTAGGAGGCTATCTATTCCCACAAAAAGTTAATGTTGTATCGATAACCAAGCAAACAACGCACTTATCAAAGAAGAATCGAAGTAAGCTGAATGAGTTAGAGATGCCCCGCGCGAGTTCATTCTTCAATACGGTGGAATTTGTGCCAGCACGCAGTTACGGTCATACCGCTCATACAGTGTAACAAGGATATCAAAAGCCACCAAGTCCTTCAGATTTTATCGCATTGAGACATACGTGAAGAACATTTTTGGCGAATGTGTGCGTTTCGAGAAACCGAGAAACTTCTTGGAATCGACAGTCTCATTAATTGGGTCAGGAGCCCATGACCGGCTCCTGATTAGGTACAGGTCCAGAAGCTGAATCATGTCACTCAAGGATCTGTGGAAATTACACACACGGCAAATGGAAATTTATTCAAGTCTGTGAATTTACTAGAAGATTCACAACAGTTCTTCCCTGTGGGCTCAGGCACGCCAGTGAAGACTGAAGTCTTTGATGAACAGAGAACCAGAAACTCTCCTCAATGATAACAACACATATTCCTCCTTGACTTGCACCTGCTGGCTTGTACTTTAAAATCACTCTGACCGGATAAAAAGCAACACGCCAGTCCTTGTGCTAAAAGTTTTCATCATTGAAGGAAGTCGAGGTATGCAAATACTTTAGGAATAATAAATAAATAATTTCCGTAGTTTTAACGGTCATACCCTCAATGACTAGCCAGAAGCAAGGTAGTCCTGTTCTGGCCCTCTCCTTGTCACGCAACATCGAGAGGGAGGGTCCCTCTCGACGCAAGGAAAAAAAATTGACGCATGCAAGAATATCACCAATGTTGCACACATGCAATTTACTTAATTACATTTGGCCACCTTGTTGCAACATCCAACATCTTACAGGATACTTGCGTTTTCGAATTATTTCTTGTTAACTTATTTGAACTGAAAAGCTTGTTAAACCAGGGTCAAAGAAAGGCTCATCAACTGAATGAGGCAGTAGTTGGTGATATAAAACGATCCACAAGACTACATGATGAAGCATGATAAAGAGTACGCAGCACTGACTTTTTCAGAAGTGTAAACCACAACGTAGGTTAAAGATATACCGACATGTCATTGGCTACAAAAATGCTTCATTCTTCAGTGCTAAATAGCAATGAAAACCAACCGTGGCGTAACAAATTTGGTTTGTAAACAAGGCAATTTTTATCAGAAGTTTTTTCTCATCCCCACCCCAACGTTGTCAATGCAATTCAACTCTTTCTTCTTCCTTTCTCGCCCTGCAAGTTGATCATGAAACTGATACTGACGTCTCTTTTTCCACCCCGATCAATGAGCTGAATGCAAAGGTAGGCTTTTTGTACTGGACGAAGCTTCAAAGGAAAGCAAACTGATAGCTGAATATCGCATAATTTGAAAAAGCGATTGAAGGTTGAGTTCTGGAGAAAGCTCCATCATCTTGTACAGATTTGACGCATCCGCCAAGTCCGTCACGTACTCGCTGCATAGTAGCACCGTGGACTGCAGTGTAAAGCTCTAGTTCGCGTTGTTATTTGAGAAAGCTGAACAGTGCGTTTTAGCCGTCCCGAATATCCTTGCTCCTGCAGTTATCTAAGTGCAAAGGGAATCTAAGAGCAACTGGTGGGGAAATACTTTGAACGCTTCAAACACTCCATCACTTATCCCGAAGCTGCATAAATTACTTGACCTTTGCCACAGATTGTCATTTCCAAGATTGTAGCATCGGCCAAGTGTATCATGTGTGACACAAAACAGGGAGAGTTACGGAGTGATTAAGTTTGGTTCTACTCGTGTTTTTTCGCTATTACAGGCAATTTCTAAGTTAAATACTATTTCTAAAGCGTTTCAAACGTTAAAGACATTAACAGGCTTTGATTGTCCTGACTCAAGCCAACAAAAGATTTTTACCTACCAGTTCGGCCAGAAAACACAAGAAATAAAAATAACCACTATTTCTTGATTAAGGAAGAATCATTGTATACATTTTAAAGTTGAGAACGTTTCACAGCGATGTAAACGACTGTGTAGCAAGAAGCTGAAAAGTGTGAAATTTCGGATTATTGCGAAGTGAAATCTGAGCTTTCGGTGCGATAACCGTTTTCCGTGAATTTCTGCCGTTATATTGGATATTTCAAAAAACTAACTTGATTTCCGTCAGTTACTTACCTAGGCCTTCAAACTGGCAAATTATGAGCAAAATTGATTTTTTTGACCATGGTCACGATTTCTTTGTTTGTTAGTGGCAATTACTCTTAAAGGCTGCAGCAAAGATGATTGTTCAACATTGTCTAAATATTTTCATATGATTAGTGTGCTTCACAGAGTATGGTAAAACAAGGATTGAACACCAGTATGATGAATTTTTGAAACCCACATCAAAAGATCTTGATATTACAACATAAAATGCATCCTCACAAAATACCAAAAATAATTAGGGTAACAGATGGATATCTGCTCCTTTTTTAAAAAAACAGACAGCTGTTCTCGAACAGATCCCACAATCAACTGGTAGAGATGATAATTTGCTTGGGTTCTTGATAGAAGCCCTAGTCTGACTGCTGTGACATACATGCATTTGCTCACTCAATGCAATGCCTTAGAGTGTTTTTTTTGGAGAAAGAAACAGTAAAGGAGCAAATGTTTGCATTAACATTTCCCACCTTTTGGTGAACAAATTAAAACATTACATTTCTTTATCCTTATTTTATTGAGTCTACGTGTAACTATTCCAGTTACTGTTAGCTTTTTAATTCCTGATTGGATTACGAATCAGAGCCTTGTCTTTGTTCCATACCAATTCCAATTACCTTGACTTCAATTGACTGTGAAGCTAAGTCATATAAGATTTAAGAATTTGTTTTCGAAAGTATGTCTGGCATATAGTGAAATATTAAAAACTAGTGAGACAATCTCGGATAGTGCAGAGTGCAATTTACGGCTTTGATACAGTAGTCACACAGGTCCTCAGCCCTGCTGTTCTCTCCCTTGGTAGTCAACTAGGTCTTTTCCCCTTTGCAGAATATGAGCGTACAAAAACTTGATAAGACATAATCTTAGCAGTGCATGTGTGTATGTTTCATGTTTGTATTTTCTTTCAAGACCTAAAAATAATTACCATTTCTTAAGAGAGTTTTAAATTTTATTGTGGTATTTTACATTGAGTTTCGTTCATTTTAAATTGAATATAGAGGTAGCAAATGTGACAATTTTACTTTTCACGCCAACGTTTGTAACTTGATACTTTTGTTTTCCTCACCAATGTGTGTAACAAGACACCTTTGTTTCCACAAAAGTATAAGGAAGATGAATAATTTTTTTACTCACTACTGGAGATAAATAGAACATAAAGTTAAATATCGATAAACAAGAACTAATCTAATTATCAAATAGTTACCTCGAGTCACAGAATAGTGCATTCCTATTCTGTTGCCAGCTTTGGTGTTAACAATAACACCACGTCAAACTAATACACAATGCTATCGAGTAATACAACTGAGGGGCATTTACATGAGAAGTATTGAAGGTAGAGATTGTTACTTGATCAAAATTAAAACCCACATCAGTGAGCGAGTCACCTCATAGATTGATGAAATTAATTGGCGGCTTCAGTAAGTGCCACGGAGTCTGCGGCAATAATTGCAAAGTTTCCTCTGTCACAAATTTACATGTAACTAACTTAAGAAAGTTTCAGCTGAATATGAACTTTTCGTTCTCTTTCATAGAAGAAAGAACAAACAAGCTGCTAAGGAGAAGCAATATGTTTCCATTCTTTATTTGAACCCTGGCAAACACACAATAGTTGTAAAACAGCAGACAACATTTCTTGAATTGAGCTAGGGAAGTTTCCAGAGGATACGCAGTCACAGTAGCATTCTTTGCATTAATAAAAAAAGGATAACTGACATTACCTGAGTGTAGGCGCTCTTCCCAGTCAAAATGAGAGTGTGGTATCACTCAAAAAATAAAAAGTGTAGATCATATATTTATAGATGTATAGATTATATATTTGTTCTACCTGAAGGAAAAGCACTCAACGTTCGTGGGTAATCCCATATGAAATGTATCTTTCGCCTGACATATAGTCGACTTTGACGCTAACTAATCTACACATGCATTTCGAGCAAATTGCTTTTGTTCTTAAGAGAATAGCACCACAAGGATAGAAAGAAATTTGCAAAAACATATATATATATATATATATATATATATATATATATATATATATATATATATATATATATATATATATATATATATATATATATATATATATAGAAAGTTAAAAAATTGTGAGGACGGACAACTTCTGACGTAAAAAAAGATTAAAAAATTTAATAAAAAACATTTCGGTCAGAGACCTTCTTCAGTTATTACAACTTTTAAATAAAAATGAGCTTTAAATAAGATTAAGGTGCTAGTGATTACGTAATTACAAGTGACAATAAAAGTACAAAATCACGTGAAAGAGCAAAAAGTGGTGTTAATTAACAAAGAACAAAAAACAAAATCAACAAAGCGCAAAAATATTGAATCAGTCAAAAACAAACTATTATGAAAATAATCGACAGAGTCTGAGAGATAAAAGCTAAAAACTAAAAGACCCAACTGGCTAAAACAAATAAAATAACCGAAGAGGCAACGCGGCAAGCATTGGAAAAAGTACAACCCTCCCCTACATATAACTGAAAGCATCAACTGTAACAAAATCCCAAAACGAGGCCTTTGGAGCCTGAAAGGGCAAATTAGCAACAAAATCCCTGGAGGGGCCCTTAAATAATATTAATCATAATAAGATCCCTTGACAGGGCCTTTGAGTCCAATCAACACCTAAAAGGCTGACAAAATCCAAGAAAAGGGCCTTTGAACGATCAATCAATAACGTACAATATAGGAGAGGATTTAATTAATTATGACAAATTCTATTTTTGGAATGAAATTCCTTTCTTTTATTTAAGCCATGGGGTGCCAAAGAGAACAGCTGAGCACTCCAATAAGCCTCTTTTGTAATTAGAAGCCCATCGATCTCCTCAGAGTTGTTTGGGGTCTGTACCTGATCAATACATTGGAACGAAAAGTCATCTAGAGTGTGTGGGATTTTGTTAAAATGTATTGCTACTTCACAAGTTGTTTTGTTTGTGAGCATAGCAGACTTATGATTACAAAACCTAATTCTAAAATCGGTAGTGGTAGATCCCACGTATTGCAAGCAACATTTCTTGCAAGAAGCCAAATAAATTACATTTTTTGAATCACAAGAAAGCCTGGAATGAATGGTGTATTTTTTGCCCGTCTGAAAACTAAGAAATGATTTGGATTCAACAAAGAAATTTCGACACAGGTCGCATCTATTCCTATCACATTTAAAGCAACCATTGTTTTGATGAATTATTTGTCCCTCTTTGACAGTTTTGAAACGAGATGGTGTTAATAATTCTTTGAGATTTTTTTATCAACGAAACAATGGTATGATAGAATTTCGAGGGAAAAGTTCTTTTAATTTGGGGTTGGATTGTAGAATGAACAAATGCTTCCTGATTATGTTGCCTACGTCGGGTAGATTTGGATTAAATGTAATCACAAATGGAAACAATTTCTTGGTTTCCTTTCCACGAGTCTTAAGTAAATCATTTCTAGGAATGGCGGAGGCTTTGGAGAATTGATCAGAAACTAATTTAGAGGGATAATCCCGGTTAACAAGGTACCTTTTGTACTCAGCTGTTCTCTCGGCGAGAAAAATTTCCTCCAAGCAATTTCTTTTTAATCTTGTGGCTACTCCAAAAGGAATAGCCTTGAAAACATGTTTAGGATGGCAGCTAGAAGGCGGAAGATATAAGTGGCTGTCTGTAGGTTTGGAATAGACATCTGTCTTAATAAACCCATCAATAATTGCCAGTTTGTGAAATTTAATGGTCATTCGTTGATATTGCCTGATGAGTGTGGTCATCCTTTGACCATACAAAACAGCGTCGTCACAATAAAACGATGAATTGAAGTCTTGCTACCATTGTTTATTATCTATCTATCTATATATAGAGAGAGAGAGGATATTACACGGTGGCGAGAAGATATGAATTTTATGTTCGAGTCAGATATTGTTCTTGCCACGAGAAAATAAAATCCATATCTTCGAGCAAATGTGTAATATTCTTTTTATTATATGGAGAAACCAATTCAACAAAAGCAAAAGGCGGGAATCGTGCCGTCATTGAACGATACGACACTCACAAAGGTCACATACGGAAAATACACCACTCGGGTCCCGGATGAAGTGGCGTATGGAATCTACGAGTGGTTTAGTTCCCAGTAAAACACTCTTCTCCATATAATAAATATATACATTTGTCATGTTATCAAAGAAAGCAACGTAAGTATGACACGTTTTGCGTAGTTCACATATGCACCTACCCCACCCAGCCTACCTTCCTGCAAGGCTAATTGATTAATTAAAATTAATTAATCAAACAAATATTAAAGTTTACACCTTATTGTGTTAGTACTTAGTGCCTTAGCAACCAGCAGCCCCCCAAACCATCCCAATAGCACACTCTGCACTAATAATGAAATAAAGTCAGTCAAGTCAGTCAGTTTGTCTTGGTCAATTATTGTACATTGTACTTACCTGGTTATTAGAAATCTTAAGGTGCTTAAGGTTTGATGTTTGTTTTGCAAGATCCTTAAAGCCATCCAAGCTTTTAAGTCTATTGTTACTTAAATCAAGTGACTGCACCTAAACAGAGTAACAAAATGTTAACTTACTGCAATAATTCTCAGGTTAATTTTGCTAAATTAGCATTATATTGTATATTGTAAAGTTATATTATATAACAATCCTATATTGTTGGGCGTGAATAGCTGAACAGTTCACAACATAGTTAATAGAGAAGTTCTTTGTTGTATGTTTTTGTTGCCTATTTGGGGGGTTGATCCTGCACAAAACCTGGCAAAATACAAAACGTGGTTATCTGTGCTCATACAACTAAGCAAGTATTGCAATTATGTATTTCATGCATAGTCAGTTAGCCTGAAATGTTACTTAGCTCCCGCCCTCAGCCTAATGCCTGAATGCTGAACATTATAATTGCATCCAGCGATATCACTTACCGCTTCTGATACCTACAGTAATTTTTCCTGATCGGTTTTCAGTTTGTACAGGATAGATATTTTATTGGTTTAAATCAGATCAGGGTTGTCGGATTACTTGTGACTGTTGCTGTCAAAGGTGTAATGCAGCATGAGTTAAATATAAATCTATTAGTATTACATTTGACTGCACTTCCATAAATGCTCGTAAATAATTTTTGTCCGCTTTTCCTGACCTGATTCCTTAGGTTAACATTGTAAGTTAAGGGAAAATGTTATATACATGTAAACGTATCCAAGCAGGATGATTTGTTTTTTAGCTAGTCAAGATAATTAAAAAAATACTGTTACATGGTTTCATTATTTGTAGTAGTTGAGTTGTAATTACTTTCCATAATCAGAATTCAGTGTGTTCTTTACCTAATTTTCCTGAATGGATTTCTTGACTTTCTTTGTGCAATATGTCCTTTGACAGCCCAAAAAAGTAACATTTCTATTTAAAATGGAACAAAGAACAATTCTGCACTGCATTGTGGGACAAACAAAAAGAAAATTTCATGCCACGTACTAGGACTGTTGAGAATAAACTCTGTTTCATCTGCTTTCCAGCAGTGCATGGATTGAAGTTCAAACTGAAATAATTTTACAACAATTTCTCAATTTCAGCTTGTTTTAGGAATCGAGTGCAACACCATATCTTAACGGAGGACATCCTACATCGAATCGCACGGAGTTGCTGCGCTGATAGCACACATTAACATAAAATTGGAAGATGTCTGCCTGACAATATACATTTATGAAAAATTGTCATAAATTAGGACCTGACTTCCCCAGACAGAATTATAACACTCGGCATTAAGGCGTCTCTTGCTCGAGGGTTAGGCTGAGGACTAGTTTCAGGCTAATAGTAAATGAACATAAAACAAAATATGTACAGAGTCGAGGACCTTCCGACATAAGTTTGCGTCTTTGATGTTTACCAGTCTTCTTAACAATTTCCTTCTATTAATTATGTTCACAATAATTCTATTATACAACAACAGGGAAACAAAACTAAGGGGACAAACAAGCAGTTCAAAGATTAGGAGCTATATAAAACATCTATGATACATAATAATATTGTGGTCTTTAACAACTTCTATGTACAGTGTAAAATTTTTAGTAATTCAACTTTTAGTATTTTCTGACAAAATTAATATTCATTTCTTTTTTATTTCAGTAAAAGCCCAAATTAGTAAAGCCCAAACTAGTTCAAATAAATTATGTGGTTCCAGAAAATATGCATACCCTTAACTGAGGGTTTTTTCCAGTTTGAACCTCCACCCCCAAGATTTTCCATTCCTGGGGGGGTTCATGGTGCTACCCAGCTCCTGGAATTTCCATTATTTTTCTTCTTGGGTCCCCTTACCCCTTAGATTTTCCATATCCATAAATAACAAGATTTAATCATCTATTTTAATCTCTTACATGTAGGCTCTGTAACAAAAGTTAGCCACAGTTATTTATGGTTACATAGTAGACAAAGATACAAGGTGGCATATTTTTCACGTTAGACTAAAGCAAACAATAGTAAACCTTGATTTGGAAACACTACATTCCCTTTTTTATTGTATATTATTTATGGGGATATTTACTTGGTCAGAATCAAAGCAGCTGGGTAATGAAAGACTAAGGCTCTGAGATTTAATTTTCCTGAAAATGACTGTGGAAAATTCCAGATGTAAATGGAGATGCGTCTCTTCATGTCATGTTAAAATATTTGAACTAAAAACTGACCTAGAAATGCTTAACTCCTAGATGGTATAACAGCTGACTTTTTCTTCATTCAAAGAAGTTTTGATACAAGAATATAAGAAAGTACCGAAAATTTAAGTTCTTTCAAATAACCAAGTCAAAATTTTATTTATGCATAGTCAAAGCAAGGTATCGAATTATTTAACACAAGCAGTTATGGCGGGAAAGTAAAGCCATCATGCAACATGTTTTTCAAAACACCTGTTTGCCAAATACTGCTTATTATTTCATTCAGGAAAGAAATACATCAATAAAGTCATAACCTTTGTCTTTGTAGTTTGTTAATGACAGCAAATTCATTCATGCCTCAGAATTTTTAATTGTCACATGCTTCATACATGAAACACATTGTTCAGTCATACTATATATTGTACGGTTATGTCCATACATGTATTTGTTATGCATGTTCTTTGCTTGCAATGCATGCTGGGACCTTGTGCTTTCACAGATCCCCATGTTGATTAAAGACATGTGTTGAATTGTTGTGAGTTCATTCTACAGATTCTACATATATAACTGAATGAAATCTTGGTTACCACTCCATTCAGCGCTCCTCGCTGTCCAAAGCTACGTATACCTCAAGACGAATGGCGGCGAATTGAGTTTGCTAACTTAATCAAACAATTAACTACACAGATAACAAAGAAAATATGTGAGAAACTTGTTATGGCAAGTCCAAAATGGGAATAATTTTGTACAAGTATCAAATTAGAATTATATACAGAGCCTCTACAGAGTACGAATCTCAACTGACTGCACAAATAATGCTAGAAAAACCACCAGCTGTGTTTAAGCTAAATATAACACGATATGTACAACATGTTGTCAACTTCATTGTGAGATGTGATGCCGTCAAAAACATTCATGAAGTTATCAGTGATCCTCGTCCGAGACAATTATTATGAAGAAAGTATTGCTTCTTGTCCAATCACCAAAGCAAGCAATAATTCTCATTTTCATTCCTATTTTTTCTTTCTTTATTGTTTTTCCCAGCCAACATCAGTGATTTTTTTCCTTTCTTTGTTACCTTTTAAGATATCTTAGAAATTAAAAAGAAATGTATCCAATGTAGAGTCACTATACCACAAGGACAGCACCATGTCTTGTCTGCTCAACAAAGTTAAGACCTGTTCGGCAGGGCTCCTACTTGGCTGGGTGACCAAACTAGAATACCTGTGTTGTAATAACCTCTTTTTTTCTTTTCTTTTCTTTTTTTTCTTCCCTTTCCAAGTTGATATTAGTGACTGTAGAACTCCCAGCCTTGTGTAATGTCTTTTCTTCCATTTATCAACTATTTGTTCATATTATTTTGCCATGTCCATATTTATGTGTATCTATTTACAATTAAGCAATAGACCACAAGTTTTTATGGTTTATAGGCGGATCAACCACGCGGGATGTTGGAAGAACATGAGAAGAATCCGTAAATCATGAGCCGCAGGCAAGTGATTTACGAATTCTTCAGGTGTTCTTCCAACATCCCAAGTGGTTTATCATGCCTCTAAACCATAGAAACTTGTGGTCTATTGCTTTTATATAATAATTCAGAAGACACGCGCAATTTCCATGAGTTTACTGGCACAATAAACCATAGCTGATTGACCAATCAGAGCGCACGCATTCATTTAATTATTATATAATACTGTATAAATCATAGCGAAACACATCGTTCAAATTCTCCTCAATTCTCTTGTCTGTTGATAGTCCAAAACATTTAATCATGGCTTGAATCGCTTGCAAATTCGTACAATCATCAATTCTGTGATTTTCAACATCTTCTTTTTAGGCAATAGAGTACGGTCAAACCTGCACATATGAGTGGACACCTTCAGGAAATGAGCTACTTATATATTAACTAGCTTCTATCTATAAAAGTAGGTCCGTAATGCGTACTTGTGGGCTTATGCAGAGTATCATTCCATTCGGTTAGAGATTTTTGTTTTTAAATGTAAGTATGTGGGAGTTGAATTGCTAAAAGTGAGAAAGTGATCACTGGAAAGATTAAGGTGTAGAAATTGGTGAATTGTGTAACATATTTTTATACGGAATTTCCCACACTTTGTCAGCACCAGCAAAATTTATTTCTTTATTTCTTTATTTATGTACGAGAGCAAAGTGTTTGTCACATGGTTTCAACTTAGCATGTAGCCAGGTGACAAGACTGGGTTCCACTAGGAAGAGAGAGGACCCAAGTAATGATTGTGAGGTTGAGTGTTGTTGTGTGGCGGCCATTATACTGTGATTACTTTTATCGGCTGTCGTTTTTTGGAGAATTTCAACTTGTTTTTGAGATTAGGAGGGAGTCTTAGGCCTTAGGTCTTAGTGTTTGAGACACCCACCTCTGTATTTATTTTTGACAAGCCATTTATTATGAGGTGGGTAAACATTCACTTTCTGTTCCGTTTGTATGCCGTGCACGAAATTCTTGGGTGAATGAGGAACAGTTATACAAAGTTCCAGTTCTCAGACAGAACTGTCTGCAATTACATATTTAAATTATGTCACAAATTACTTCAATCAGCTGAAAATCCCAACAATTTCTGTGGAAAATAAAATTCTAGTAAACAATGTGGCACTGTGCAGTCTGCAACTGTCGGAAGAAAATTTATACTTGAATTGTTTCATTACTTTCAACTCTGGTCTATTGCTAAAATCAGCATTTTTATATCAACAAAAGAAGTTTTATGGACAGATATTTTCCTGTGTATTTATGTTTAGCAAGTTGAGGTGAGATCCCCTCTATAAACCATGATTTGTTGATACGTTGCATGACAGCACCAGTTTCCATAGACTCACAAGTTTAATAGGACTAAAATATTCGCAGTTGCCTTTGAACTTCATACTAAACATTTTCACGTTAACTGGTCATGTTTAAGCACAAAAGCTAATTTCTAAAAGTATAATTAACATACAGTGTTCTAATCTGGAAGCACGAATATTAGCTAATATTTGCAATCGCATGCTGGTTTATCGTAAACAAACTCCATGCAACCAGCAACTGATTCTAATATTTCCGCTGATGAATAAAAATAGACAACATTTATATTGCCAATCCTTGGTTTAGGCTTACTCTTATATCTCTTGGCTTTAGAGTACTTTTCCAAACAATTTCAACTGGATACAGACTAGACTGAGCTATTGATCAGGGAGGAAGATTGCGTGACAAGCCCAAAGAGGGTCTGCGTAGGAGGCTAACTGAACTATTTGTCTCCAGTAGAACTAATCAACAAATCTTGGGACAAGAGTAGTCAAAATACAGCCAAAGAAATAAAGCTGTTCCCACAGTAAACATCCCCAAGCCAATGCAATTCAAATGTCATGTTCGTAAACAGAATTTTAATTTCACTATTCCATTAGTTAAATTATTTAAAGAGTAAAAAGTAACACAACCAGGTAAAAGGTAATGCAACAAAATACGCAAACAACAATATGGCGTAATTGAGGAGGGGACAGCCCTGTGGCACCCATGTTTTGTAGGGGCCAAGGTAACCAATACGAGTACTGTACCGCAGGGTACTGATTAAGTTGCTAACAAAAGAGCTATTAGGGTGATTAACTAATTCAAGCGCTAATTTATCTACATATACTGTAGCGTTGCAGTCCAGCTGGCGCTGCTCCACCTTATTTCTTGCTGCGATCGCTTGGGTTGGCTGGTCTGTTGCAACTTCTGGATGGTTTGGGACCAGTGTAGTTGAACTGGGTGTGGTTGCGTGAGCTGCAGCCACAGCAATTGTGTGGGAAATGGCAGGAACAGCATTGACAGCCAGAGGGTTTGTTGAAGTCAAAGCAGACAAGTGTTTGGCAGCAAGGTTTTCTGCTTGGGTCCTGGTTGGGGCAATCCTCCACCTGACTGTATGGGCTAGAGCACACAGAACAATGTGGCTTAGCTAGGCCAGAGAAGGTGACTGTCCAGAGTTCAAGATCAATCTTGTCCCAGCACATCGTCTAAATTGTCCGTTGCAGGTAAGCCAGGCTAGGCCCTTAAACTTAGTGACTGCTTTACTGATAGTTTGCTGTTATTTGATTAATTCTAAGGCACTCGTAGGATGGACCGCGACGATCACCAGCACATAGGCAGTAAAAGCTTCTAGCCACTTTTAAAAAGTGTCAATCACTGGCTTTTTCTTTCTAACCAGAGTTAGTGGGGACCCCTAGGAGCAATACATGAAGTCAGGCAGTAACAGACAAAAGTCAAAGTACTCACTGCAGAGTATTTTATCTTTGGGGTTTTTTTCCAGAGGATGATGCAGGCTCAGAGGAGTCGCTGTGTTCAGGGTGCGAGGACTAGGAGTGCGAAAATCATCCGAGAAACATGCTTGGGCCTTGTGGTTGTTGAAGACCTGCAAAGCTTCATTTACAGAGGTCGACATGGTCTTCTGGATGGCCAAAATCTGAGCGGGCAAAAATAGCGCATCCCGGAGGACTTATGGCTCAAAGTCCTCAAACAGTCCTTCGACGGCTGAGTCTTGGCATCAGCCTGTTCTGTCAGGACATTAGGCTACGGACATGGATGACCACATACGTTTGAAGCCAAAGATTCGTTTTTGTACAGCCATCCATTGTGAGAGCGAGCATTGGAGCAGAGTTGGATGGCTGCCAGTGCTGAATTTCTGGCCAGCCTCAGCCTTTCAGGCATTCTGGCATGGGTTCCAGTGATTGGAAGACTAAGATTTTGCAGGCAAAGGCGAAGAACTTCACTGCAAAGGTTCTTGAATTCGTCTGTTCATGTGGCCTTCAAAGACTTTGAACGTGGGCATACCATAATTTTAAAGCTAAATTGTTTCAATGTGTACTCTCGGGCAAGCTGCCAGGATAATGCCCTCTAACAGTGTATTGAGATTTATATAGCAAGACAGTTTCTCAAAGTTCAACCAATAGGTACAGCTGTACTATGAACTTAATAGAGGCAACGTGGTGAGAGTGTTAGCAATGAATGGGGTTAACAAATATATGGGCCAATCTAGAAGAAGCTAAGATATTTTGCTAGATTATACCAACAATACCGACATGAATAGTGTTTGCGCTAACTGCTAGAATAAGGGAACATTCATTCATGAATTGAGCATTCAGTGTTGTACTATTGTTTATCCTACTGGATTGCATGACGAACGTAAACAGCCTAACCTTCAAGGGGTGTCATGTTCCATTAACTGAGTTTTACCGACCGGCAAAAGTGTTAAATAATTGTCCCAGTTATGTAACAAAAGCCACCTCGCATGATTGCACTGTCCAGAATCACAACTCTAAGTGAGTGAATGATCGAGAAACTAAACCGTCTCATGTGTACATGCTTCGTGATATCATTTGTTTTCACCCCTGCAGCGAGAGACAAGCCTAACCTGCAAATTGTGTTTACTTCAATTACTGTTTTATCTGTCAATCACCCCCCTCCCCCCCAAATAACTTGGGTTATATGTCTGCAGACTCTTTTTGCTGGGTTTTAGTATACGGCGTGAACCAACAGTTACACTGGATTTCTGATTTTGTCAAGGCAAAAATATGTCACATGGCGGAAAACCATTTTTCCTTTGCGGTTACGTATCAATGTCAAACGGAGAATCATGATTTGCTCTTATACCTCAAAACATGAAAAACACCACTGCAACTTACCACATTAAATGTCAAGGGCACTTCATCTGATTTTTTTGAGATATCCATGGGTATTAACTACGGGAAATTTACCTCCGGAAATATTGGTCATACTCACTAAATGCAGTTTCCCATGGTAAAAGAGTCATTAGAGCCCCGCATAACCCTACCCTAAGATAGCGAATTTCCTGGAAACTAGAAGTCCAAACATGTTTCTTCTACAACTGTTTTTTCGTCTGCAGCTTGGGGTCTTATAACCAGGATTCTACAGTATCTTCACTCAACATTCATCACTATAACATGACAAAATGTTTAAATATCCACTGCAAAAGCTACAATTTCTATGATTTAGCCATAGTGCATATTTGATTGAGATCCCACACAAGTACACATTGTGGACATGTTTTTTTTTTATTTCTAATAACAACATAAACAAGTTGTTACAACTTTTAAGTAGGAGATTTATTGCAGAATACTGTTTACTTGATTGAATTTATAGGGTATGCAGAATTGACAGATTTTCGTAAAATTTTGCCAAAAACATTCCAGGGATAATGACAAATGAGAGCATGTCGGGAAATTTTGATTTTTAACATGTTTTTCCTGTGGCGTTCATTTCCGCAACACATCTCACATATTTTTAGCTACTCCAACTTGAGATGCAAATATCTAGACAACCAATCGGAATATCGAAAAAGTCTGACATCCTTTGTTGACTGATGCCTTGTGAATAAGACTGTGCAGTCATTTTGCTTGTGTTGCAGAATCCAATAACGGATTCAATAGAAGAACCCTTGTTGGTTTCAGTCCTTACTGGCTCCTGAAGTTCCTAAAATAAAACCTCACTTTAATTGTATTTTATTGTAAACTTCATTTATTGAACTTTCTTCTGATATATATTCGTACTGAAACTGGTGCGTGTACAATTTTTTTCCTGAAGGACACCCCCAAAGGTTTCAAAGGTTGAAAGCAATCTTAACCACAGGGTATCTGAACACTGCATCAGCAATAAGGTTATCATTTGCGTTCAAGTAAAATAAATGTACGGTTATTTACCTGTGTTTCTGGGTCTTTTTGAGCCGTTTGGAAGAGATTTGACTAGAAGCGAAGGTAGCTTGCGTAGCAAGCATTCCCGTACAAAGAGCTTTTCCACATTCTGGACATGTGTAAATTGGAGCGAGAGCAAAAAAATTCACCACCCCCTGCTTCGTCAATTTTTTGCTCTCGCCCCAATTTATGCATTGCCAGAGTGCGGAAAAGCTCTTCGTACAGGAATGCTTGCTACGCAGGCTAAAGAGAAGGCCATTTACATTTCAAATATCATTTTGTCTGCTGCTTTGTAAATGTGATGCTTCGATTACATCTCAGGTTTTTGGTTATCTTCATTAACTATTAACTCTCATCGGGGTAATGAAACCTGAGAATCTCCTCCCCAATGAAAGTTAATAGTTAATGACGACAATGACAACTCGAGACATAATCGCAGCATCATATTTACAAAACGGCAGACAAGATGAACTGCCTTCTCTTCTATTCAAATCTCTGCAAAAGCTCATCTTTATGTGAATGTTTAACGAAAACGTGACATACATTGCTGACATCTGCTACTATTACATAAAGACCGAGTTTGATTACGCAAAACGTGACTCTCACCGTACAGTATACGAAGGTTATCGCTTCTTAGGAGAGGAAAACCAAAAAGCAATAACTCACCTAAAAGGTCTCAGAATCAAGCTGAAAAGTGAGATGACAATAGAAAAGACGACAAGGCATTGATGTAAGCCAATGTTGTTGCAAAAACATCACAATTTCAGCTATAATGTCGATTACCATTTTTCCCCATACAAACCTTTATAAATAGCCTCATGCACACTTTCTAAAAATAGATTACATCACCAGAGACCTCCCACAGTCCAGTAGAAGGTCAACAAATCTGTGACTGTGAGCAGACCTTAAATGCATATAATTATTTCATTGATATGTTCGGCGCGATACGTGTAACTTAAATAGCCCAAGATGAAAGTGTTTTTCGTATGCAAAGACAAAGGGGGCCAGCTTCATTACGGCAAGGCAACGAATCGGATTGGCTTTAATTTTGGCCTGTAGGCAATTTTAAAGCTCTCATTCGATTTCGCGTTCAGGCAAATCTTCTCGCACACCCAAACTGAAATTCACATTGATTTGCAAAGCAGATGTTTTCTTTCCTTTTCTACGTGTAGCAATCAAACTAGAAATATTTTAAATATAGCCAGTGTACCACATGTTTTCTTTCCTTTTCCAGACCGAGAGATCGAACAAACGAGTGAACAAGCAGGAATACTACCTTCAAATTCAATATTACCGTCAATGCTAAGTTCTCTTTGTTATTTTAATTTACTGTCAATGAACTTGAAAAACATGTAAAGCACACTATCAATTAGGGCTCTTGAAAGTCCTCTCACTCGCGACAAACAGTTCAGTACATTTGCAGTTCTCTCTTTAGTCTCTCAACCTGACCTTTCTTTGCTTTACAAGTATTTATGAAGGGCACTTTACATTATATTATCATGAGTAACTTTTAGTAAAGAAGAACCACTAAACATTGCCATGGCAAATTTAAATCTTCACGCTTGCCCAAAGTGAAATTCGCTTTGGTTTGAAAAAATGTCATACTTCAGGCTGTACATTTATTTACTTGTGTTCCTTGGTCTGGCTGAGCCGTTTAGAAAAGATTTCATTAAAGCAAACAAGGATTGCATTTCAAATATCATCTTCTCTGCCACTTTGTGAAATGCGATGATTCGATTGCGTCTCAAGTTTTCACTATCTTCAGGTTAGTTTTCACTATCTTCGAGTGAGTTTTCACTATCTTCATATACTATTAAGTCTCATTGGCAGAGAGATTCTCAGGTTTCATAAGATCTTCAAACCTTCAATAAGGAGGGTGACTACATAGTGACTATAAAATTATGGTGACGGTGACTATGTAGTGACAAAAATGTTTGCGCAAAAATGTATTCAATGTAGATCATTTTTGCAGTAAGATATTGAGTAACTGAGTCAAAAATTCAAAGAATAACTGAATTGACAAGGTGCAAGCGACTGTAAAATGTCCTTAGATGACAGATGCTCAAAACTCAGGGGGGACTCCTATATGAAAAGGTTGGGGATGCTCATCAACTCACTGAGGGTGTTGATGACAAAATGTCACCAATTTTTAGCTATCAAACTATCTTTTAGGGTGCTCTTGAAGAAATAATAATAAAAGAAATGCTCTCAATTAATTTCTGTTTTCAGGCTTGATTTCCACTGATCTCTCACATGCGAGTCGGGTCTACAAATGCACAGGATCCTTTCTTGAACAGCGGCTA
The DNA here is from genome assembly GCF_964199315.1 of Orbicella franksi. Taxonomy (NCBI): domain Eukaryota; kingdom Metazoa; phylum Cnidaria; class Anthozoa; order Scleractinia; family Merulinidae; genus Orbicella; species Orbicella franksi. Next base: position 22,553,144 of record NC_138148.1, on the reverse strand, counting down.
GTAATCAAACCTATTCCGTTTTGAGTGGCATCTTTTAGGGGTCTAACAAGCTTGAGCAATGCCCACATTAGTCTCTATTAGGAGTTAAATTCAAATTCAAAGCATCCTTGACCTTTTCATATGGGAGTTCCCCACAGGGTTCCAATGTCTAACAAGAAGTGACCCAGTGAAAGAGTGAAATCACTCCACCACTACAACTTGGAAAATAAGTTGCCTGCATTGTTTAGAATGCTGAATGACGCCCCCAAAAAATCCCGCTGATACCATGCTGAGCGAGTTGTTAAAAATCAGTCAATCAAGGGTCAATCAGCATGCAGTGGATATGGATGTAATAATTGTTGATGTGACCTCCACCATGCTAGAGGATTGGATAGGGCTGGTGATGGGTAATGCGCAAAAAAAATGTGTTTTCCTTCTGGCAAGAGGGGTTTTGATGGCGCCATATTTCCATTATCTACTTCAAATCAAGGGAAGGCAGAAAGACACAAAGAATATCATAAATCACGACTGCCATCCCAAATTTTGGTGGAGCGAATAATCCTATGATTCTGGCCTCTGAAAACTGGTCATCGATGATGCTATGCACAGGCCAGAGAACTAATGCCATGTTCCTTTTCAGCCACAATAACAAAGAGTTGGAAAATTAAACTTTCCCGACTCATGTAGGCAAGAGGGCAAGAACATGGTTTCTTTCTAGCAGGGAGGCCACTGCAATGCATTGCTTGCCTTTGAAATTCAAGGAAAATTAAAATATTCAAATATTTTGCCATAAGAGGTTTGGAACACTTCATCTCTGCAGGCCATCATGTTGTTTTTCTCAACAGAAGCCAATCACAGTTGGATAACTTCGTCATGCCAACATATTTATCTCAGCAAACAGTATTTTGGAACCAAAATTTGGATGCACTGTTCACAATTCATAGCAGTGCAGGCAAGCTTTCCTCTCCTTCTTTCTTGCCACATGAAAAACTGCCCACAGGTGGTGGAAATAATAACCAGAAGACTTGAAAATAAGCCCCAACTCAGAGTACAGGTAGGTCACAACTAGAGCAAAAACAAGTCACAGTAGTTACCTCTGAACAATTCTCTCCAATAAGTCTCACAATTCCTGATGCCATCCAATGCCTAGACAGTATGCCTTGTACATTGCTTGCATTCAGCACTGTCAAAAAATAGAGGATACTGGTCAGACTAAAACAAATTGCCTCCCATCAATCAAACAGTTATACAGTTCTTACTCCTATAGGCACAGTTGTATGTTACTACAGTGATAACTGTGACCAAACAAGATCTGTTAGATCTTGTAGCTACGCTTTTAAAATCTAACTGTTTTCTTAGTACTACAGTCGCAACGCAGTGCACATTCCAAAGCAGTCCTTGATAACTGATTGATTACTGTAGACACCACATCGCTTGATCAACAAAAACTGTGTTATTGCACCATCGCTCTTAGCCTTTGTGAAATCTATGATGACGTGGTCTTAATCTGGAAGTTCGCTCAGGACATGCCCATGAATGATATGAAAAGGAACCGAGTGTTGTGCTATTAATAACGCTATTAATAAACAGCTTTCTTCCTTAAAAGTCAAAATGTAATTTGTTTGTAAAGGACAAGCACAGTAGTCATGCGAGTCACACAATCTGAGGTTTACACTATCAACGGCTAATTTTAGAACAGTTGTGTTTTTTCCCCTAGCATTGAAAAAGAAACGTTGCAAGTTCTGGCAAGCTCCTGTTTACTTCAGCAAATATTTAATTTTCCTTCAGATCTCTTAACTCGCTGCGATGAAACAGCCAAAGAATTCACTGCATTTACCTAAACCCACTAGAAATACTCGCAAAATTGCAAACAAATTAATGACAGTCACTGCTGACGAAATAAACTTGCAAAGTAAACACGATCTTATTTGTCACGTAGCGAAAGTGAAAGCTGCAATGTCAGTGCATCCCACGGCTGCCGTAATACCTTTTTTTTAGCATATTCATTATTCCCTTTGAATCCGACGCATCAATAAAACCAAAAGAAAATCTATTCTAGACACAATAAAGAAAACAATATCCGTAACATTGTCGGTGTATTAATGTTTCAACAGCTTTTGGCGAATAAACATCACAGGTTGTGTGATTCAAAATTTGGCCAAGAGGAACTCTGGGTCTGGTCACCAACAAAACTAAAAAAAATTTTAAAAAATAATAATCAACCCCGTGCAGAACATGAACCACACTCGCCCCATGGCTGCGCATCAATGAAAGACAACTTTAGGAAATTAAGCAAATGACAGCATTTTAGAATACATTATACATGATGCCCTTGATTTGCATGCTATTTTTGTTATATAAATGACTGGTTTTCCTCTAGATTTAACATGTAAGTATCACGAGCCACCCTTTTCTGTGCAAAACAAAACTTGCAACTACATAAAGTTATTACCAGCCACTGCATACGGCTCTATCCCATCCCCAAATGAGGGTCTCATTGCATGATGCTTAACTGCAGACATATCTGACAAAAATTTAGTAAAGTTGCATGTAAGAAAGGAGACTTAACTTGACAAAATTAAAGTGACACCAAGGACTTGTGCAAGCCGAAGACTAGTACTGTACTTTAGTCAAATCTGACAATACCATCTCAAATTTGAGATTTTGGTCAATAATGCACTTTGAACCCAAATCCGAGCATTTTGAATTTTCACATCCTGTAGAAGCTGAAACTGTGTTTTTGACGCAATTTGGAACTATGCAGCCAAGATTGACATTTGTGAACATATCTTTTTTTCGCCTTTATTCATTTATTTCCACAATTACAATTCTTTTTTCAACAATTAAGTTACAGAAGAATGAATAAAGTTTGGTTTACAGAAGTTACCAATGACACCATATTGAATCAATAAAGAAAAAAGATGTTGTCAATTCTTATCTACATACTTATTTAACTTAACAATTTTCCTTAAATAGCATTGTCCAACTTTAATTATTAGTTAAAACTGTTTCCTCAAAAATCTTACTTTTGTACTATTTAACCCACATGTAGTACTTCTTTCTTAAAAACGTTGTTTTTCTTGATGTTCTATGACAGACGTTGCACCAACTTGTTGTGAATGTTATAGGGTACCAGCACTCAAGACTACCACTAGCCAACTGGCCACACATTCCAGTTTTGAATAGTAGACTTTGCACTTTTACTAGCCATTGTAACAATCATGATGGAATGGAGTATTGGTCTACTGGATGAAAACAAAATTGAGAATTATTCTGACAAACTAAAGCTGAAGAGAATAGAAACTAATGAAAACATGGAAACTATGAGTGGATTTCATGGAAATAATTGCCCTGATAAGCATATGATAAGTATTTAACTACGAGAGATGAAAGAAAATGGCACCACTGATAGAAGTACATCTGAGATCGAACATAAGGGTATTTTAAAAAAGCAGGATTCTAGTTTGTGGGAGTGGAATTTTCTTAGTGATTATTAATACTTTAGATGCAACAAGAAATGTCCAAGATTGACCACTCACATAAACCAAGTCAGTGAAACTGTGCATGAAAAAGTCTGGCTGGTGCAAATTTACTTTTGGCTAGTGACATGAGACCTGTTAATAGCCATTACACTTGTGAACCAATACGTTAGTCTTGTGCTCTGGATACTTTTGAGAATAACACAATTTAACCTTACAACATTTTAACATCTGTTTTGATAGGCACCTGAAACATCTGCATGGCAGAGTAGTGCACATGGCAATTAAGAAACAAGTGCTCTGATTTCTCCTCAGCTTAGTTGTGTTGCTAGACCTTAGGCATTCTGTAATTCAAGAAGTTTCTGAGTTTTGTATTTCAATGAAAAAAAAGATGATGAAAATAATTTACTTGATACAGGGTGAGCTTTTCTGTTGTGAGTTCTTTTGGAGTTGCAAAAATGCTTAAGTGGGGCCATAATTTCCTTTGCTCAGCTCAAGCACATGTGGTATTATGCAAATGCCAGTTGCCCAAGTTAGACTGTCACAAGTTCTAGAGCCTCTTGAAAGATTTCTTAACCATAGTATTCAAAAATCATTTGGCTCTTCACCAAGTTCTCAATTTGAAAGGGGGTTTTCAGGCTGCATCATACCATTAAGCCAGATTTGGTATGGCGACCAGTTTCTTTCTGTTCTTACACTGTGGTGGTTGAAAGCCTCAGTGAACTAGTAAAGAGCTCGATTTATCCTTGGTAGAAAAATAGGTCCACACTATGTACTTCTGTGTGCATAGCAGCCTTTTTGCTTTTTTGAATTTTACAGGTTGAGGAAATGAAACTGGGCTCTTTATTGGAAAAGGGCTTCTTCATCGGGATAGGGTGCTGTTTTTTGCCACCCGATCTGTACCCTGTCCCCAATAGTGTGTTTAGTCTTCTTATGAGAGCCTGTTAGCACCACTCTTATGTCATTCTGTACCGTTGTCACAGTGTTACACCTTTTTTGATGAGAAATATGTTGAGTTATGAAAGACCTTTAGAGGAAGGAAGCCTTTTTGCATCAATGAAGGTCTTTGGTTTATTATATGCGAATTAAAAATATCGTGCTACATAAAATCCCTGGGTCCCGATTTTAGCCGAGTAGTTCTAAGAATGACGTGTAGTAACTATTAATGTGCCATAAACTAGGAGACATTTTGAATGAAGGGTGAATCCACAATGCTTATTTATTACCTGTTTTACCCATGACAGCGTGAGATAAGAGAGAGGGGATATTCACTGATTAAATTTGCAGGAGAAAGGCCAAATCTAACAAAGAAAGATATGCATTTGACGTAGAAATTATCAGATGATATTGTTATAGTTTTGTGTTTTGATGGACACAGTAGGTTTCTGAGTGAGAAGTTGTTGACCTCATTAGCTGTCTCTGTTTCCTCTTTGTGTTGCACTGAAGTTGATAAGATCTTGTAAAGAAAACAAGATGCTGAAAGCAAGAACCTGGGAGACATGAATTGACCCGGTCGACCTTGTTAAAGCACTTAACCTTGTCAACTCTATTAAACACTTTTCAAAGGCAAACTTCTTAACCTCACCTTAAAACACAATGACATTCGTGCCATCACAATTGGAATAATTTGAGGAATTTTAATTAGAAAATAGTATTTTGGTTATTTGGAGTTATTTGATATATCCAGTTTGTTGTGGCACGTGTTTTACCTTGAAGTTATTCTGGAAGCCACTTACAAGTAATTTTAGATAGTGTTTACCTTTAGAGCGTGTACATTTAGTTGGGCTGCGTGTTCATTTCATGCATGCTCTAATTCACAGAAAATGATGGTTGGATCAATGCAATACGTGAAAAATTGAAGGGTTTAGATTTTCCGCCACAGCATTTGTTTGCCTTATAAGTAATGGAATATACACACTGTAGCATATCATTTGTGTCAACCAAAGCATCACTTCATTCCACATTTCGTTTTGTGTAACAACTTGTTTCAATTCTCGCATGAGAATTAACATCTTGGCTCCAAGAATTGTAGCAAACTTTCCACAACACGACATCATTGTCCATAATTGGCACCACATGCATCATATTCCAGAACTGATCCTTAAAACACGATAAGGCATCCTTTGCATTCATGAAATGGTTATGAAAACCGACCTTGATCAGTATTGTTTCCCCGACCTTGACCGGTATTGTTCAATGGAGATTCACATACTAACTTTTGATCTTGAAAAAGCAACAACAGGGTGACTGTTAACACTGTTCAAGTGTATTTCTAACAATGCAAGTACAATGCATATGCAAGGCAGTTTTTTTCAGTTTCTGAGAGTTTCTGACAAACTCTGAAGCTCTCTGACAATCCCTGACAATATGTCTTACTTTGAAGTGCTGCTTACATCAATCAGTTCAAGCTGATGCAAATGTTGGTTAGCGAGGGGTTCAAATCTGACCAAGAACAAGAACATAGAACATAGTACAACCAAGAACATAGTACAACTATATTCTCTTCCCTCTGACTTGCAACCCTTAGTGATACTTTGTTGAGTGAAGAAGACAACACATTTCACCTGGAATACCCTTATTCAAGGCTGTAGCTACTGTAAGGCAAACCGAGCCACTTGCCTCAGCTATTTTTTTCGTTTCTGTTGCTTCTTTTTGCTAAATATCTAGGAAGAGAATTTTACTGTGGACATTGCCTCGTTCATATTTTTTCCTGGCTATTGCCCTGTAAGTAATGCTATAATGTTGTGTGAATTTTCATTGTTCATCAGCGTGCTGATAAATAAACTTTTTGCTGGAAAGATGGATTGAATGCAACAATCACAAGCCCCCTTGCATGATATAAATGGTACTTCTTGATGAAGACTAGCACTGAGCAGTTGTTGTGTTGTGATCCATAACTCTAGTGACCTCACCATGAGACAAATGATAATACCACAATTCTCATCTTTTTACTATGCACAAAGAGACAACAACCATCCACAGGGCTTTCACATGAGATTTCCTCCACTGGGAGTTTGCAATAAATTTATCAAGGTCACTAACCTCTTTTTAAAACCTAAAAGAGCTATTTATTTCTCTTTGAGCATGTCTAGTTGAAACTGAAGAAATAACTTATCTGTCTGGATTTGTATGTTCTTGTCTGAAACATGTTGAGGTGGGTGTGCCATAATTATCCCTTCAGGTGCCAATGGGTTAACTCATATCTGTTCTGTCAGAATATTTTTTTGAACATCTCTCATGTTTCTAACTGAAGCCAGAGTGCTTACTTGGAAACCAAAACCAGGATCTTTACATCCAGTACATGTACTGTATGTCATTTAATTTATAAATAATAAAGTTTAATTGATGTTTAGCTGATGTGGTGTGAATAGCCATAGGAAGCTACATATATAATGCTTCAGTGAGCAAGTTAGTAATTTATCAAAATACATGGACACATTTTAAATGGGCAGGTAAGCGCTTATAAATGCAGGGAATAGTATCACAAAGGATGAATAAAAGCAATTTAAATATATAATCCTACAGTACTGGTCATTGTGGGAGGTGCAGTAGCCTCATGGTTAGTGCGCTCAACTCAGGAGCGAACGGTCCAGGTTCAAGCCCTGTCCGGGGACATTGTGTTGTGTTCATGGGCACTCTACTCTCACAGTGCCTCTCTCCATCCAAGTGTATGAATGGGTACTGGTGAATTTAATGCTGGGGGGGTAAGCCTGCAATGGACTAGCATCCCATCCAGGGGGGAGTAGAAATACTCCTGGTCACTTTATGCTACCGAAACCAAGATAAGCTCCAGCCTGATGAGCCACTCGGCTCGTATGTAGACTTTTCCTTTTACCTCCCTAACAGCCATACTTTTTAATTCCATCCATTTATGACTGATACATTGTCAACAAATTTACTTCTTTGTTAAGAAAATAATATTTGAGATTCCAGTATTGTTATATTTTAATTTTATTTGATTTTCTTTCAAAATGTCAATGTTAATTCCCTGACACAAAATAAATTACCTAACCCAATCTCATTCCCAGAGTCTTCGTTCCCCTTGACCAGTGGTTGGAAAATGAGAGCTCTGGGAGCAACCATTTTGAAATAACCGAATTCTGGTGATTCTGCCTATCTGGTTTCACTGTGCAGTCTGCATCTTTGGCGCATGCCTGAAATGGTTGCTCCCAGAGCTCTCGTTTTCCGACCGCTGGTCAAGGGGAACGAAGACTCTGGGAATGAGATTGTACCTAACCTTGATAAACTAATTTTCCCTAAAACTTTTCTGACCTGTGAAACCCTGCAACCCATAGCATTCTAATGACAAAAAAGCAACTACATGTCATGTAAAACGACAAAAACAAGATGAGCTTAAATGTTAAACGTTCACCCAAAACAACTATCAGTAAGGGCTTATATCAGGTGAGCTGATCAACTTTTCTTACTGACAGAAAGAAAATTGTAAACATTATCTTTTGCAAAATAAAACAAGGCAAAGACTCGAAAAATGAACTTTATTCATTAATTTATTACTAATCTTTGAACAGCAGTTTTCAACATATGCAGAAAGGCTCACCAATCCATGTGGTCGATTCTTTCATTGTTGATATTGTGATGCCATCTTGTTCACTCGATGAGTCTGATCCATTCAAGTTTATATCAACTGAATCGTTGCCTGATTCCCATGGTTCGAACTTACACAGCCAAATTTGGACATTTCCAAATAAGACACCAGGATCTTGATCTATTTTATACATCGGCAAGTCAATAAATGCCCGGAAATCCTTGAAACAAACTCAGTAATTTCAAGGAAATTATTTGGTTGCGAATATGAGCTCGCCAAATATGACGTCACAAATACCTATAATTTCATTTCCACTCCAAGCGCAGCCATTTCTGGTTCG